>NC_042622.1:61987024-62287024 GCF_901001135.1 Rhinatrema bivittatum
CAACCTACTTCTCACGTATTTCATTTAGACACCGTGGTAAAAGTTAAAACCCCTGAAGAAGCAAACGAAACACGGACGTGTCGGGTTCTTACCGGTGTTTCAGAAAAGCAGTCATCACAGCAAGCCAAGCGTATAAAATGATAAGTACTTTGTTCACATCTAATTCTACCAAAATATAAAAAAAAGTTCCAGAAAAAATATTCTTAAGATTTCAGATGTGATTATAACGATAAAAACAAGTCTCTTTAGCGTAAAACCATTTAATGGGAAACGCTTGAAATGTGACATGTTTCTTTAAGAGCACTCTCCGAAAAAAATCGAGAGGCCTTACTTATTATGAGGTATCACGATCCAAAAAAAACAGCGATGTTATGATGTTCCTTTTGTATTGATTATTTAATAGGCATAATGGGCAGAAAACCCAAGAAACGCTTGGAAGAATAATCAGCAACAATGACAGGGTCTGTGACAGACCCTATGTGCCAAAGCACCAGTCATAGCTGACCAGCAGGACAGCATCAAGCGTTTCAGGTAATAAAAGGCAATTCCTAAAGGCAATCCCTGAAGGGGATCGCTAGTCCAAACCCCTGAGCAGGGAGATACGTTAGGCCTGAAGCTCATCTATACTGCACCCTGTAAAGGGCAGGGCTATCCATCCTGTCTACAGGATATTTCAGGTGAGCAGGAAGACACTTTGGGCAACCTAGTGAAGTGAGAAAAGCTAAAGGCGGTACTGGCCAGAGCTTGGCGAAAATATAGGGAAAAAGTGGTATATATTTCCCTGTAGATATACACTAAGATATATAACACAAATGCCTTAGCTTCCCCCCCTCCCCTGCCTGAAATTCCAACTGGAAGTCAGAAAGAGCAAAGAACACAAGGAGGCAGACTGATGGACTGCCAGGGTAAGCACAAGTCGCTAGGTTTTATAATTCCACCCCAGGCAATTAACTCACTGCCGATTCCAGTAGGGAATTACTCACTGAGATAGAGCCCTCAGCCTGCTTCGAACAGCTGAAACAGAGCAAATTCCACAGGGAAGAAATCCAGAAACACTCCACGAAGAGAAAGAAAGCCAGGGTGCCACAAGTGCAAACCCCTGTCAGACAGGATTTCACCACCAGCCTGGAAACTCTAAGAGTACCAGGGCAGGGCGATCTCGGAACAGATTGCCCCAAACCTGGCTTAGGTATTAATACCTCAGGCATGATAGCATATACTTCCCCCAAGGAAGCACAGAGACCAGTAAATGGAACAATTCTTGCATGAACAGGACTCCCCTGTCCGCAGACAGGGTTCTCTCTAAAACGTGGAAGTACAGCTTGCAAGTCATGCAACCAAAGAGCGGCACCTCTGTTGCGGGGTCCCTCGACGCGCCCCCCCCCCCCCCAACTCCCACAGCCACGGAATGGCGATAGGTTGAAAGTCATATTCGCCAATTAGATGGATTAGAACCCTCCTAACTGAGGTAGGGTCCAGCAGGCAAGAATGACTGGCAATAGTTGGTCCTTATCAAAAAACGCCCATTGAGCTCAGCAGGTATCAAATGTGACTCCTGAATGGAAGAAACCCCTAACCTTCACCGGGTAGCTACTCTGGAAAGGCTCCCTCGCAACATAGACCTGCTGTGCGCCTTAGGACAACCTAAGGAGAGTGCTACTGCATGACCTGCTCTTGGATAGCACGAGGAACCAAGAGCGATCATCAGTCAGAAGCAGTGACATGCCTTCTCTGGGACGAGGGACCCCTGTTGCAAGTGTGGACAACCAGGCATCCAGAGGGGAACCCATAAGAATTGCCCTGGAACCCAGGCAAATTCCCCTTTCCTGAAGGGACAGGAAAGCAATGAAAATCGGGGCCTCCCGATCCCAAAAAACTGTCAACTCTCTAGTTGAGACACGATCACTGATCGCTGAGGTTCAGAAGCGACCAATTTGCCACTGACAGCCACCCTCAGATGGGAAGGTCACCACGGTAATCAACAAAGGGGCCCCAGTAAAAATGGTCAGATGACCGCCGCTGCCATCCCCTAGCTTGGCCTACAAGAAGATGCACAAATTCAAAGAATTGAGGCTCTGGTTCAGCGATAAACCTGCCAGGGACAGAGCCCCAGGAGCTTCCCCACAAAGGGGATTTGTGACACGGAAGGGGTCAAAAGACATATTCCTCTTCTGAAGAAGACGACTCCCAACACTACCCCCCTGGTGTCTTCCCCCCCATCCTAGGTCAGATCTGTGGCAGCGACACACAACCTGCTGTGCTTGCCACGAGGGTCATTCACCCCCATGCAGTAGAGGGCAACAGGAGAATAAAGCCCTCCACTGTAAAAGCACGCTGACCAGTAGTCATACAGTAGTATTCTATCCTATGGATGGCGGCCCACCAATGACCCCACTCGCTGCACCTGTGGGTAGAATCTCACGGCCAGCAAGGACTCTAGCACTTGCTAGAGTTGGTGGCTGCATCCTGCCAAAGGCAAATCATAGAGTGTGTGATAACGCCTTTCTCGCCAGTGCTCCCCAGCACTTTGTGGTACAGAACTGTCGAGGAGGCTGAGACTTTGATGCAACCATGTTAAAACTTTGGCATGGCTGAGAACTGCACAGACAGGGAAAATGCCGCCTGCCATTGCCCAAGGCACCTGGACTAGATGCTGTGCTGCTCCCAACTGCGCTCCACTATTACAGTAACTCCCAGTGTAGTGCATAGGAACAGTGTGACAATGGTACCCCCAGTACCACTGGGGCTTTGTGTATGGCATGGTGGTGGGTGGCGTTCAATGGCATCACACCCTCTAGAACCTGATAACGCTCCAAGAGGCTGGGCACAGCCCTTGAAACTGCATTGTGGGTGGCTCACCGTCGTTTCCCTCATGGAACGACAGCATCAAAGTGCATGGTGACCTACAGTGCCCACGGTGCTCTGTGGTCGTGTCCTGTGGCATCTGACCACGTTCACTGGTGCCCACACTGGTGTTGGCACCCATAGGGATCATAGCACTTTCACACTCATCAATGATGGATCACATCAAGGACACCAAACAATGCTGCACCCAGGGCTTTGATGGAGGTTGACAGAATCCTGTTCAGTTCAATGGTATACAGCGCCATCTCCAGCACCACAGGCACCCGCTGACCTCAACAGTCTGGCAGCACTGATAGAAACCCCGGTGCCTGAAGGCATCGATGGATTGGCGGTACCAAGGATGCCCGGGGTGCCTGCAGGCAGAGGCTCTGTAGCCCCGACACACCTTATTGGTGTCTAGAGGAACTGATGACTGCCAGTGCCATCGACTGTTCCCCTCAGCTCACCTATCCGTCTGAGGACATCAATGCTGCTAGCTTGATGGCATCCCTCGCCAGTGACACTGGCTGACAATAGCCTCACTAATGCTCATTATCACCAATGGTGCACGAATCCAGCAGAGGCTTCCAATGCACCCCAATCCCAGCAGCTCAGAGCCCCCGAGATCATTGGCATCCATGGTGCCTGATAGCCAGAGGCCAGTGATGGGAAGGCACAATGCCCCTCAGTGCCCCATCGAGACACCTCCAAGGAGCCTCAAGGGTACCAGAACACTGTGCCTGGATGCCTCAGCGTACCAGGGTGCCTAAAGTAAATGGTGACCTGGAGCTTGATCAGTTCAAGGCCAAAATCTCTGCTGCTCGAGGGCTTCAGTGGCACTCAAGGGCTCTCAAGAGCCCTGGCGGTTGATGGCTTTGGGGATGACCAGTGCATCGTTGGTGGTGCTCGACACTGTTGACAGCAGCAATGAAAGGCATCGGTGTCCAACATGCCCGATGGCCTCCATGGCAGCCTCGCACCTCGATGGTATTGAGAACGTCGATAGTATTGGGGCAGCTCTGCACCTGATGTCATCGAGGCCACGCATTGTGATGGCCCAAGAGCGGCCATAGCATAGAGATCACGCATCTTGACTGCATCGAGAATGGGCACTCACGCACCTCGATGGGATCGAGGGCATAGATGGCACCGATAGCATTGATGGTACCGAGAGCATAGACATCGAGGGCAGCTCTGATGGCTTCGCGGGGGACCATGGCGCTTGACGGCAGACCTGGTCCTCGACACTAGAGGTCAGTGCCGCTACTCCACCATATCAAGGCTCAAGGCGCTCAATGACTCCAGTGCATCGAGACTCCACATCTGCAGATGCCTATGGCACCTAAGGCCCTTACAGCATTGAGGGTAGTCACGCACACTGATGGCATCAAGGGCACCCCGGAGGTCCTGACATCAATGTGTCAGATCAATGGTTCACTGGTCACAGATGTGCACGGACAACCATTTCAGGGAATGACTACCATTCTGCTTGACCTTGGAGAATCCATTTGACATCTGCAGTAAAATTACCTCTCTCCTCTCCTCAACCCATCTGTTCCTCAATTTCTTCATTCTATAGCCCAACCAGTTTGTTTCTCTTCACCTCTTCTCCTCCAGGCTCCCTTCTTTACATATTCCTACCTTTGTCTCAGCCTCTCCCTCCCCTTTACCACGGGTTCAAACATAGATTGTAAGCCCTCTGGGGATAGGGAAATTCCTACAGTACCTGAATGTAATCCGCTTTGAAGTGTTGAAAAAAGTGCAAAAAGCGGAATATAAAAATATAAATAAATGTTTTGCACCCACTGCCTCTTTCCTCCTCAAAGTTGCCTTTCCCTCCCCCAAGTATCTTTTACTTTCTCAAAGCTGTACCTCTTCTTCTGTTTTCCCTCACACCCAGTCCTTTTTCACCACCCACTCAGTTTCTTCCTGGATTGCCTCCTCCCCTTCTCTTTCACCCTTAGTTAATAACTCTCAGATGTACGGCACTGGCATATCTGAATTTCAGAGCACAACAAAAGGCCACAATTAGGGTTTTAACATTTCAGTGCACAAAGAGAAAACTGTAGAAACAGCAATAAAAACATTTCAAATTTCCATCCACATGTCCACTGTATTTTTTAGACTATTAGAACAGAAACATTGATCTCTTGATGAAATATAGAGGCCCTAAGTCGTACTGCCATTTCTTTCTTGCAACCAACAGCTATGAAACTAAAATATGGGAACCATCTTAATGTGTGAAAAATGTGCACAGATTATATGTACAGACTGCATTCTGAGTAGCTCCAGGACTGGGAGGCAAGTTTTTGCAACACCCTCAGGATGGGGGCTCTTGTGCAGCAGAGGAACACAAAAAATGAGTTTGGGCCTTAGGGATAAAAAGAGGAGGAAGACTACCTTCCCTAGTAGATCTAGCTCATGTTAGAGGAAGGATTAGTCCTGGGGGAATTCTGCGCTACTATGGAATTTCAGAATTTGCACAGAATTGCCATTTGCTGCGCAGAAAATTGCAGAGGAGACCCCGGCATGCTGCGAACAGAGCGCGTGAAGATGAAGGCCCGCGTTTGCCATGGGACACGCTCCATTCGTGGTGAAGATGAAGGCCCCAGTGCCGTTCGTGACGAAGATGGAAGGCCCCCATGTGCCATGAACGGAGTGTGCTCCGATCGCGTTGAAGATGGAAGATCCCCATGTGCCGCGAACGGAATGTGCTCCGCTCATGACGAAAATGGAAGGCCCTGGTGAGAGAGAATGTGTGTGTGTGTGAGAGAGAGAGAGAGGAGAGGGGGAGGGGAGGGTGAGAGCAGGAGGGTGTGAGAGAGAGCATGGGAGGTAAGAGAGCGGGGGGGATGCTTGAGTGTGGGTTTCAGAGAGAGGGAGCCTATATGAGGGGAGGGTGAGAGAACAGAAGGGTATGAGAGAGAGCATGGGAGGTGAGAGAGTGAAGCATGTATGTGTGAAATAGATTGGGAGCTCGTGTGGATGAAAAAGGGATCGTGTGTTTGTGAGGGTGCTAGCCTGTGTGAAGGGATTGTGTATGTGTGAGAGAGCCTGTGTGAAGGGGGTGCGTGAGAGAGACATAGGTAGTCTGTGTGAGGATGTATGTGTGAGAGAGAAAGGGAGCTTGTGTGTGTGTGCATGCAAGAGAAAGGGCCCTGTATGAGAGGGGTGTGGGTGTGGGCGTGCGCGATAAAGTGAGGGAGCCTGTATGAGTGTGTGTAGTATTAGAGAGAGGGAGGGACAGAGGGAGCCTGTGTGAGGAGCAGTACTGAGAATAGGGTAAAACTCTGAGACTGGCAATAGACTGGAAGGGTTGAGCCTAGAGGTGGAGGGGAGAGATACTGGTAGGTGGAGGAGTTGGGGCCTGAGAGAGCAAAGTGGCAGGGGAGCAGGGAGAGTGAGTAGAAGGGACAATCTTACAGTGAATTTCTAGGGAAATTCTGCTCAAAATATTTAAAATGCTGAATCTTTTAAGTAATCATTTTTTTCTGTATTAATTTAAAATGTAATTACTTAAAGGCTGTCATATATATATATATATATATATATATATATATATATATATATATAAAGTTTGCAGAATTTTAAGTTTTTGTGCGCAGAAGTCCCACAGGAGTAAAGGATGTATATAATGCCATGCCTGTGTTACTATAATAGCGATTGGTAGGTTCGGTTCATGTCCTAACACAGCGATTGGCTATCTTTCAAGCAGTAAGTTTAAATGTCTGTTGAAAAATATATGGCGGATCCCAGTTTAGAAAAGCTGAGATCGAGCAACAGAGCGCAAAAGGACATTATGATGCAAAGAACATATGTTACTTAAATATACAATTTCTAAATGTTTAACATATCATTGCATTAGCATGAGCAGAACTTTGTTTCTTTATGTCTTTAGAAAATGAAAACAATTTATTGACTACCCCTGATGAAGCAAGCGAAACACGAGCCGTTGTCGGGTTGTTCCTAAGACAGTCACCGCTCTGCAAGGATAAGTACTCTCTTTGCTACTACATGAGTGCCCTTTTTGCTACTTATAATAATTAAAAAAATTCTTCTTTAAAAAAAATTCTCAAAAAATTAAGTGGGTGGTTACCGATGATTGAAATATGATTACAGTCTTACACCTTAATTCTGACTGTAAAGTAAATATACTGGCAAACCGCAAGAGCGTCAGCAGCAGAGCCATTCTCAAAACAGAGAAAGCTCTCAAAGATTATGAGATTTCCACTCACAAAAACCAAAAAATGTTTCTTACTAAAAAGTTATTATAAATGTATATATAAGCATTCATTCATCAGCTGTTACATATGATGTTTTCAAATCTATGAGATCGGTTATTACATCATAACATACAGTTTATTTATATGTGTTACTATAATAGTATACCTGTAAAGAACTGAGTCAAACACAGTTATAAATTTCAAAGGCCTCTAGGACAAATGTTTTCAAAGCACAAAATGTAAGAAATTTCATTGCTATGGAAAAATGGACAGCCAACTGATTAATTTTACTACATACTTCATAATCTTTTGCAATAGATTTAAGTGTGTTACCTCTAACTTTACATATAAAAATAGTAATAGCTCTCAAGGAGCTGATAGTCTACGCTGCTACAAAGTCAATCAACTGGAGATATCCTCCTTGGGAAACAGAGGTCCTATCTTCATAAGACTCTCCATTAGAATCAGCCTGAATCCTGGAATAATCTAACTGATTTCACTAGTCTCTGAGTCACTATCATAGTACATATTGACTATACAGACCGCAGGTTGCAAAGTTGTTTGGCTCTGTGCCCCAAAAATGACCACATCTACTTATAGTCCGGTTTCCTCTGAAGAGAGTGGAGAGGGCAGACTGATGAAATCCTGCGTCCGCCTGCCTGGCATAAAATGCCAGTTGGTCTAGAATCAAAGCACTGTGAGCATTTTCAAAACTTGTGGGCTGGTCGTGTTGATTTTATCCAACAGAAATGTAGCGCAGCCAGTGTGCAAATTTTGGAAATGATCGCAGTGTTGGAATTCTAGACCACTTGGGGAACAGATGGAGTATATTCGTGTGTCACCGAGTGGCATGCATTCCAGCTGTAAACCCCTTGGTATACACCCATACATAACTCACAAATCAATGAAAACAAAGTATATGATGGACACAGAGTTCTCACCCCATAAATGAACCTCTGGTTAAACTGCTGCATTGCTCCTTGAAGTTGGTTGCGCTGTAGTTGCCACTGCTCATAATTTCGCACGGACTCCAAAGTTGGGCGCTGCCATGTTGTTGTTCGAGTGATGTGGTCAACATAGTATATTCGGCCCATGTTGTCAACTCGACGCTCCCAACTAAAGGAGGAAAGTAGAAGTTTTATATTACTTGAGCGAGGCATTACTTGTTGTATACAACTATTGGGAGTCCATAGTCTCACCCTCAGGCCTTCCAAGCGATGCCTTACCAGGCTGGATTACTCACAGAATATTGATATATAAGGTCAGTAGGACAGAATATCTAGACCTGGCTGTAGATCATCACTTATTTTTCTTTTCCTGACCATTTTGAGACTTCCATTGCCTTCACTGTTTTATATCCTTCAACTTTACCAATTATACATACACAGAAGGCAAAAATCAAAGCCATTTTTAGGTAAAACAGTGTTTTACCCATAGAAATGGTCTCATCTGTTTCAGAATTAAATCTCAAAAGAAGCATTCACTATAAATGTAATCATTCAACACTGGGCTTGATTTCTTTTTTTTATATTTAAGGTTTATTTGCAGTATCAATAGTTACAACATACACAAGATAAGAACTCAATACAAATCAGTCTCAATACAGCAGGCGTCAATTTGTTAATACAACTTTTAATCAAAATACCTCTCCCCCCCTTATCCCTGACCAGCGAGACCTAAACCAATGACTAGGAGCGCAAATATCTTATATACTAGATGAAATGCCTAGCCAACTTAAAGAATTGTCATTACATCAATTTTAATATTCAGTGCAATGCACAGGTCAAAAACAATATACCATTTAAGAGCGTCGCTGGAACCACCGTAGAAATGGTTCCCAAATTATCACATGAATAGAGACTTTGTCACATCCCACAGCAGACATGTGGAAAATTATGTAAATCCCACAACCTGCATAAGACTGAAGATGGGGAAGGAGGGAGTGGTCTAATGTAGGGCCACTTCTTGCCTAGCTGCACACAAAATATGATTTATCAAGCAAGCATGAGCATAGGTCCAAGTAGAAGGGTAATATGATAAAAGGTAGCATTGTAAATCCAATTCACATTTCAAAGATGCTATCTCCCATATAATAGTTTCTATCCATTTCCAAAAGAGAATAAGTTTAGGACACTGCAACCAAACATGGAGGAAAGTCCCCACTGACTCCAGCATTTGTCCGAATAATTGGGGTATAACTTATTTAATTGGTGGGGGGTAAGATGCCAACGATATAAGATTTTATAATTGGTTTCTCTCACCACAGCCGATGTAGAGCTCCGAGATATAATGGCATAACAATAATCCCACTGCTCTGAATGCCACACTTTACCCCTATCTTTCTCCCGACCCCGCACATGCGCACTCTGAAAACTATCCACGGGGAAAAGCATCCGATATATCCTAGAAATTAAACTCTTTCAAGTATTTTGGAGAAAGCACATTCCTTCAAACTCTAAATGTTCACACACCATATGAGTATGCATACTAGAGTGGGATAGGCAATGTGTCAGTAGTATATAACGGTAATAGTCCAAAGCCTCTAAATTATATTGCAGTTTTAAATCTTCAAAAGAGAGCACCTTGGAATCTACAAATAATTGACCATAGCACCACAGTCCCTTCTGTGCCCATTTGTGATATAATGCCAGTGACTGGGGAACATATACGTCCCCCTTATAAAAACCCAGAGACAGTAGTGGAGATGGTGGAAGAAATATTTAGCAGAGCATTCCTCACTAACTCCAAACTTGGAGTATATGACACGTAAACTGATTCCCTCCCCTTATGCTCTTACTCAATGAAGGCATCCTCAAAACCTGGAAGTATAATGACAAACACAATTGTTCTATACATAACCAAGGCTTAGCAATATTGCAAGAGGACCACTCAGTCTCAACTGCGCAGCTACACAATATCTTGTCAATTCCGGGACCGCTAGTCCACCCTTTGTCTAGCCACCCGGGGAGGACAACACTTCCAGATAAATCTGAAGACCTGAGCTTGGAGGTTGCGCAAGAACTTGTATGGGACGGGTTTGAAAATAATATAGCCTTCTCGGCAGAATGTTCATTTTAACCGCCGCTATGCGACCAACCATCCATTGCTCCTACTATGTGATAGGGGCCGACCAATGGCATCGGTAGCCCCTGTCACATGGTAAGGGCAAAGGGCTACCAGCACCATTTTGATTACTGGCAGCCGAATGCCCAAGAGGGGAAGATCGCTCCCAGGACCCCCGCTGGACCACCAGGGACTTTTGGCAAGTCTTGGGGGGGGGGGGGGGGGGGAGTTTAGGAGGGTGGGGGGTTGTAGTTAATTTTTTGTTTTTTTTAATATTCGCTCCATATGACGCACAGACATTTTCCCCCCATTTTGGGGGGGGGGAAAAGTGCGTCTTATGGAGTGAAAAATACGGTAATAGAAAACAACTGTTTCCAATCTGCTGACAATTGTATACCCAGATAGCAGATGATCTGTCTTGCCCATTTAAACGGAAAGTTACAGCATATATGTTCCATCTGTATCTTATCTAAGGTTAAGTTCAAAATTTCAGATTTTCTCATATTAACTTTAAACACAGACAATGTTCCGTATCTATGTAATTCTCGTATCAATACGGGCATAGAAAGTTGCGGGTTGGCCACTGTAAGCAGTACATCATCTGCGAACAATGAGATCTTAAATTGACCCTGACCAATAGATATCCCTTTAATGGCCTCATTTTGCCTAATGGTCTCTGCTAGGGGTTCCATCACCAGGGCAAAGAGTAAAGGTGAGAGCGGACATCCTTGCTGAGTTCCCTGGCCCAGTGCAAAAGTTTCTGAGTAAAAACCAATGATTTTAATGCACACTTTTGGGGCAGAATACAATGCTTCTATCCATGTTAAAAGGTTGTTACCAAGTTCTGCTTTCTCTAAAACTTTAAACATGAAGGGCAAATGGACCCGGTCAAACGCCTTTTCGGCGTCGATAGCTAAAAGTACTGCGGGAATTGTTCAACCTTAGCAGCCCAAGTGAGACTGTTAATTTTCCGGATGTTATCTGTGGCTTGTCTGCCAGGTGTGAACCCACACTGATCAACATGTATCAGCTCAGGCAAAACCCTATTGAGACTTCCTGCTAGTATTTTGGCAAGTACTTTCAAATCTATGTTTAAAAGGGAAATGGGTCATTTTTCCTATAGACATATGAGCCGCATACTGTATTATCTTTTCCAGGTTTTGGGAGTACCATAATGCCAGCTAACTCCACAGATGCTTGTATAGTGGAGTTGTGTAAGATTTAATTAAAAAGTCTCTGTAAATGGGGGATTAAGAAATCACAGAACTTTTTATAAAATAATCCTGAGTACCCATCCAGACCTGGCGTTTTATTAGTTTTTAAAGATGAGATAGTTACAAATATTTCCCCCCTTGGGAAATCTCCCAATCTAACTGCTGTGTTTGGTCAAGAGATAAATTAGGTAGCCGGATTCCCTCTAGGTAATTATCAGTATTTGAATCTGTAATCTCTGCGGCACAAGCATACACATCTTTATAAAACTGAACGAACCATTCTTGGATTAAGGCATTATCATAAACAGCTACTCCTGAGTCATTTTTAATTTTTAAATATCTGGCTCAGATTTATTTATTTTTTTAACTGCCACGCCAATAATTTCCCTGGCTTGTTCCTTGTTCAAAATAATCCCAGCGTTATCTGACTAATTTGTGTTAGAGCTCCCCATCTAAAATACTCTGTAATTTAGATCGAATGCTGTCCAGTTCTTGCAGCGGTTTTGCCTTCCCATTTATTTTATGTTTCTGCTCCAAATTCTTTATATAAGGTGGCCCATGGAAAAGTAGTCTGCATATATGGCAATGGAATTGGAGGTGGGCTAGTTTTCCACGGGCCACCCTGAAGAAAGGATCAAATTTTCTTTCTCAATCTGGGATTGTTTCTGGATCAATGCAGCCCTAGAGATCAATTTGCCCTGAATGACTGCTTTTAATCAGTCCCACAAAGTTTGAATGGAGACTTCACCATTATCATTTAATTTAAAATAATCTTTGATATCTAAATGTAATGCCTCACAGTATCTCTAATCCAATAATAGTGAGTTATTCAGTCTCCAATATTTCAAACCACCTTCCTCCGGTACAATATGAAAGCAACCAAAAACAGGGGCATGGTCTGACCAAATTATTTGACTTATCTCTAAAGATGTACACCTCTGAAACATATCTCCCAAAAACATATCTATCCAGGAATAGGAATTAAGGATGCTGGGGGAAAAAAAGTGTAATCTTTCCCCCGAGGATGGAAAACCCTTCAAATATTTTGCAAAACCAACGACTCACATAAATGGTTTAATCTAAGTCAGCAGATAGATCTTTTCACCGTGCATCGTCTTTAATGTTTTGGTCTCGATAGTACATTGACCACATCGCATAAACTAAGTAAGTGTCTCTCCGTATCTAGAGTGCCCTGACAAGAAAATGTGTTTCTTAAAGGGTTTCATTGTTGCACATTTTATAGGTCGTCCACAATTCACATTTCGCCGGCATCAAGCATTAGTTGTTTCCCTGAAGAAGGAGTGTCCTCCGAAACATTGCAGTGTCAGATAGAACAGAATATCTCATTATAAAGCCCGGCCTGGTTGTGGACTATGTGTTGTCTGCCAATACCAGAAAATTGGACTGAAAAGTGGACTTCAACCTATTTCTCAGATAAGTGCATTTGATAGCTTCATATTGAAGAATCTTTACCGCGTTTAAAGTGACCAATGATTAAAAAGGCCTAGCATTTCTCAGAGCTTTATTCAAGAAAGCTAAAAGCCTTCAGGCACGCTATATGAGGTCACTATAAATTCAAAATTAACCCTTTCATACTTTTGTATAGCAGGATCTCTATAATTTTGTTTTTAATCTAAGTCTATGCATTTTAAGATTATCTCTGGGAAGAGGGTTATTATCCATGTGAATATTAATGGAAAGATTAAAATCAGTTATAAGTTCCAGATCTTAAAGATGGATGGCTTGTAATAACTCGGAAACAGGCATTTTCAACAATCTGGGAGCCATGCATGCTCCTTCCAGAAATCAATATTATGGGTTCTACATCTAGGCACCAGGCGTCACCCCTTAATGACCATAACTCTTATCTCCTTCGCCCACAAGGGTTACGAAAGCTACCCATGCAGCATGCTCAATCCCCTCTAGAGTACTGAATTCCATTGATCAAAGGACTTTCCACATAGCAGTGCTGTGCACTGAGCTGCCGGGCCAATCCTCTGAAATGTTTTCATAGTTCCATAAGAACCATTTCTTACTCGGAGTCTCACAAATCCAGCAACATTCCACATGCATCCTGCAGGAGAAGGAGTGCTGCTGTTGGGCAAAGCTTCATGAGCAAACAGAGGCTAGCTAAGCAAGCCTATATTATATTGATGTCCGACTGAAGCTGGGGTGTGTGTGTGTGTGTGTGTGTGTGTGAAGATGGAGACTGAAAGGCAGCAATACTAAATGTGTCTTACTGAGGTAGCCAAATGTGTCTATGAATGAAGGTTGAAAATAAAAATGACACTCAGAATATGAAAGGATAGAAGACTGATGGTAGGCAAATGGGCCAGAAGAGAACAGTCTGAGAAACATTTTAATTTTTTTTTTATTTAGATTTATATTCCGCTTTTCACACTTTTTTCAGTGCTTCAAAGTGGATTACATTCAGATACTGTAGGTATTTCTCTATCCCCAGAGGGCTTACAATCTAAGTTTGTACTTGAGGCAATGGAGGGTACAGTGACTTGCCCAAGGTCACAAGGAGCGACAGCAGGACTCAAACCCTGATCTCCTGGTTCGTAGCCCACTCCTCCACTGAAGGATGTAAGTAACAGAAAAATGACATCAGGAGTCATATAGCACTCACACTGCTTTCATAAGGTAAGCCAGAGACATCACATGTTTCAGCGCCAAATGTAGCCTTGAAGATTTTACAGAACAGTCTACTGCAGTCAGCCTTAAAAAGCTGGCTCTCTCTACCACATGAACAAAATACAGTAAGTGCAAGATCCCTTGCAAATACTTCTTTTGGCAGGCTGTGTTAGAGCCAGAGAAATGAAAAGAAACGAACCTCTACATGAAGACATAATGCTGCATTTGGATACTTTTGCTATCCTGAAACATCACATCCTGTGGATGCTTTTCAAGGGTGATGTTTCAGATGAACAGAACCAAATCACAGTGAACCTGGAAGATGTAGTAGGCCGGACTGATAAACTAAAGAGTAGCATATTAGTAAAAATTTGTAACCTATCATTAAAATTGTTCATAGTACCTGAAGACTGGAGGGTGGCCAATGTAACCCTGATATTTAAAAAGGGCTCCAGGGTTGCTCCAGGAAACTGAGAACCGGTGAGCCTGACTTCAGTGTTGGGAAAAACAGTGGAAGCTATTCTAAAGATCAAAATCACAGAGCATACAGAAAACATGGTTTAATGAACACAGTCGGAATGGATTTACCCAAGGGAAGTCTTGCCTCATAAATTTGCTACTTTTTTTTTTTGAAGGGGGTTAATAAACATGTTGATAAAGGTGAGCCAGTAAATGTAGTGTACTTGGATTTTTAGAAGGTGTTTGACAAAATTCCTCATGAGTGGCTTCTAAGAAAACTTAAAAAGTGATGGGATAGGAGGTGATACCCATTCGTGGATTGCAAACTAATTAAAAGACAGGAAACAGAGAGTAAGATTAAATGGGTCAGTTTTCTCAGTGGAAAAGGGTAAATAGTGGAGTGCCTTAGGGATCTGCACTTGGTCCAGTGCTTTCCAATATATTTATAAATGATCTGGAATGAAATACAATGAGTGAGGTGATTAAATTTGCAGAAGACACACAATTATTCAGAGTAGTTAAATAACATGATGATTGTGATAAACTGCAGGAAGAACTTGCAAGATTGGAAGACTGGGCATCCAAATGGCAGATGAAATTTAATGTAGACAAGAGCAAGGTGATGCATATAGAGAAAAATAACCCATGCTGTAGTTACACAATGTTAATTTCACATTAGGAGTTACCACCCAGGAAAAAGTTCTAGACATCATAGTGGATAATATATTTAAATCGGCTCAGTGTGCTGTGGCGGTCAAAAAAGAAAACAATGCTAGGAATTAAGAATGGAATGTTGAATAAAACGGAGAATGTCATAATGCCTCTGTATCACTCCATGGTGAGATCGCACCTTGAGTACTGTGTACAATTCTGGTCGCTGCTTTTCAAAAAAGATATAGTTGCACTAGAGAAAGTACAGAGAAGGGAGACCAACATAATAAAGGGACTGGAATGGCTCCCCTTTGAGAAAAGTCTAGGAGGTTAGGGCTGTTCAGCTTGGAGAACAAGGCTGAGGAGGGATAAGACAGAGGTCTATAAAATCATGAGATGACTAGAATGGGTAAATGTGAATTGGTTATTTACTCCTTCAGGTAACAGAAGGATTAGGGGGGGCACTCCATGAAGTTAGCAAGTAGCACATTTAAAACAACAAATCTGAGAAAATTCTTTTTCACTCAGCACATGATTAAGCTCTAGAATTCATTGCTGGAGGATGTGGTTAGGGAAGTTAGTGTAGCTGGCTTTAAAAAAGGTTTGGATAAGTTCCTGGAGAAGTCCATAAACTGCTATTAGTCAAGTTAAGTTAGGGAATAGCCACTGCTATTTCTAGCATTAGTAACATGGAATCTATTTAATATTTAGGTACTTGCTAGGTACTTGTAACCTGGATTGGCCACTATTGGAAACAGGATCCTGGACTTGTTAGTGTCTAACGATCTGAAGTCGGCGAAACAATGTGACAAGGCGATAGCTAAAGCCAGAAGAATGCTAGGCTGCATAGAAAGAGGAATATCGAGTAAGAAAAGGGAAGTGACTATCCCCTTGTATAGGTCCTTGGTGAGGCCTCACCTGGAATACTGTGCTCAGTTCTGGAGACCGTATCTCCGAAGGCACAGAGACAGAATGGAGGTGGTCCAGAGAAGGGCGACCAAAAAGGTGGAGGGTCTTCATCAAATGACTTATGAGGAGAGATTGAAGAATCTAAATACGTATACCCTGGAGGAAAGGAGGAGCAGGGATGTTATGATACAGACTTTCAGATACTTGAAAGGTTTTAATGATCCAAAGTCAACGACAAACCTTTTTTGTTGGAAAAAAAAATCAACAGAACCAGGGGTCACGATTTAAAACTCCAGGGAAGAAGACTCAGAACCAATGTCAGGAAGTATTTCTTCACGGAGAGGGTTGTGGATGCCTGGAATGCCCTTCTGGAGGAAGTGGTGAAGACCAAAACTGTGAAGGATTTCAAAGGGGCATGGGATAAACACTGTAGATCCATAAAGTCTTGAGGATGTGAATGAAGAGAAGAGGCATGGGGGTGGCTTGCGGGAATGACGGCTACTACCTGGTGATTAATACCCTTATTCAATAATCATACACAAGATTAATGCGACTCCAACATTGCTCTATGCTTTAATGGCAAGAGGAAATATGGTAAAAAGGATTTGTATTCACAAATAAGTGTGGGAGTAGCTTGCTTGTTGCGGCGGTTACTACCTTGAACCAATCAAGCCTGATACTTCTCTCTTTGATTACATACACGGCGCAGCTCACTGCTTCAACGGCAGGGGGAATGAAGAAAAGAGGATTTATATTCAGACAACAACCATCAAGGACTAAATTGTACAGGCTAGGTAAACAAATAAGCATGGGAGTAGCTTGCTTATTGTGGCAGTTACTACCACTAATCGATTAGGCTTGATACTTCACTTTGATGCAGCTCCAGCTCTGCTCTCTACATCATTGGCAGGGGTGGAAGGAAATTAGAACCAAAAAGTTACCAATAAGGGCCCTGACCTCAGGGGTCAGAGTAACAGATAAGTATGAAAAAAATAAGTGTGAAAGCTAGCTGAGCAGACTGGATGGGCCGTTTGGTCTTCTTCTTCCGTCATTTCTCTGTTTCTATGTTGATGGGCCTTCGGTCTGACCAAGTATGGCAACTTCTTATGTTCTTACCACCTTTACCTTTTTGACCTCCCAATTTCATGCTGCTTAAATGACTCTCTCAAAAGTCACCCAAAAAGGCTTTTGTAAAGTTAGCAAATCAACTTAAAAAGATTTTCTTTTTAAAGAAAACTTCTCACAACTTTTCTTGACTGATGGATTTTGCTTTAAGAATAGCAGAGTTGCTTACCTGTAACAGGTGTTCTCCAAGTACAGCAAGATGTTAGTCCTCATATATGGGTGACATCATCAGATGGAGCCTGGCATGGAAAACTTTGATACACTAAGCATGCCCAGCATGCCACTATCCACGCAATGACCCTCTTCAGTCTTAGAGTTTGCGAAAATAAAATATCAAACCAAAAGAAACCCAACTCTACGGGGTGGCAGGCGGGTTTTGTGAGGACTAACATTCTGCTGTCCTTGGAGAACACCTGTTAGAGGTAAGCAACTCTGCTTTCTCCAAGGGCAAGCAGGATGGTAGTCCTCACAAGTAGGTGAATATGTAGCTACAGGCTGCTCCTAATATATGCAGCCTTTTACAGGTGCAACTGTGCACAACAAATAGAGATGCCAGAACATGGGGAGCAAGCCTGCACACAAAGAAAGGGCCAAGGTAGGACGAGTTGGGTTTTTAAGGCTGAAATAGATTACGGAGACATACTGACAGAAATAACTGTCACATCATCCATCTTTGTCCAGACAATAATGAGAGGCGAATGTGTGGGATGAACTCCAAGTCGCCGCCTTGCATATCTCGTGCACGGGTACCGCCTGCAAATGAGCCACCGAAACTGACATGGCTCGGACCGAACGAGCCTTGATGTGGCCCTCAATTTGCAATCCCGCTTGGGCATAGCAGAAAGAAATACAGTCTGCTAGCCAATGAGATAACGTCTGTTTGGACACTGTGACCCCTAACTTGTCCCTGTCAAAGGAGACAGAGTTGAGTAGACTTGCAATGAGGTGCTGTTCGTTCCAGATAAAAAGCCAGTGCCCTTTTACAATCCAGAGTGTGCAGGATATGCTCACTCTGGTGAGCATGCGGTCTTGGAAAAAAGATAGGAAAGACAATGGACTGGTTGAGATGGAATTCCGTGACCACCTTTGAGAAGAATTCCAGGTGTGTATGTAAGACCACCTTATCACAAAATGTTTGATAAAGTGGATACGACACTAAAGCCTGAAGCTCAATGACTCTACGAGCTGAGGTAACCGCTACCAAGAAGGTGCCCTTCCAGGATATTACTTCAGATTGCAAGCGCACAGGGGCTCAAACAGTGCCCTCATGAGATGAGCCAAGACCACATTGAGGGCCCAGGAGACTGCTGAAGGCTGCATTGAAGGCTTAAGCTGAAATAAGCCCCCACATGAAACGTCCTACAAGTGGATGGATGGAAATGGAGGCCCCATCCATCCCCTGATAAGCCCCAATGGCACTGAGATGAACCCTCACCGAAGTGGTCTTCAAGCCAGCCTCGGAGAGGCATAATAGGTAGTCCAAAAGTTTTGGTGTGGGACATGAAAACGGATTCAAATCGTGCCCTTCACACCAAACCAAGAACCTCTTCCACTTGAAATTGTAAGGCCTCCTCATGGAAGGTTTCCTGGACTCTAACAGAACCCGAGACACGCCGTTCGAAAGGCCTAGGGTTTGCATGGTCACCTGGTCAACATCCAAGCTGTGAGGGATAAGGCTTGGAGATTGGGGTGGCACAGCCTGCCCTGGTCCTGAGTGATCAGGTCTGGTGCAGTCCCCAGCTGGATCGGAGAGCAGGAGGCCAGTTCCCACAGAAGTGGGAACCAAATCTGGCATGGCCAAAAAGGAGCAATCAGGATCATGGTGACTCAGTCCTATTGGAGTTTTTGAGGTGTCCTTGAGACCAGTGGCAGGGGAGGATAAGCGTACAGGAGGCCGGTGCCCCAGTGTCGTGAAAAGGCATCAGACACCGATCCCCTGCCTGCTTGGACCAGGCAGCAGAAATGATAAACTTTCCTGTTCTCTGGGAAGGCGAACGTATCTATATCCGGGGTTCCCCACAGGCGGAAGATTTGGTTTGTGACCTCCTGATCCAAGGACCATTCGTGGGGGTCGGAAGGCTAGACTCAATGAGTCTTCCAGGATGTTGTCCACCTCTGGGAGATATACAGCTCGGAGAAAGATGCCTCTCGCAAGGACCTAGGACCAAATCTGCACTGCTTCTTGGCAGAGGAGTTACGATACCGTCACCCCTTGTTTGTTGAAATACGACATTGCCACTTGATTGTCTATTTGAGCTAGGACTAATTTGTTGGTTAAGTACTCCTGGAATGCCCATAGGGTGTAATGGATCACCTGCAGATCCAGGAAGTTTATCTGGAAATGCTGTTCCTGCATGACCCAATGGCCTTGGGTACTGAGGTCTGCAATGTGGCTTCCCAACCCATATGAGATGCATCTGTAGTGAGGACTATCTGGGGCTGAGGTACCCAGAAAGGCATCCCCCTCTCCAAGTTTAGTAGGGTCTCCCATCACACGAGAGATCGCCAAAGCGAAGTGGTGACTAAGATGCAAGCCCGACGATCCTGGGTGGCTTGGCACCACTGTAAGCACAATGTCCCCTGCGTATGTGTAGCCGCATGAACAGTGTGACGTGAACTGTCACTGCCATGAGCTCCAAAAGGTGCAGGAACTAATAGAGATGTGCATTCGTTTATGACGAATTAAGCAATTTCAACGAAATTGCCTAATTCGTCATGGTTCGGGGGCCCCGCCCCCCAAAACAGATTTTCCCTGAACTACGAGAAATATTTGTTTTTCGGGTTTGTATGAGGGGAGGGGCACATTTTATTTTTTTAAATAAAAAACCACCCCAAGCATTAAAATTTAGTATAATACAACCCCCCCCCCCACACCATCCCGAACCCCCCCCCCCCAAGCAGGGTCCCGCAAGTGATTTGTCCCTCCATGCTTTCTGACTTTCGGGCCTGCCTCGCTCAAAATGGCACCGATAGCCTTTGACCTACTATGTCACAGGGGCTATCGGTGCCATTGCTCAGCCCCTGTCACATGGCCATCGGCGCCATCTTGTGCTCCTACCATGTGACAGGGGCTGACCAATGGCACCGGTAGCCCCTGTGACATAGTATGGGCAAAGGCTATCGGCGACATTTTGATTACTGGCAGCCGATGGCCCAAGGGCAGGAGATCGCTCCGCTCCGCTCCCCCCCAAGCTGGCCAAACGTCCCTGGGGGTCCAGCGGTGTTCCCGGAGCGATCTCCTGCCCTCGGCTGCCAGTAATCAAAATGGCGCCGATAGCCTTTGCCCATACTATGTCACAGGGGCTACCGGTGCCATTGGTCAGCCCCTGTCACATGGTAGGAGCACAAGGCCATGTGACAGGGGCTGACCAATGGCACCGGTAGCCCCTGTGACATAGTAGGTCAGAGGCTATCGGCGCCATTTAGAGCGAGGCAGACCCGAAAGTCAGAAAAGCACGGAGGGACAAATCGCTCGCGGGACCCCGCTGGACCACTAGGGATGTTGGTAAGTCTTGGGGAGGGATCGGGATGGTGGTGGTGTGGGGGGGGGGGGGGTTGTATTGAATGTTTTATAGTAAATGTTAATTCTTGGGGTGGGTTTTTTTGAGCTTCGTTTTCCCGCATCGTTTTTTGGGCTGCTTTTGTTTTTCCCACTTAGTTTTTTATTCGTTTTTCCAAAAAACTAAGAGGAAAAACGAACTTTACCCCGAAGCGTCCGACTCAAAAAACGACCCAGTAGTAAAAAACGAAGCTCATCTCTAGGAACTAATGCGCTGAAATGTGAGGGCAGGAGGAAATTGCCCTTGCCAGGGAAGCGAGGATTATCGCTCGGTCCCTTGGTAAGAAGGCCTTCCTCTGGACCGTATCGAACCTGGCCCCGATGAAGTCCAACTGTAGGGATGGCTGGAGATGGGATTTCTGGTAATTGATTAGAAATCACAGGTCTTCCAGAACATGTATGGTGGCATATAGGAGTCACTGAGTCGCTCTTGATGAGGTAGGGGAAGACGTCACTGAGTCGCTCTTGATGAGGTAGGGGAAGACGTGAACCTCTTGACTTCTGAGGTAAGCCCCCATCACCACCAGGCATTGTGTGAAGACGCCGATGTCAGGCTGAAAGGCAGCACTGATACTGATAGTGCTCCCCTTCTACCATGAATCGAAGATACCTCCGATCTGCGGAAGAAACGGGAATATAGGTATATGGGTCTTTGAGATCGAGGGAGCAGAGCCAGTCCCCAGCTCTGAGGAGAGGGATCAAAGTTCCTAATGAGACCATCTTGAATTTTCCTCTGACAAGAAAATGGTTTAATGCCCTCAGATCTAGAATGAGGGGAAGTCTTCCAGTTTTCTTGGGAATCAGGAAATACCTGGCGTAGAACCCGTCGCCCTGCTGGCTTGGCGGCACTGGTTTGACTGCTCGAGCCATTAAGAGGGCAGAGAGCTCTACTTGAAGTAGTTGCTAGCTCTCTGAACATTTCCACCGAGGACATGGAGGAGAATGAGGAATGCAACCTGTACCCCTGGCTACATGATGGAGAGGACTCATTGGTCTGAGATGACTGAAATCCACTGGTCGACAAAGAGCTGCAAGCAGTCCCCCCACCTGGGGGGTTTGGTGCCCTGGGGTAGGGTAATGCTGGCTCAAACCCCTCGCCACCAGTCAAAACTCCGTGGCGGGGATCTGAGGTGGGGCAGGGGCCGGTCGAGGGGAAGGTGGTTGCAGTGCCCTTGGCCTAGCTGGTGCCTGCTGGGGTCTTGCTTGGGACACCAGTGGATAATACTTTCGTAGGTGGTAGAATTGCCCTGGGAGGCTTATTGCCCAAGGGCTGGGTGTCGAAGGTGCTGGCTGACAACTGCTGAAGTGTTTTGTGATAATCCTTCAGAATTGCTACCACCTCCTTAATCTTGTGCCTGTACAGAGGAGGTCAGCCAGACGTTCCTGAACTTTGGGACGGAGATCGAAAGTATGAAGCCAGGCCATGCGATGAGCCCCAATGCCGGCCACTGCAGCCCTCATTGTGGTTTCAAACATGTCATACACAGAGCAGACTCCGTGTTTGTCACACTCCAGGCCCTGTTGAACTATCTTCTGGAAATCGTCCTGAAACTGTTGTGGAAGGTGTTTCACCAAATCTTGGATCTGTTTCTGGAGTATTGGCTCATATAAAGTTGATAGCAGGCAATCCTGGCTGCCAACATTGAGCCCTGGAATACACCCACTGTCCAAGAGCATCCAGAGCCCTCTGCTCACGTCCGGGGGGAGCCGAAGCATGAGTCCGGATCCTCTTTACTTTCTTCAAGGCCGATTCCACCACTACTGGCTGGTATGGGAGTTGTTGGTGTTCAAAACTCGTGGTGGGCTGGATGAGAGAGACAGTGGCTGTCTTCTGCTTCACTGGTGGGATGGAGATGGGATGTTCTCAGAGCCAGACAACAAGCTCCTTAAAAATGTTGTGTACTGGCACAGCCACCACTTCTTTAAGAGCATCAATAAATTGTAGGATCTCCAACATTTTATGCCTAGAATCCTGCTCTGTTAAGAGCTGGAAAGGCCCTGACTCCGCCATGGCTTTTACAAATCCAGCAAATTTCAGATCCTCTGGTGGGGACTTACACCTCTCCTTTGATAGAGAAGGTTCGGAAGGCAAGTTCGAAGATTCATCTGTGGAGGAAACAGATGCCTCTAAGGGGGGCATCCTCCTCACTTTGGAAGCCCAGAGACACTTGAGGTGGAGTCTCCACCAGAATCTTAAGCTGAGACCTCGAAGGCCTTGGAAACAATTGGTGGGTCTGAAGTAGGCACCGAAGGCTCCAGTAGTATCTGGGGTTGCATTGGCACTGATGGTCCCATAGCCTTCGGGAACACCAGGGGAAATAGAGGGCACCAGCCCCAAAGGCCCTGGGAAGGCTAGCGCTGGTCGGGACGCAGTGTGCTGCCTGGGTGCCGTCGACTCCAACAGACCTTCCTCGTACGAGGAATCACTCACTGGAATTGGAACCAGTGGAGGCAGCGGTGATGCACCCTTCGATGGAGAAGGGACTCAAGGCATCGGGGTTGGCTGCAGCGGTAAGACACGGAACAGCAGGTCCAGCCACTCCAACAGAGGTGCAAGCACCAATGGAGTTGGCTCCTGTGGCAGGGGCAGTACTGGTGGAACTGGAGGCTCGATGCCCTGCAGGGCCTGGCTGACTGCCAGCTGCACACGCTTCTCTAACTCTTCCTCAAAGGCTGCCGAGGACAGGACGGCTTGAGGAGGTGGCAGCGGAATTGTATCACCCCTGGAACCATGGGGGAATACTGAATCCTTCACTAGTATCGGTGGGGATCCTCGAGGTTCCTCGGATTGCGAGAGGGTACGACATCCTCCAGACGGGACAGCTTCGGGGGAGGCATGGATGACGTCTGTATCTTACCATGGTCCCACATCTTTGAGGATGAAGACTGATGCCGGTGCTTTCTGGACTTTTACTGGTGCTCACCCCAGTCCTTACCCGGAGCCAAGGGAGATGGAGAGGAACCGGATCTGGATTGTGAGGATATGGACCTCGCTGTGACCCCTGCGCCTACTTCTGGACCGGGACTCTGTAGCGGAGGAGACACCCTTATGTAGAGTCTATGTCTATGGTTTCAATTTCTTAGCGCCAAACAGCTTCTCCATTTTGTCCAGGCATGCCTAACGACCCTTGGGGGTCATTTGAGCACAAAGATCACAGCCACAGACAGCATGCAATGCCCCCAGGCACAGAAGACAGACCTCGTGGGGGTCTGTAATGGACATGGTCCAGGGGCACTGGGGGCAACGGCAGAAGCCAAATGATGCCATGGGGGGGGGGGGGAAGTAGCATGTGGTTTATTTCACTGCGGCAACTGGGAGGCAACAATGTTAGTAATTGACCACAAACTACCAAGGAAACTTACCGATACCGAGAAAGAAAAACCCAAAAAACACATGGAGGGACCAGACAGGACTCATGAAAGGAGAGAAACAAAGAAAACCTTGTGGAAAAAGAGAGAACATAAGAACATGCCATACTGGGTCAGACCAAGGGTCCAACAAGCCCAGCATCCTGTTTCCAACAGTGGCCAATCCAAGCCATAAGAACCTGGCAAGTTTTTGGAAACTTTGACAAATGTTTTCCGTGCCGGGTTCCATCTGATGATGTCACCCATGTGTGAGGACTACCATCCTGCTTGTCCTTGGAGACGTATAGCTTCCCTGTTCAGAAAAAAGATTCAAGGTGGGATAAAACAAATTCTCATCAACAAGTATAACACAATTAATAATAATTAGCATAAAACATAAAATAAAGAGCAAACAGCATAAAATAAAATACAAGTAAAGCAAGCAGTAAACATGCTATAATAAATCAAAATCATCAATAAACCCTAAAAAACCATAGTAGAAATCAATTACTTAAAATTCAATCTCTGACTCATTTGGAATTAAGACTTCCTCCAGTTAAGCACGCCCCTTCTCCCAAGAAACACTGAACTTTTGGTGAATTGAGCTTTGTTGCCCTGCTTTACTATGGTCTCCAACAGAACTATTTCTTACTATTTCAGGGATCATTTACTTATTACACATTTCATCTGTTATTTGCTGTGTTGCCATGCAATTCCTATTGGCTATTTTTTTTATATTTATTTTTTCTTGTGGCTCACCCTGGTGGCAGGGGTTCCGGTCTATCCCACGTTGTCCTTTTTTCAACATGATCAACAAAGTATATTCGGCCATGCTGATCCACTCTCTGTTCCCAGCTACAAAAAAAAAAACAGTGCAGTATTTCAAAATCATACCAACAGAATATGGAAAAAATTATTTTCAGAACATATGACTTAGTAGCAGTTTCAATATTATAAATTATTTGCTAACATGTTTACAAATGTCTGTCAATCACTATACTTGCTTTTATCTATAGCTATATTACATTAATTTGACAGCACAAAACAAAACACAAGACCACTCTTTGATGCCATTTGATTCCCTCAGGAGAGCTAAAGCATGTTGCTCAGAGAAGTTTTCAAATGAAACAGTTCTCAGATTCTTCCATTTTTACATTTATTTATTTAAAAAGTATTTGTATACCGTTTTTTAAAAAAGGAATTTTATCAAAAACGGTTCACAGATTTAAAACAAAAATAAAATAATCAAAATAAAATGGAATTATTAAACTTTACATAAAAATAGGCAATAACTAGACAGGATGCTAGTATATAAGAATTTTAAAAAGTATAAAAGTTTGGAGCCATGGGCTTATTGTTTTTGGGGGAAAAAGGGGATGGGGGGGGAAGGGGAACGGGAGGAGGGAGGGGAAGTGGGAGAAATACAGCGTAAAAATTATATAATAAAGGGAAGAAGGGAGAAGGGTATGATAATTGGAGACATGTGAATGAGCAAGTATGTTGTAGTTATGTGTAGCATAAATGGAATTGTAATGGGTGTAATTAAGTTTAGGAGAGTAGGTTCGGTATTGATGGTTAAGTTTAATTAGAAGACGTGTTGAATGCAAGTTGAAAAAGATATGTTTTGAGAGATTTTTTGAAATGAGCAGGGTTGGATATTGAGCGAAGATGGTTTGGTAAAGTGTTCCAAAGTGTTGGGCCAGCTATTGAAAAAGCTCTTTTTCTAGTGAGATCTAATCTGGCTTGTTTAGGAGAAGGGATATCTAGTAAATTTTGGTTAAGTGATCTTAAATGTCGTATCGGTTTGTATATGCGCAGTAGTGAACAAAGCCAGGTGGATGTATGATTATGGTTATGAATTAAACTATGGATAATGGAGAGAATTTTGTATTTTATTCTGAACTTTATGGGTAACCAATGTAGTGATTGTAGAATAGGGGTGATATGATGACGTAGAGAGGTTCTGGTTAGTATTCGGGCTGCAGAGTTTTGGAACAGTTGAAGGGGATATAGTGAAGAGTCTGACAATCCTAGGAAAAGAGCATTACAATAGTCTAAGCCAGAGAAAATTAAAGATTGAAGAATGGTTCTATAGTCTCGGTAGAATAGTAGAGGGCAAAGATGTTTTAACAGACGTAGTTTGAAAAACGATTTTTTTGTAAGTGAGGATATGTGTTGTTTTAGAGAAAGATCTGAGTTAATGTTTACACCTAGGATTATAGCAGAACGTGTTATGGGGATAGTAACATTATTGATTGTAAGATGTGATGGTGGACCTAATGAAAAATCGGAAATGGAAGTTAATTGTACAAGCTCAGTTTTTGCTGGATTCAGTTTTAATCGATTGTAGGAGAGCCAAGAGTTGATTGTAGATAAGTATAGAGAAACTAAAGATAGAGTATCTGACCAAGATGATTTATATGGGACAAATATCGGGAATGATCTAAAATGGATATTTTTTCTGTTTTGTTGCTCTGTTCTGATTTGAGTGCCTAAAATTAAGTCAAGCTTGACTTTATTTCATCTAATGCTCCTGTTGTGCTTCCTCCTACCCCGACCAGTTGCTAGTAATTTGATCCTTTCGATGATGCAGTAGACATGGAAATGAGAGATAAGCAAGTTTGCTCACTGTAAACTGTGTTTCCGTAGATAGCAGGATGAATTAGCCATGCTGTCATGGGAACTGTCAATCAGGGCCCAGGAGGCGGAGCTTCCTAACTTTGCTCTGTGCGGTTGTGCGTGAGTTCCCACGCAGGAAATAGCAATTTCCTCAGTCTGTGATTAAGCAGTATAGGTACGGCTATAGTATGTGTCGACTATCCAGGGAGGCGGGTGGGTCAGCATGGCTAATTCATCCTATCTACGGAAACACCGTTTAAGGTAAGCAAACTTGCTTTTTCCCGTCGATAGCAGGGCTGTCATGGGAGTCCCAAGCTCTTGATCACACCTGTAGGTATCTGTAATCATGATTTGCGTGATCTAATACGAAATGGATAGTCGAATATGGAATCACTCTGAATTAGAATGCAGAGTGATTCCATATTCGACTATCCATTTCGTGATTCCATATTCGACTATCCATTTCGTATTAGATCACGCAAATCATGATTACAGATACCTACAGGCATGATCAAGAGCCCAGCTTTGCATCATTTGATGATTGCTGATCTAGGCAGTAGTGCGATATAAATGTGTGGAGAGAAGACCAGGTGGCTGCTTTACAAATGTCACTCGGTTGTACGTGTTTTAAGTAAGCCAATGGTGTCGCTACTGCTCGTACCTGATGAGCTGTTGGCGCTGAAGGAAGAGATAAAACATGTTTATTGTAACAGAATTGAATGCACTGTGTTATCCAACTGGAGATGGTCCTTTTTGTTACTGGAGATCCCGTCTTTTCAGGATGAAAGGAGACAAATAGTTGTGATACCCGTGTTAGGGAATGTGCTCTCTGCTTTTAGTAAGCGAGAGCTCGCTTGCAGTCCAATGTATGTAAAGAACGCTCTCTATCATTGTTGTGAGGTTTAGGGAAAAACATTGGCAGTTCAATTGACTGGTTCAAGTGAAAATGAGAGACCACTTTCGGAAGAAACGACTGGTGAGTCCTCATTACTACTTTATGATGATAGAATTGAAGATATGGGCTGTAGTGAACTAAGGCCTGAAGTTCACTGACTCGACGTGCTGAAGTCACTGCTACTACTAAGAATACCACTTTCCGTGTGAGGTATTTTATATGAGCCGAGTCAAGCGGTTCAAATGGAAAAAGCATTAGTTGTTCTAGGATCAGGAGATCAATGGGTGAAATGAAACTGACTGTCCCTGGTGTGGTCTATGATTTTATTTATTTATTTAGTGTTTTTATTATACCGGCATTCATGACAGGTATCACATCATGCCGGTTTACATTTAACAAGGGGTGAAAAACACAGAGAAATACAAAAAACTTTTAACATGTGCATGGTTAGAAATATTGCAGTTACAATAAAACAGGGAAGTGCACAACTGGGAGCAAAAGAGAAAGTAGCAGAAGGAGTTTAACTGAGAGCAAATTATTTACAATGTTGTAGAATTAATGTAGTGAAGGAGATTGTTAACAGTATGTTGGTGAGGTCTGATAGTAAATGGCCGGTAAGTTAAGGATCAGTTGAGGTCTGGAAGGCTCTCTTAAAAAGCCATGTTTTCAGCCTTTTCCTAAACGTTGGTAGGCACGGTTCCTGTCGCAGGTCAGATGGGATGGAGTTCCATAATGGTGGTCCTGCTGTTGAGAAGGCTCTGTCTGAGGGATTTGTGTTGAAAGGTTTTGGCATGTGGAACATGAAGTGATTCTTTTTAAGACTCTCTAATGGGTCTGGAGGAGGTATGTTTTTTGAAAGGAATTTGTAAGTTGAGTGAAGCGTGGTGATGGATGACTTTGTAAATAGTAGAGATGGACTTTTAAATGATTCTGTAGTGAATTGGCAACCAATGTAGGTCTTTGAGGATTGGGGAGATGTGGTCAATTCTCCTAGAGTTAGTCAGAATTCTGGCTGCTGTATTCTGCACCATCTGTAGAGGTTTGGTATGAGATGCAGGGAGACCTAATAAGATAGAGTTACAATAATTTATTTTTGAGAATATTATTGCTTGTAAAATTGTTCTGAAGTCCTGAAAGTGGAAGAGTGGCTTAATTATTTTGAGGACATGTAACTTGTGAAAGCAATCCTTGGTAGTTTGGTTGATGAATGCTTTTAGGTTAAGTCGGTTGTCAATGATAGCTCCTAAGTCTCTTACGTGAGAGATTTGAAGGCTGGCTGGTGGGTTTGTGGTGATGTTGTTGTTTTCCGGGGATATAAGAAGGAATTCACTTTTTGAAGCATTGAGAATTAAATTAAGACTGTGAGGAGGTGTTTGATCTCTAGCAGGCAGTTTTCCCAAAATTCTAATGTTTTATTAATGGATTCTTTGATGGGGATCACGATCTGTACATCGTCTGCGTATAGGAAATGTTTCCGGTTCAGTTTAGTTAGCAGTTGGCAGAGTGGGAGAAGGCAAACATTAAAGAGCGTGGGTGAGAGGGAGGAGCCCTGAGGAACCCCTAGAGAGGATGGATAATAGTGAGATTCTTTATTGTGAATTTTGACCTTGTATCCTCTGATCCCCAGGAAGGTTTTGAACCAAACCAGCGCTGTGCCTGTTACGCCGATGTTTGCCAGCTGATTTAGAAGAATGGAGTGGTTGACTGTATCGAATGCAGCTGAGAGGTCCAGAAGGATTAATAAGTAGGCGTGACCTTTATCAAGGCCGGTGAGGAGGTAGTCTGTGAGGGAAAGGCGTAGTGTTTCGGTACTTAATGCTTTGCGAAATCCATATTGATTAGGAAACAGAATTTGGTGATCATCAATGTAATTCGATAATTGTGTTAACTAATTTTTCCATAACTTTAGCTATGAAAGGGAGATTGGAGATTGGACGGAAACTGTTGGGATCATTGGTATTTAGGTTCGGTTTTTTTAGGAGTGGTTTAATGGAAGCCATTTTAAGGTCGTCTGGGTAGATACCCTGGGATAAGGAACAATTTATAATGTCAGCCAGTGCTTTAGAGATTGTATCCAGGATTAGCAGAAGCAGTTTGGACGGGATTTGATCTAAAGGGTGTGAAGACTGTTTCACTTTCTTCAGAACAGATTGTATCTCTGAAATAGTAATGGGTTCGAAGTAATTGAAAGAAATGTCTTTGTTGGGGTGGAGATATGTGCTAGAAGGTGAGTACGTATTTGGTGTCAGCTGTGTAAGAAGGCTGATGATTTTTTTGCTGAAGTAAAGGGCCAACTCATCTGCTTTTGGTTGAGCTTGGTCGAATGGAATGTCTGAAGTATTGGTTTTTGTAAGATTGGAAACGTAGGCAAACAGAGCTTTGGAGTCAAAGATGAGGTTATGGATCTTGTGAGCATAAAAGTCCCTTTTTGTTTTCAAAGTGAAACTCTTGTATAAGTGGAGGGTGAGTTTGTAATCAGAGAGGGAGGTCGGTGATGGGGCTTTACGCTATTTTCTTTCTTTATGACGAAGGAGATGTTTGAGTTTTCGAAGTTCATCGTTGAACCAAGGTTGTCTTTTGGTCGCATTGTGTTTGAATTTTTTTGTTGTCAAGGGACAAAGTATATTTGCTACTGATTCAGTTATTTTGGACCAGGAGTGGAGGGCCGAGTTGGGGGTGGAGACGTCAATGAGAGAGAGTTCTGGGGATAGGTGTTTGGTGAGGTGCTCCGAGGAGCAGGTTTTCCTGTAGAGAAATGATGGTAGGGGGCAGTGTTTGTTGCCCGGTTGTATCAGTGAGAAGGTGGTGGAGATTAAGGTGTGGTCTGACCAAGGGACTTGTTTGCACACTGGTTGCGCTGTATGTGAAATGCCTGAGTTTATAAAGATGAGATCCAGCATATGACCCGCTTTGTGGGTAGGTTTGTTGATTAGCTGCTTGAATCCCATGGCTGACATGGCAGTTAGTAAAGCTTCGCAATTAGTTGAGTAAGGGGATTTGTCTACATGTAAGTTAAAATATCCCAAGATTATGGCTGGGGAGTCCAGATTTAGGTGTGATGCTATTATTTCAAGAATGGGAGAGGCATCAGAATCTAGCAGGCCTGGGGGGGCATAGACCAGGAGAATTTGAAGATGTTCTGATTTGAAGAGGCCTGTTTCTAGTTTAGCAGCTGAGTTAACTGGATATTGTGTGAATCTCAGGGACTTTTTGACTGCTAGGAGAATACCCCCGCCCCTTTTTTTCCGTCTTGGGATGGAGAACAAATCGTAGGTCTGTGCTGGCAGCTGATTTATAAGAGTGATGTCCGAGGTTTTGAGCCATGTTTCAGTTATGGCGCAGAAGTCTGGATTTGTGTCCAGAAGAAGGTCGTTGAGGATCAGCATTTTCTAAGTGAGCAATTGGGCGTTGAATAATATGATGGTGAAAAGAGCGAGTCCTAAAAATTGGGTAGTGGGTGAAATCATGATGGGGATGAGGGATTTGTAGGTGTGTGGACGGTTAAGCATGGGAGATGGGAAAGCCGGAGGTGGAGGCAAGGCAGCAGGTTGTGGAGGAGGGTTGATAGTGCCTCGTAGCTGGAAGGTGTCCATTGGGGGTAGAGTAGAAGTGAAGGCATTACCCCGACGGGCTTTAGCGCCGAGTGCGCAGGCCCGGGCAGGTTCTTCTTTCACCGGTGGATCGTCAGTAAGGGGAGAGGAGAAAAGTTTCTAATGCACCTGCGGCAGGTGAAGGCAACTCCCTGTTAGCGGGGGACCAGAGGCTAGCGCTCTTAGATTTTGAATAGTGATGTCGCCGAAGTTGAATAGAAGTAAAATCAAATTTCAGAGTAGGGGCTGCCCAGCGGGGTAGCACGAAGGGGCGCACAAAGGTGCGCGCGCCTTTGGCGCGTGACGCCGGAGCGGATTGAAATTTAAAGGCCTCTAGGGCCTGGCTCTATTGGCTGTCCGGGTGCCGGGTACAGCCGCACTGATTGGCTGGTCCCAGGAGGGACTGGCTGGAGGCGGGCTCTGCCGGCGGTGAGACGGCGCAGGAAGCCTCACGGTCGGCGGTGGACCCTCCGAGGGTAAGTGTGAAATTTAAGGCCTTACCCCGGTGGGTCTGCGGCACCGATTGCGCAGGCCAGCCCTCGGTGTGGTCATCGGCAGAAGGTCGTTCTGTCTATCATTCTGCGGTCGTCGGCAGAATGATAGGCGGCAATAGCACTGAGATGAACTCTAACTGATGTTGTCGTCAATCCAGTTTGATATAAACTGTGAAGGTAGTCCAGAAGGGCCTCTGGCAAACAGTTCAATGGTTCTATTCCTTTAGATGTGCACCAAGAGGAATACACCTTTTCCACTTGAACCCATAAGCCCATGTAGTGGAAGGCTTTCTTGAGTTCAAGAGGACTGCTTGCGCCTCTAACGAAATTCCTTGTTCCGTCAGGAGGATCTGCTCAGCCACCATTCTGTCAAGTGGAGGGATGCGTGCATCAGGTGTTGAAGAGTGCCGCCTTCCTGCGTTCGGAGATCTGGAAGATCTGGCAATCGGATTGGTTGTGCTATGGAGAGATCCAGGAGATAAGTGTATCACAGCTGTTGGGGCCAAGCTGGGGCTACTAAGATCAGTTGTGCTGCATCCTGGATACATTTTTGTATTGTCCTGGTTATCAGCGGAATCGGAGGGAATGCGTACATTAATTCCTTCGTCCACGGGAGTAGGAATGCAAACTGTGCCACTCTGTGTTGAGTGGGCCAAACCGAGCAGAATCGAGGAACCTTCACATTAGCTTCTGTGGCGAAGAGATCTATGGATGGGAGTCCCCACTGAGCAAAGATATCGAGAGTCACTTGCAGGTCAATACAGTAAAGTGCGGCCGCTGTTACCCCGCTCCTAACCCGCTTTCTACTCACTTTCCGGCCGCGTTAGCCCTTCCTGCGATACACAATCCCCTTTAACTGATTCTTACCGCCTCTTTAAATCACCGGGTAACCCCTTCCGCCCGCGGCATGTATATTAGATGTAAACGATCAAATTAGCTATTCCCTCCCATACAGTAACGCGCGCCCCAACTATCGCTTTTTTACCCTGCTGTTTTGCCGCGCGTTTAACCTAACTTACCACCTACCCTTACCCTTGCGTTAGAGGCAGGGGTAAGGGTAGGCGGCAAACTTTCCCCCAGTCCCCGCTCACCTGCCCTGGCCGCGTCAATGGGTGCTGGTCTCTGGGGCAGCCCCAGTCCTCTCCCCCCTCCTCCCGAAGCAACGAAAGCGGAAAAAATCTAAAAAAAAAAAAGTAGCAACGAAGTGGACGGTTCTCATACGCTCGGGATTGCCAGTCCTCTCTCTCCCCTCCTCCCGAAGCAAGGCTCATAAAGCAGCCTTGCTTCGGGAGGAGGGGAGAGAGGACTGGCAGTGTAAAGCAACGACTTACTTTTCGCAGCCCTCCTCCGGAGACTGACATCGGCAGAGACGGACCGCGGCTCCCCTGCCTCCCGGAGGCGAAGATGGATGCCTGCACGGGCGAAAGCAGCGCCTGTGCATGCAATTGGGCCACTCAAGGCATGACATCACGACTCCTCGGAGTCTGTGACTGAATCGTAGGCAGGCTAATCTGACTGCCCGGGCTTCCAGCTGGTTGATGTTCCATCCCGACTCTTCCTTGTTCCATTGCCCCTGGGCTATCAGTTCCTGACAGTGGGCTCCCCACCCTCGTAAGCTCGGATCCGTGGTGAGCAAGACCCAGGTCGGTGGGGATAGTCTTACTACCTTGCTCACATGGTCTTCTTGTAGCCACCATAGGAGCCTGATCTGTACCTCCGCCGGCAACTGGAGATGGACATTTGGTTCCATCGTGACAGTAGGGAACGTTGTAGTGGTCGCATGTGGGCCCTTGCCCATGGTATGACTTCTAGGGTTGATGCTGTGAGTCTGAGGACTTGGAGGTAGTCTCATACCGTGGGGCGAACGCCGTTCAACAGTTTTCTCAACAGGTCCATTAATTTCCTTCTCCTTGTCGGGAAGGACGACCTTGTCCTGTTGGGTGTCGAACTGGACTCCTAGGTTTTCTAGAGATTGGGAGGACTGCAGACAGCTCTTGGTTGTGTTGATGACCCACCCAAGGTTTTGCAGTAGGTTCTTGACTCTGAATCAGCCAATCATCGAGGTACGGTGTATGAGGATTCCTTCCTTCCTCAGTGTCGCTGCCACTACCACCATGATTTTGGTGAACGTCCGAGGGGCAGTGGCTAGTCCGAAGGGTAGCGCTCAGAACTGGTAGTGGTGGCCATGACTGCAAAGCATAGAAAGACTGGTGGTCGTGATGAACCGGGATGAACAGATAGGCTTCTGACAGTTCCAGGGAGGTCAGAAATTCTCCCGGCTGTACTGCCCTTATGACCGAACGTAGTGTTTCCATGCGGAAGTGTGGTACCCTCAGGTAGCGGTTGACAGACTTGAGGTCCAGGATGGGCCAGAACGTTCCCTCTTTCTTGGGGACGATAAAATAGAAGGAGAGGGAGATCACGTGATGCAGTAAGGTAACCAGACGTGGGATTTCCCTTCTCGGCCTTCCTATCCCCATCCTAGCCCATCCGAGACATCCTACCTTGATTTAACTTGGATGACTTAAAGTATTATTATTGTGAGACCTCCTAGCTATAAAAAATTTTGGAATATGACGTCCCGAGCCGCAAAACAAGCAAAGGACAAGGAGAAGACTCGAACACATGACCAGGCCCTGGATGAGGAACCCGCAGTCCAGGAGGCCTCACCACCAGTGGCGCTTGCAGAGATTAAATCAGCGGTCCGGGAGGCCTTAGGGCCTGAACTGTTAGCCATCTCCACTCAGCTTACAGAACTGACCACCTCCATTACGGGGTTTGAGTCCCGTTTTACCACGCTTGAACAGCGAATGTCTGATATCCAGGATGGCCAAGCTGACACCCGACAAGAACTGGATGCACTGAAAGCTAAGGTGGACAAACAGGCGGACCGTTTAGAAGAGTTGGAAAATTGGTCCTGAAGATCAAACTTACGGTTTGTGGGCCTGCCGGAGAGTGAGGCTGAGAGGGACCTGGCAGCGTTTTTGGAGGAATGGCTGCCCCAGGTGCTGGAGATCTCCCGGGCTCATGGGCCGTTGAGGATTGAAAGGGCCCATCGTTTAGGCCCCAAACGAGCTGAAGGGGAGCGACCACAAGTGACCATCGCAAAAAGTTTAAATTTCCAACACAAGTCGGCAATTTTGAGGGCTGCGCGCACTGGACCAGGCGTGACATATGAAAACCAAAAAGTGTTGGTCTTCCAGGACTTTTCGACCGGGCTCAGTCAACAGCACCGGGCAATGGCGCCATTTTGTAATCGTCTCTACACGCTGAAGATCCGGGCGACTCTGCTCTACCTGGCGCACATTCGGGTTCCTACCTCGAATAGTACACGCTGGCTCAATAACCCCGAGGAAGCCCGGCTATATTTGGCCTCCATCGATCATTCTTCGCCGGAGGTGGCGGGAGTTTCAGGTCCGTGACCAGCGCCGAGGCCCATAATGGATGCAGCGGACTGGTAAGATCATCTGCCGCTTGAGTCTGGAAACTAGCATGGTGGCGATCATATACCTTGCTCTGTAGAGCTTGTCTTTTCGGCTGAGCTTCTCCGGTTTTTGAGCCTGTTGTTTGTTGGGCTTATCGCGGCGCTCCGAGGGGTGGGCGAGGAAGCTGGACATGGCTGCTCCACGTGGCTTCATAGAGCGCTCCAAGCAGAGACCGTATCCCTTTTGCTTTTTTTTTCTGTTCTCTTGCGGCGTTTTGCTGTTCATGACTCTCAGCGTGATTCAGTGTTCAGCGCCAACAGTCTAACTTTGGATCTTTGGATGTTTATTTTTCCCTGTGGATCTATCATAATGTTGTTCTTGAGGGCTACTTGCTGGCTAGAATGCTGGGTTTTGACTTTTTGCTACTACAATGTTATTCATAGGCTCTGGACTAACTTGGGTACACTTGAGACCCTACAGTGAGGATCCACGATATCGCTGGAAGGTGGTCAAGCCTTATTTGTTTATTTTATTATTGATCATCAAGTTGTGTCATAATTATTGCTTTTTTACATAATGGATGCTGGGTGGGTGGGGGTGGGGAGGGGGGGTTGTAGGCATTGAAGTGATCTCCACTACCTTAAGGGGATGTGTTGTTGGATCTGTTGGGGGGGGGAGGGGGGGAGAGAGATATATTGGTGAATTTAGAGGGCTCTTATACTGTGATGGGGGACTCTATCTCAGTATTTCTTTCTCTAATGTGACCTGGGATCAGGCAAAGGCACATGCCGGGATCTCAGCTGGGAAGATCTCTGTATCTCAAGGTAACTCATTTTTTCATCTCTTTTCCCACTGTAATTGACACTGGCTAGACAAGCAGTCCGCTTGATTTCCTGGAGCATATGTGGTATTAACTTTCCTATTAAGAGGATGAAAATTCTCACCCTTTTAAAGAAAAAGTCGGCTGATATAGTATTCCTTTAAGAAACATCTCACAGATTTAGAACACCAAAAATTATGCCGGGATTGGGTGGGATCTGTGCGCTTTGCTTCTGCCACCACTAAATTCGCTGGTGTCGCTATCCTGATACATAAAACGGTTGCCTCTTTCTATTACACATGAGATCAAGGATCCACTGGGAAGATATATTATATTGATTGTGGAGTGTTTTCAGCGTACACTGGTGCTGTGCAATTTATATGCCCCTAACAACCCAGGCCTGGCATTTTTTCAAACTATACATGACCACTTAGTGCCTTTTTTACATCATGGTCTGGTAGTGGGCGGGGACTTCAACACTATTAACGATCCTCAGTTGGATAAAGGTGGGGGACAAGAGTCAAAGCAGGGGACACTGGGGTAAGCCTTTCTCCTTGTTTGAACAAGAATTGAATCTATTGGATGCGTGGCGCATCTTACATCCCACAGCTACTGATTTTACGCATCTCTCACATGCACATGCCACCTATTCCCGAATAGACTACATCTTGCTTAGCACTGGCCTGTTCTCCCAACTTCAGGATGTGGGCATAGATGACATCATACTTTGGGGGAATTGACCTGGTCGCCGGGGCCCCCTACTGTGTTACATTGGAAATATCCATATTACTTAACTGAGGATAAGGATTTCAGAGCGCACATACAGACCAAATGGAAGGAGTATGCCTCTCATAATGCGCAACACGCAGAGGACCTGGTGCTTTACTGGTATGCTTCCAAAGCGGTTATGCGGGGGGAGATCATTTCTTATGTAGCGCATAGGAAGAGAATGTTAGACAAACGAATCCTTACTTTTAAGTTCTCAACTCCGGGGTGCTAAACAGGCATTGATTGCTGACAATTCCCCGGACCCAGTATTTTGCAGTGCAAGCTGCCCTTAATACTTTACTACACCAGCGGGCAAAGAAAAGTATGCTGTATTATCAGCAAACTCTTCCAAATGGGGAATAAGCCAGGTAAACTTATGGCTAATTTGATTAGAGCTTGACGTGCGTCTAGTTCTGTGGCGGCATTGAGGACCGCCACGGGACAATTGGTAACGGATACTCCCACTGTGCTCAAGGTTTTTAGGAACTATTATGCTACCTTATACACTGCTGGACCCCAGGAGGTAGATAGATGCCAACAATTTTGTGATGGGTTGGAGCTGCCCCAAATTACACCTGATCAGCGAGAGCAGCTAAACAATCCGATTTCAGAGGGGGAGACACGGCGAGTTATTTGGCAGGCAAAATGCTTCAAAGCACCAGGGCCTGATGGCTTTACAGCTGAATACTATAAGGCCTAATGGATGCTTTGACTGGTCCCCTTACTAATACTTTTAACGCCTTGGTTGAACAGGGTAACTTCCCGAGACACAGCAATGAAGCCTCTGTTACGTTGATCCCTAAACCGGGGAAGGACCCGCAATCACCTGCGGCATACCGACCCATATCATTATTAAACGTTGATCAGAAATTATTGGCGAAAATTTTAGCCGATCGATTGGCTTTGATTCTACCGTCTTTAATCAAACCAGGTCAAGTGGGGTTTGTGCAGAAACGCTATGCCCTTACCAATATCTGACGTATACTGACTGCGATGGCGTTGAGTACGCAGTTCCAAGAGCCCTTTTTGGCCATAAGTTTGATGCCGAGAAGGCATTTGATAGGGTGGAGTGGGGTTACTTATTTCACATTTTAGATGAAATGAACATCTCAGGTTGGTTTCAAGAGGCAGTTCATCTCCTTTATCGGGGCCCAGTGGCTAGGATAGTGGTGAATCAATCTTATTCTGATACCTTTCCCATTCATAGGGGAACTAGGCAGGGTTGCCCTTTATCTCCTATGCTGTTTTTGCTACAACTGGAGCCACTTCTATTGGCAATTCAAGGAGCTCGGCAAATAAAGGGGGTTAGATTTCAAAACCAGACCTTCAAGTATGCAGCCTTTGCCGATGACCTTCTGGTTTGTTTTTTTAAACGAATCCCAAACCATCCTTGTCACATCTATTGGCCCTCTTTAGCAAATTTGGATCCTTTTCAGGTTTCCGCTTAAATCCCGATAAATCTGAAGCGTTGGCATATCCCGATTTGTTGCGAGATAGCTGGGAGGGAGCACAGGGGAGCTTACGATACTTGGGGATTTACATGTGCTTCCCCTTATCACTTTCACCGTGGAACAATTGTCCCGTTGGAGATCTCTACAGTTATCCTTGGGGGGTCGGATTCATCTTTTTAAGATGATCATTCTGCCCAAATGGCTCTATGTTTTTCAGAATTTGGTGTTTACTTTAAAGCTTAAAGATATTAAACGAGTAGAAAGTAGCATGCAGAGTTTTTTTTGGCATGGGAAAAAAATCTAGAATTGCTCTATATCAATTACAGGGTAAGTGAGGAGCGGGGGGTCTTAATGTCCCTAACCTACGTTTATATAATTGGGCGAGTAACTTGCGGGTGATATGGGAGTGGTTGCTAGGGGAGGGGTTTTATACGCATCTAGAGGCAGATCATACGACTCTAAGCAACCGTGACTTGCGGTTTGTTTTACAGACCACTCGAGATAAACTGAACCTGCCCAAACAGTTGGCGGGTTTGATTTCTCCGATTAGACGGGTCTGGGTTCGTTTGTTAAACTTATTGCGGCTTCCTCAGGGATGCACGTATTTTTTGCCTCTACAGGGTAACCCTGATTTTTCTCCCGGTTCCACCTCGGTGGTTTTTCAGAGATGGGCAGCTCTGGGGATTACGCAGCTGGGTCATGTTTTGGATGATACGGGACATTTGCTTACCTATCAACAAATGTCTGACATATATGGGGGGCAACATCTATCTGTATTTTCATACTTGCAGCTTTCCCATTATGTAAAATCCCTACCGACAGGCAGTTTAGAGCCCGGGTTCCGGGTGATTGCGGATTGCTTCCTGCTAGAACAGACACAGGTGCCCTCACTTTCACACTATCATAATAAGTTGTGGAGCTTAGTTTCCCAGTCTCCCTGTTCAGTCCTAGCGGAGCGCTGGAACAAAGAGGGGTTGTTTAATGTTACAGTCTCACAAGTGGGAGCCTGTTTTAGGCGCATTGCGAAAATCTCCTCTACCTCTTACTATCGAGAAATGTAATTTAAATTTCTCTGGCATACATATGTGTCTACACAAGTGGCGTTTCGCTCAGCCTTGATACCAGCTGACAAGTGTGGGAAATGTAATCGTGAAAGTGGCACTTTATCTCATTTGTTTTGGGGCTGTTCTGTAATTCAACATTTTTGGAGACGCATTATATCCTACTTAGCTGGGTTACTGGGTATCCCCATACAAGCATCTCCTTTACTGATACTTTTTGAATGTATCCCTTTATTGCGCATTCGTGAAGCCGGTAATCGTATGTTATTTATGAAATCTTGTTTTGTTGGGAAAAAGTTGATACTTTTACAGTGGAAAGCAGCGGTGGCGCCCTCTTTCTGGGCCTGAAGGAATCATTGGCAATGCTTGATGCAGATGGAGTGGCTGACGGCCCGCACATCTCTACGACATCGTCGCTAATTTCTACAGATATGGGATCCATACCTTCAGGCATTGCCACACAGAATGCAAATTTTGATACTAAATGACTGACATATTCTACTGTTTGGTCTGGACTAAGGATCGTGGGGCTGCTGAACTCCGCATCACAGTATGTTTTGGTTCTACCTTGCCTGTATTGGGTGGGGGGAGGAGGGTAAGGGGGGAGGAGATACTTAGTGGTATTCTGAAATATAAGTGGTTTGCATTCTGTATTTTCCTTGTCGCTTGTTGGACACTGAAGAAAGCCTGTGTTCAACATGTTGCATGTTTCTTCTTGACGTGTGCAAAATGCAATAAAAAATTGATTTAACAAAAAAAAATAGAAGGAATAGTGCCCAGTATTTTGTTGGTGTTACAGCCTCTAGGGAGAGCAATTTTGTCAGTGTGGTTTCCACTGCCATCCTCTTGGAGGGGGAGTCGCAAGGGGATTTCACAAATTTGTCTGGAGGGATGCTGTGGAAGTCCAGATAGTATCCCTCTCGAATGATGTTTAGGACCCACTTGTCCGACGTTATCTCAACCCATCTTTGGTAGAATAGGGCAAGCCTGCCCCCTATGGCTTCTTCCTGTGGATGGGTCTGTTGATTCTCATTGTGGGGTGTGGCTGGGGCCTGGACCTGAGCCGGCTCCCCTTTTGTTGTGCTTGTTCCGAAAGGACTGGCCCCTACCTGTGGGGCGAGGTGCTTGGTATGTATTCTTGTACGGTCTAAAATGCTGTGATCCTCTGCCCTTGGATGTTCGGGGAGAGGGACGATGACTTCTTTTGTTCTTGTCCTCTGGTAGCCAAAGTACTGGGGATTCGCTCCATTTGTCGGCTAACTTCTCCAGTTCGCTTCCGAACAGGAGGGCTCCTTTTAAAGGGCATTCTCGTGAGTTTCGTCTTGAAGGTCACGTCGGCTGACCAGCTTCGGAGCCAGAGTTGCCTTCTGGCTGCCACAATGGATGAAACGCCCCTGGCTGAGGTGCGCACCACATCAGATGTTGCATCTGTGAGGAAGGATATCGCTGGTTCTAATGTTTTGAAAGGGCTTGGTAGCGTTCCTGGCAAGTGATAAGCAGGCACATGACATCACGCCACAGCAGGCAACGATCTGTAGTGACATAGCTGCTGCAAATGACTGTTTAAGGATGGATTCCTGTCGTCTGTCCTGGGCATCTTTGAGTACCGCTCCTCCTTTGACTGGAATGGTACTGCGCTTTGTGACAGCACAGACCATGGCGTCCACTTTGGGAAACACCAGGAGTTCTTGGGCTGAGGGATCCAGTGGGTATAGGGCTTCTAGGGCCCATCCTCCTTTGAAATTGGCCTCTGGAACATTCCATTCCAGGTCGATCAGTTGTTGTATGGCTTGTAGCAACGGGAAATGGCGTGAGGCCTGAAGGAGCCTGACTAGAAGAGGGTTTCGTTTTTGTTCCGCTGTGGTGCTTGTGCCTGGGATGGCCAGTTCCTTCAGGCTCAGAGACACAAGGTCTGGTAACTTGTCTCTGGAGAAGAAACGCATCATGGTATGGTATGGTTCCATTCCTGGAGAGATTTCTGCTTCCTCCAGGGAGTCTGGTTCTTCCTCCGAGGTGTCTGTGTCCCCTAAGAGGAGGCTTTGGTCCGGAGGGGGCACGTCTCGGGGAGGTCGAGAGGGGCCTGGAAGGTTGTGGTCTTCTGGTGGAGGCTGTGGCTGTGTCATCGATTGTGCCTGGACAAAGGTTTGCAGCTCTTTGAAGGATTCTACCCAGGAAAAGGTTCCTGGGTCCATATTGAAGCTAGCGGCATTCCCCGAAGGGCCCAACTGAAAAGGGGCTGAGCAGGGGAAAGAGAGGTCCAATGTACTATCGCTGGTGGAGCCGGATTCCTCTACTGGCCAAGGGGGGGGGGGGGCCTTGTCCTGGTTCCCCAGGGCCGCCTCGCACTGTAGGCACAGGGCAGAGTCCTCCTCGTGTTGCGCAGCTCTTAGGTGGCAGGCTGGGCAGAGGACTTGTGCCTTGGCTTTCTTGGCTGGTGGTGCCATGGTTTGGGCGCGTAGGGTCGTTCAAGACTGGTCTGTGCGTTTATATGCGCACACCGGGTGGCTTAGATATGCACTCTGGGGGCAGCGAAGATGTGCGTGCAAACTGCAAAGATATGGTGCAGGCTGCTATGTGCGCTTACGGAGATGAACTCGCTGCTGTACGCACAGGCTTAACTTGTGCACCCGGCGCCGTTGGGCGTTTCGCTGTGTGCACAAGTAGGTTATGCGCCCGGCTTGCCACTGTGCGCACGGCTCAGTTATGCGGACAGTACAGTGATCGAGGGGGGAAATGGCGCCGACGACCATGCAGGCAAGATGGCGAACCCCCCCCCCCCCCCCCGGAGGGTCTCCACATGGGAGGACCCTTGTTCCGCATTGGGGTCTAGCCTGTATGGAGCTGATCAACCCGATAGGACAGACGCCGGCTGGCGATCTTTGCGGCTATCTGAACCTCTGAGACCAGAGACTTTAAGAAAGTTTTCTACCTTACCTTGTATCAGCATTTCCCGGTCTCGCGCCGGGCGGTCTCCGGCTGTGAGGGGAGAGGGAAAAGTACCTTCACTACCGCGCTCGGTATTGCACCTGCTGCCTCTCAGCCACTCCCGTTCCTGGGGGCTAAGTCCACACCGGGAACCAGCTACCGGATCGAGGCTTACCTCTGAGGGATCTCAGAAAATTACCTCAGGAATTCTCGACTGGGGGAGGGACCCTTAGGTATCACCGCAGGAGAGCGGGGTTTGTCTGTAGAGGTAAGATTATTTCTTCTTTGTTTTGGATTTTCTAACGCTGTGCAAGCATGTATATAGTCCCGAACTGCTAAAGAGACAGAGAAATACTGAAGAGCAGAGCTTCCTGCACAGGTATATGTAGTGCTGATGTCAGATTGAAATTTGACTCAGTCTCCAACTGCTATCAGGAGCACACTATACCCATTGGTCCTGAGTCCATCTGCTACATGCTAGGAAAGAATCTATTTCTACTTTGCATTTGTTTTTTTTTGCATTTGAGGGCCCTTGGAAAAGGAAGTCATAGCCATAACACCAGTCCCCTGTTTCCTGAAGTAGCTCAAGGGTAGATTGTGCCACAGTTCTTTGGCACATCTGAATACATTTAGATCATTTTGCATATTAAATGATGTAATTTCATTTTTCATAAAAATATAAAGTAATTTTGCAACGTTGCATGTCTATTTTCTTTTGGGGGGTTACAGGTGGACATTTTTGGGTATCTGTATTGGCAAGAGCATTTCTGAGATGTGGGTGAGAGGAAATTTTGGGGATAAATTAAGAAAAGGGAAAGGGTGGATGCAGGCAGACAAACTGGGATAGGGAGGAAGGTAAACCCTCCCTTTACATGCATCTAATCCCTTGAAAACTGCCTTTTTAATTATTTCACACCAGCCAGTGCCGTTACTTTCAGCATGTGCACACAAATATTTATAGGTAGTAATAGAATTGCCATATAAACATGAGAAGAAATAAGACATTTAAGCACCTACCCTGGAGGAAGTGGTCCTTGACTTACGGCACCAATCTGTGATGCTGCAGGATTTACTGGTGTAATTTGCCTGGAGATGGGAGGTGCAGTTAACTCTCCAGCAGCTTCTTCCTCGGGGCTCCTTTCGGAGGGTGCATTTGTACTTGTGCCTGGCAAAGTAACTGTGTTAGGTCCATCAGCCTCTGACCCAGCAACAGAAGGATCACTAGAAGAACCTGGTACAGGAAACCAGAGATTCTTATCCAACACTCTCCTACTTTTTTCAGTACTCCACACAACTGAAAAGGCTAATTTACTTAGAAATGCTATCAATTTTTTAATTTAAAAAATTAACCAGAAGAATTGGAATCCTGAAAAGCCATAAATTATGACCACAGCACCTATTTTGCAAGAGGTTGCCTAGAATCTCAAAAAAAAGGTGTGTATGGCGGTGGGGGTCGAGGGAGCGCAAAACAAAACTTGAAACCTAAAAATAAACAGAGCTTCCCCGTTTTGTGTGTGTATTAGAACCACCAGTGAGACCATGTTTTATAACAAGTTAAGAAACAGATGTATTTTACCATCTGTCCAAAACAAAAAATAAAAACCATGAAAAGCACAAATATTATATCAAATAAGCTGGCTGAGGTAGTATGTCCTTCCATCCTCAAATGACAGCTTTTCAAAGTTCTCATAGCTTCTCTCCATACTTTTCTAATAGGTTAGCACCAATGAGGCCATACGATTTTAAGAATAAATTTAAGAATATACTCCAAGGTTGCTTTTTCCAACTTCCCATCAAAGGAAATTTTAAAAATTAGGTTTTAAATTGATTAATTTTGTTAAAATGTAAATAAATGTTTTGTTAATTTTTTAAACTATGAGGCTGATTATATTTATTCTGATGCAAACTTGCCACACATGGCATTATTCACTGAAAATGGAATAATCAATCATCGCCATTTGAGAAGTATGCAGAGAATCCAACATTTTCCTCTAACCAGATGAATGAATGGCAAAGATGCACAATATGAAACTTACAACAGGATATTTTCAAAAGGCAGCCTGGGGTCCCTGTGTGGTGTTTGGGTGTTTCTGCTGGGGCTGCCTATGTTAACTTTAGGTGGAAGGCATGGCGGGGGGGGGGGGGGGGGGGGGGGAGGAACATGCGTGGAGCGGCAATAACTACCCTAAACAACTTGCTAGGCAGACTGGATGGACCATTTGGGTCGTTAACTGTTGTCATTTATTATTTTACTATGCAGATGTAGCAGCCACTGGGGTGTAGAAGAGCCTCATTGAGCCAACACCATCTTGAATTGGGCATCGTTCCTGTCCCACCAAATACTATCACTTGTCCTGGAGTGAAGGAGGGCCAAAGAGGAACAGATTTGCCCTCTGGGAGCTAGGGGGAAATTACAGCAAGATGGTTCCAATGGGGAGATTGCTGCTCTTCCCTCCAACCACCCCACCCCCAAAGTTGTTCTCTAGCTCCATTTTTGGAGGGTTTTTCTACTAGTAAAGCTCTAGATGCTAATTTTGGGTCCTCTTTGCCTGAAATCAAGAAGCCAAAAGTGAACTTGAAAAATTCATCCAGCATAAAATACATCTAGTATATATTTAATGTGGTTTATTATAAAACTGATATTCTGCTAAAGCTAGAAAAAGGTGGTGAGTGATTTATTCGTTTTAAGCTGTCATATTCATTCCACTAGTTCAGCTTTCACCAAGAAGAGCTATACTTTGATGTCGAAATATTGTCCCAGTGTTTCTGTAATTGATTACTAACTTAACATAAATGCAATGCAGTGTTTATCAATCAATTAGAAACAAGCTGCCAATAAACTTTCTTACATTTTCTATAAATAATTATTCCAGCACCTAACATGCAAGATATTCTGAATACTGTGTACAACAGAAACTTGGGGAGGGCAACATTTAAAGACATTTCCACAGGTAGAATAGTTTTACTCAAGGATATAGGTTTTTTGAGACAGCGACTGCATGCAAGTGCAGATAATGGGATTTTCCATATATATTTTGCCTTTGTCTTTTGGTTTGTGGCCTTTCACTCACTGACTATCTATTCTTTGTTTTATAGATGACTCTGTGGGGTTCATTTATGCTCCCCTTGAGACATCCTTCGGAAAACCCAATCCATGTCAGGGATCATCTTTTGTGCACTGTGGATATATTTATGTTTTGCTTTCTTGCATGTTTTGAAATAATTTTTCAATGTATGTTTAAAATATTTAAGCATTAGGGGACTTGGGTTCACCATGATTGAGAAACAAAACAAAAAAAAGGCATCAAATAAATAAATAAATGTCTTTTTCTTTAGTACAGACAGGTGGATCCAGAACAAGTGGGTTATGCACCTCTACCAGTAGATGGAGGCACAGCAAAGCTGATAACACAATATAAATACCCTTGCAGTGACATCTGCCCCCCAGTATTCTCTGCAAAAGCCAACTGTGGACAGACTAACAAAACTTGATTATTAACAGATAACAGCATTCTGCCAACTGGAAAACACTGAGCTCAGACAAAGAATGTATATAACATTAGTCTAGGGACTGGACTAACTTACCAGTAATCCCTGGAACACGCAGCCACACAGGATAACAATAGCATAACCCGCCAGCAGCCAAGGGCGGGAAGGTGGATCCACCTGTCTATACTAAAGAAGAGAAAATTATCAGGTAAGTAGTAATTTCTCATTTCTTAGTGTTTAATCAGGTGGATCCAGAACAAGTGGTATATACCAAAGCTACTCCTGAACAGGGCGGGAGGCTACCTGCGGTCCAGTCAAAACCACACGTGCGAAGGCTAGGTCCTCCTGGGCCTGCACATCCAGACGATAATACCTGGAAAAGGTATGTAAGGAGGACCACGTTGCAGTTTGGCAAATGCCGATAGGAGACAACAATCTAATCTTCGCTCATGATACTTCCTGAGCCCTAGTGGAATGAGCCCTAACCCAGCTAGGCAACGGCTGACCAGCATCTACATACGCGGCCGTGACTACCTCCTTAATCCAGTGGGCTACTGTTGCCCGCGACCCTGGCTCGCCCTGCTTACTTCCACTGTGGAGAACAGGCAATTCGTCTTCCTGAGAGGTTAAGAAACCTCCAAATACCTCTTAACATCCAAGGGCCGTAATGGGCGATATTCCTCCGCATCTCTTTTCCTGTCCAGAGATGGCAAGGAAATGGACTGATTCACATGAAAATGTGAAACCACTTTTGGCAAAAAGGAAGGAACAGTACCACAGCTGTATTGCCCCTAGAATCACTCGAAGGAATGACTCCAGGCAAGACAAGGCCTGCAGAAAGGATTCTCTATGCGCCGAACAAACTGCCACAAGAAACACAGTTTTCAAGGTCAGTAACCACAAGGAGAGGGCACGCATCGGTTAAAAAGTAGGGCCCACTAAAAAATCCAAAATCAGATTAAGACTCCACAAGGACACGGGTAACCGCAAGGGAGAACAAAGATGTTTCATTCCTTTCAAGAAAAGGGCCACATCTGGATGAGCCGACAAGGATCCACCATTCACCTGACCCCTGAAAAAGGCAAGAGCCACCACCTATACCTTTAATAAATTAAGAGCCAAACCTTTAATTCAATCATTCCTGCAAAAATTACAAAATGAGCGGGATCTTAACCAAATAAGGAAGAGCCCCATAGTCTTCACACCAAGCCTCAAACACTCGCCAAACCCACACATAGGTTAAGGAAGTAAAGAACTTTCTTGCTTGTAGCAAAGTGGCAATCACCACAGTAGAATATCCACACTTCAGCAACCGAGCCCTATCAAGGGCCATAATGTAATACAAAATCGATTTGGATCTTCGTGAAGAATAGGCCTCTGCCATAGCAGATCCATGTGCAATGGAAACCGGAGAGGGGAGTCTACCAGGAGCCTTCGCAGATCTGCATACTATGGTCTCCTGGGCCAATCTGGTGCCACCAAAAGCACCATCTCCCTGTGACTCTCGATCTTCCTAATCACACCCTGCCCAACATGGGCCACAGGGGGAAGGCATACAGCAGCTTGCCCTCCAGCCACTCCTGCACAAGGGCATAGATGCCCAGGGACTTTGGATCTCTCCTGCGACTGAAGAAACGAGGAACCTTTGCAGTGTGAGAAGTCGCCAGCATGACCAGAAACGGAAGGCCCCAGCGATCCACTATCAGCTGAAATGCCTCGTCTGAAAATTCTCATTCTCCTGGGTCCAGTTTTGTCTGATGAGAAAATCTGCTTTTACATTGTCGTTTCCTGCTATGTGTGTGGCTGAGATCTCCTAAAGATGCACTTCCGTCCATTCCATAAGTTGGGCAATTTCCTGCGACACTTGCTGGCTCTTGGTTCCTCCCTATAGAGTGATGTAAGCCACTGTCATTGCATTGTCAGACATTATTTGGTCCACTCAACCCTGTAAACGATGACTGAACTGCAAGCATGCCAACCGGACGGCACGGGCTTCCAGCCGATTGATGCTCCAGAGAGATTCTTCTGTACTCCAGCACCCTTGCGCTGTTAGCTCCTGACAGTGTGCGCCCCAACCCAGGAGACTCACATTTGTCATGAGTACTAGCCAGACGGTGATCTTAGGGAAACCCCCTTTCTCAGATGATCTGCTTCTTACCATCACTGCAGGTGTGTGCAGTCTTCCATCGGCAGGTGAAGCCAAAATGAATAGTCAGACTATGGGCTCCAACAAGACAGCAGAGTACGCTAAAGATAAGCATATGCACTTTCGCTGGCGGTGACACTTCCAGGGTCACCGCCAGCAATCCGAGCATCTGTAGATAAACACAATATGTCTGACAGTGTGATCCTATCAACAGATGTACCTGCGCCATCAGCTTCTGAATACAACCCTCCGGCAGGAACATACTGCCCTGCTTAGTGTCGAACCAAACACAGAGATACTCTAGCGATGGAGTCTTGGCCCGAATCAGCCAGTCGTCCAAGTACGGGTGGACCAGAATCCCATCCTCTCTCAACACTGCCATCACCACTACAATAACCTTGGAAAAAGTTCTGGGCACGGCGGCCAAACCAAAAGGTAATGCTCAAAATTGATGAAGACGCTCTAAAACCGCAAAGTGCAGAAATCATTGATGCGCTAGTTGGATGGGAATATGTAGGTACGCCTCAGACAAATCCAAGGACATCAATTCCTAGCGGGATCCGCCTTCAGACCCCTCCGAGGCCTGTCCTCCGTCTGTTAACCTTGAAGACGGTGTTCTTGCTGGCCGTGTGCTCGGCCTGCTGCATCTCAGAGCTACAGGCCTCACCCCGGGGACCATTCAGCTACGCACGGTTCCCTCCTTCCTCCCCAAAGTGGTCTCACACTTCCACCTTAACCAAACCATCTCACTACCTGCGATGGACGGCTTGAAGAAGTCAGAAGAAGCCTGTAGTCTGCACCATCTCGACATCGGCAGACTCCTTTCCAGATATCTGGAAATGTCGGAACCAGTACGAAAGACTGACCACCTTTTCGTCCTTCACAGTGGAAAGAGGCAAGGGGAAGCGGCCTCGCGGGCAACCATTGCCCGCTGGATCAAGGAAGTCATCAAGGCGGCCTACTTAGAAGCAGGAAAACCACCACCTCTACAGGTCAAGACCCATTCCACCAGAGCCCTGGCGGTTTCCTGGGCAGAAACTAGAATACTGTCACCTGCCGAGATCTGCAGTGCGGCAACGTGGTCCTCCATCCATACCTTCTCCAGATTCTACCGTCTGGATGTTCAGGCTCGGGAGGACACAGCATTTGCAAGAGCAAACCTTAATGGACCACGGGCAGCCTCCCACGCAGTTCGGGAGTAGCTTTTATACATCCCATTGGTCCTGGGTCCATCTGCTACACGCTAGGAAATGGAGAAATTACTTACCTGATAATTTCGTTTTCCTTAGTGTAGACAGATGGACTCAGCAGCCCACCCTCGGCTGCCACTATACATGGTCCCTCAACGATTCAAGGGTAAGCCATGCTTTCATTTCCCTAGGGCATCCACCCTGCCAGGTGTCGACGCTTTCCGGTTGGGCACACTGGCGGTTTCCAGCTATAGTCAACCAACCAGTTCAAGTTAATCAAGTTAATCCAGTTTTTAACGTTCTAACAAAAGTTATCTAAGTTAATCATATTAAGTTAATCAATCAGTCAGTCACACATATATCCACAATGCTTTGCAAGGAAGAATACTGAGGAGCTGCACTTCCTGCAGGGGTATATGTACTAGGGGCTGACGTCAGATTGAAATCTGATCCGTCTCCAACTGCTAACCAGAGGGTATCACCGAAGGAGTGCGGGGCTCGTCTTCAGGTAGGTTTCTTCTTTAAATTTCGGTTTTGTTCTTTAATTTTGGTCTAACGCTCTGAGAGCGTGCAGATAGTCCCTAACTGCTATGGAGACGGAAAATACTGAGGAGCTGCACTTCCTGCAGGGGTATATGTACTAGGGGCTGACGTCAGATTGAAATCTGATCCGTCTCCAACTGCTAACAGGAGTACACTATACTCATTGGTCCTGAGTCCATCTGCTACATGCTAGGAAATAACAAAATACATAAAATCCATTCAAAAAGCAAACTAAAATAGGGTGAGCTAGATATTATACCCACAGGGGGCGTCACTAAAGAATTCATATTGTACTGTTGAAAGCCTGCAAAAACAGCCATGTTTTTACCTGCTTTTTAAAGACTGAATATTCTCCTCTAATCTTAACTCAAGTGGAAGAGTATTCCAAAGTTTTGGCCCAGCTATAGATAGGGCCCTCTCTCTAACTGTATTAAGATGCGCTGACTTAGGTGATGGAACTGAAAGAAGTGCTTTACCCAAGGATCTAAGATTTCGTACAGGTGTATGAACGTGAAGCGTTGCGTTTAGCCATTCATTATTGTTACCGTAAATAGTTTTATGAATCAGTGTCAGACATTTATATTTGATTCGGAATTGAACGGGAAGTCAGTATTGTCCTGTACCTAAGCTCAAGCTAACAGAACTAAGGAACGAAGGTAGCAACCAACAAAAAACTGACTACCTCTTTGCCCCGTGAAAAAACATAAACCGAACCAACTGCTAACAACTGCTAACAACTGCTCCATCGTGAAAACATAGCAAAAGTCTAGCCAAGACAGTCTTTCAGTATCTGAAGTTAGGGGTGGGCCTCTGGACTGATCTGTGGTATTACAGGAACGAAAATTAACAGGTAAGAACCAATTTTCATTTCCTGAACATACCCAGATCAGTCCAGACCAGTGGGATGTACCCAAGCCACCCTACACTGGGAGGGAACCTCAAAGACGCGCACACAAGACACACTCACCGAAGGATGATTCTTCAGTAGCTTTAACGTCCAATCAATAATGCTTAGTGAAAGTGTGAAGAGAGGACCACACATCCGCCCTACAGATTTCCTGAGGCGACAGGAGCTAAAACTCTGCCCAGGAAGTAGCTTGGGCCCTGATGGAATGAGCTCTGAGACCCAAAGGAACCTGGCGTCCTTGGACTATGTAAGACGAACAAATGGCTTCTTTAATCCAACGCGAGATGATCACTTTAGACACTTTGTCCCCTTTCTTTGGGCCCCCGAAGAGAATGAACAAATGATCGGAATGTTGGAAGTCATTGGTAACCTCTAGATAACGCAGTAAGACGCGCCGCACATCCAAAAGATGAAGGTCTTTGTCCTGAGAAGACTCCCAAGACCATTGTGAGAACCCTGGTAGCTCCACAGTCTGATTTACGTGAAAGGCCGAAACAACCTTAGGGACAAAGGATGGAACCGTGCGCAATGACACTCTATCGTCATAAATCCGAAGAAATAGGTCTTGACACGACAGCGCTTGTAATTCTGAGATCCAACCAAATGGCCACCAAAAATACAGTTTTCAAAGTCAGATCTTTCAGCGAAGCCCTGTGGAGAGGCTCGAAAGGGGCTCCACATAGTACACGCAGCACTAGATTAAAACTCCAATCCGGACACACTGAATGGACGGGAGGCCGAAAATTATTGACCCCCTTGAGAAACTAGCAATATCCAGGTGCGCTGCAAGCGAGCAGCCGTTAAACTTTCCCTGCAAGGCACCCAGAGCCGCAACTTGTACCCGAAGGGAATTGAATGCTAAACCCTTAGAGAGGCCCTGCTACAGAAAGTCGAGTACCCGAGGAACATCCACAGCTAATGGATTGCAGGAACGCTGGTGACACCACGTCTCAAAAAGCTTCCAGACTCTCACATAGGCCATAGAGGTGGCGGGCGTCTCTCCTGCAGAAAAGTGGAAATGACCTGTTCGGAATAACCCTTCAAGCGTAAACGTCGCCTCGCGTGAGAGAGAAGTGATCCTCCCAATCCGAAAATATGGGACCCTGCCGAAGCATATGTGGCAGATGAGCAAGCTGCAATGGACCCTCCAGAGCCATGCGAACCAGATCCGCAAACCAAGGGCAACGCGGCCATTCCGGTGTCACCAAACCACCCGTCCTGGATGGAGTTCTATGCGGCGGAGAAGCAGACCGATGAGGGGCCAGGGAGGGAAGGCATAAAGGAGAATTCCAGTGGGCCAGGGGCACACGAAAGCATCGAGGCCCACCGAGCCCTGCTCTCGTCGACGGCTGAAAAAACGTTCCATCTTCGCATTCGCCCGCGTTGCCATCAGATCCAACTGTGGTACTCCCCCCATCTGGTGCAAATGAGGTTCCACGCTTCGGGAGACAGCTCCCACTCTCCTGGATTGAGTTGCTGTCTGCTGAGAAAGTCCGCTTGCACGTTCTCCACCCCGGCGACATGAGAAGCAGCAATTCCCCCGAGATGACGCTCCGCCCAGGCGAATAGGAGTTGCACCTCTAGCGCCACCGTGGGCTTCTTGTCCCGCCTTGCCAGTTGATGTATGCCACTGTCGTCGCATTGTCGGAGAACACTTACCATTCTGACCTGGATCCAGGGTAGGAACGCTTGGAGGGCAAGACGCACCGCTCTTGTCTCGAGCCGATTGATGGACCACGATCCCTCTGTCGTTGACCAGAGACCTTGGGCGGATTTGTCTGCATACACTGCTCCCCAACCGGAGAGTCTGGCATCGGTGGAGATTATCAGCCAATAAGGAGGGTCCAAGTCCACCCCCCGTTCCAGATTGTCGCGCGAAAGCCACCACGACAGACTGACTATGGAAACAGCAGCATTGGTAGGTGAAATTGTTCCAACACCGGACTCCAACGTGACAAAAGCACACGTTGTAACGGTCGTAAGTGAGCAAGCGCCCATGGAACCAAATCCAAAGTGAAAGCCATGGAACCCAGGACCTGTAGATACCATACTGTGGGATTGTCCCTCAGAAGAAGGACGTGGATCTGGCCTTGTAACTCCGTCACTCAGTCTGCCGTGCTCCCAGGTAAATCAGCTCTCGGGTGGGTTCCAAGTGACTCTTCTGCATATTGATGACCCACCCGAGTGACTGTAAGGTGAACATCACCCTGTGAACTGATCTCTCGCAGTCCTCCCGTGATTTTGCCCGAATCAACCAGTCATCTAGGTAAGGATGGACTAAAATTCCCTCCTTCCGAAGGAAAGCCGCTACCACCACCATCACCTTGGTGAATGTTCGAGGAGCTGTCGCAAGACCAAACGGGAGGGCTCGAAATTGGAAGTGCTGCCCCAAGACGAAGCGTAGAAATCTCTGGTGGCTCAGCTGGATTGGTATATGTAGATATGCCTCCGTGATATCCAGGGACGCTAGAAACTCCCCTTTCCGTACCACAGTCATTACCGTCCTCAGAGTCTCCATTCGAAAATGAGGGACCCAAAGACAATGGTTCACCTTCTGCAGATCAAGGATGGGACGGAACGTACCCTCCTTTTTGGGGACTACAAAGTAAACAGAGTACTGTGCCCCATCCCTGCTATGTCTCCGGAACTGGGACAATAGCTCTGAGCTCGAGAAGTCGTTGCAGGATTTCCCGTACCGCTTTGCGCTTGTTGCGTGAGGCCACGCAGGACTCCACAAAGACCTCCTGAACCGGACGCGAGATCTCCAGAGCGTAGCAGTCTCTGATCACCACCAGGACCCAGTGGTCTGAGGTAATCCTTACCCATTCCGTGAAAAAGTTGGATAATCTGCCTCAGACAGCTTCGATGATGGAATGGATGCTCATGGCTTCAATAGGAACATAAGAACATAAGAAAATGCCATACTGGGTCAGACCAAGGGTCAATCAAGCCCAGCATCCTGTTTCCAACAGGAGGGTTTACTGTTTCTGCACCGAGGTGTCCCGAGTCTCTACCGGAGCGGAGATCCCCGCGAAAGGACTGCTGTCATCCTGGAGTTTCCTTAGGACCAGAAGACGTGGCAGATCTGCCGGCTCGATAACAGTGAGAATCCGAAAACAAGCCAGAGAAGGAAAAACCTTTTTAGAAGATCTCCTATCTTCTGGCAACTTATTGCCCTTGGACTCCCTGAGTAGCTTAACCAGCTGATCCAGGTCGTCCCCGAACAGGAGCTTGCCCTTAAAGGGTAGGTTGCAAAGCTGGGATTTTGAGGACAAATCTGCCGCTCAATTCCTCAGCCAGAGGAGTTGACGCGCCACTACCATCGACACCATACTCCTCACCAGATCATACAGCGCATCCGCCACATCTGCGACGCCCACCTCTAGCCGGGCGGTCTGCAGTGCCCCGCTGCTGCCGGCCCCAGAACTGGAAGCAGAGTTCTGAACCCAGCACAGGCAATCCCTCTGCATAAGGCTGGCGCAAACTGCCGCCCGAAGGCTCAAAGCGGCCACTTCAAATGCCCACTTCAACTGTATCTCTAGTTTGCGGTCCTGCATGTCTTTCAAAGCAGCTGCCCAGCCACCGGGATAGTGGTCTTCTTTGTGACCGCAAAGACTGCAGCGTCCACCTTCGGAATCTTCAAAAAGTCTAAAACATCAGACAGGGAATATAGCTTTGCCATAGCCCTGCCCACCTTCAGCCCTGCATCCGGAGCCTCCCACTCTCGGGTCTCCAGCTTGCAGACTTTCTTAGGCAGTGGAAAAGATGTTGTGGGACCCATAATCCCATCGAGGACTGGATTAACTCCCTCATTGTCGGATTCGTCTTGAGAAACTTTAAGTCCCAGGACCTCCAAGACCTGGGGAATAAGGGGCCGCAGCTCATCCCGCTTAAAAAGACGGACTACCCTGGGATCATCTCCCTCAGCAGGCAGGATATCGTCATCATCCGGGTCGTCCGTATCCATGTCTCCCGGATCCGGTATCGGATCCGGGTCTGCACTCGTCTCCGCCCCCCGGGGCTGGCAGAGCTCCTGTCCCAGAAAGTGGATCCTGTGGCCCCCGGGGGCTATCTCCCATTGGGCCGAGGCTCTGTGCCTTGACCCCTCTTCACAGGCGGTTCCGACATATTCCCAGGGAGTCCGGGCCTTTTAAGCGCAGAGTGCTTTCTAGCTAGGAAGGCTTGGTGCATCAGTAGAATAAATTCAGGGAAAAATCCCTCCGGGGAATCGCGTGGTGCTGCATCACCAGCCCCCAACATGAGATCCTCCCCCACCGGGGCTAAAATGGGAGGGGATTCCTCCTCCCACGATCCGGGGCGAGAGGCACTGTCCCCCTCCCCGTGGTGGTGGTGGTGGGGGGGGGGGGGGGAGGAGGCAACGGGCCCCGATGAGCTCTCCATCCCTGGGTAGCAGGCCGAGCACAGGGAGGCCAAATCCAGTGCCTGACTGCTTGTACTACACATGTGGCAGGCCGGCGAATTGGAGTGAGGGCCGATGAGCAAGGCCGCACAGCCACGGGATCCGAAGGTGAGGCGTGAAGGCAGACTCTGCCACAGATGCGTGCTGCCACGACATGGGAAAAGGGAGGCAGGCAGGAAGAAAGGCTGACTCTGCGACAAGACGCGTGCTGCAGCGGCGCGGTAAAACAAAAGAAAGGCAGGCAGGCCCCAACTGAATTCGTTGCGCTACGACCGCATGAGACGTGCCGCAAACAGGGCCAGACTGTAAAACTCACCCCTTCCCTCCTGAAGCACCCCGGAGCCCCGGGAGCTTAGGGAAAATGCTGGCAGACTCCCTGAGCGGCCGCTGAGGAGCCGGCCCCCCCCCCTGCACCGACTCCTTACCTCAGTGAAAGACAGCCGTCTATTAGACTCTCTATTTTTTATTTTTTTTTTTATTAAAAGCAAACTTTATGGCGTCAACCAAAATTGGTAACCTCCTGCAGGGGTCGAGGGAGCAGCTGAAGCAGTTTCGGTGGTGAGTAACCAGGAGCCCCTGGTCTTCACTCACCGAATTGAGGCGGGCGAAACCCTGACAGGGATGTCTAACCCTTGACGCCCGGCTTCCACTGAGGGATGGCCCACGAAGGTGCCTAACACCTCAAGAAGCGACCGCAACAAAAGAAAAAAACTCTGTCTATCTAAACTGAAAAAACCAAACTAAAAACTAATGAAGACTGCAGGAGTGCATTTCTACCATCTGCTGGAGTTAGAGAAATACTGAGGGACTGCAGGAGGCACTCTTGTATATATGGCAGTGCCCTAAGTTTTTGCTCTCTGATTCATCTGCTGGTAGGGATACACAACCCACTGGTCTGGACTGATCTGGATATGTTTAGGAATAGTGGTTTTTGACAAAATTCTCAGTGAATCTTTGTACAAGTGACTCTCTTCTCTCTGATTCTGGCAGTATTGAAAATCATCTCTTTAAAATGTTATTATTGGACAGTGTTATATTACTACCAAACCTTTCCTCATTTATTTAATTTTAAAAGCATCTATACTATCAATGTGGGTAAAGTGCGGATGTTGTAGATTAGGTTTATTTTAGAGTGGTGCACTAGGCAATTAATTTTAGTCTAGTACATGTTTAGTTTTAGCATACTAAGTGTATGAAAAAGTGATACCCAATTCTTATTTAAACTAAACCTATAATATATCTCATCAACTGGATTTCTTTACAGCCCTGATGGCAGAAAGTGAGCATCCCTTTAAAAAAACATAGCAGAAAACAAGTTCCTGCCTAAAGCTGGAATCAAAGTTTGCAAGACAACGGCATGGATTCAACATTTGCAGCATAGTTATTTTACATGTCAGTTAAGGCATATATTTTGTAAGACAGTTCATGGTTTTGGTGGTCACCCACCAAAATGTGGCACATACCTGGAACAGAGGGCCTGGGTGGTACAGGGGGAGGTTTTCTTGAAGGCCTTGGAGGACAAATGGGTTTAAGGCCACCATTGGAAAGTGCTGGAGAATTACCATTAATTGTCTCACTGGGTCCAGAATCTTCACTGTTATCTGAGGTAATTGTACTCATCCTTGAAGAAAAATAGGAAAAAAAAAAAAAGATGAAACTGTACAATTTAGGGTCATACAGAATTTTGTATGCAACCTGAAATTGCCACTATTTGAACAATGGCAGCAATGATAGAGACCTGCATTCAATTTCAGGACCTGGTTTCTGCTCATTGGGCCAGCAGGGATTGGGGATACTGCAGAGACAGCATTCACCGTTCCTCAGGGAAGGTGGAAGTCCCAGCCATTGTACAAACAGGAATTCCTACAGATGGCAATGCTCATGGTGCACATGTACCAGGCTAGCAAGGGAGCTGTGGTCTGCGGCCTGTTATCGAGAACCATTAAAAGAAAATTGGTTCTTACCTTCTAATTTCGTTCCTGTAGTACCACGGATCAGTCCAAACTGTGGGGTTATGCCTCCCTTCCAGCAGATGGAGACAGAGAAAAACTCGAAGGGCACCCTCTCATAACCTGGTGTGCCACCTGCATCCCTTCAGTATAAAGATTATCCAAGCAGAATAACAGTAATAACAATGAATCAAGCAATAACCAAACATTAAAAATAGAACTACAGAACTGAACAAGAAAGCAACCTGTAGCCTTTTTCCTTAGTCCTCTGCAATAAAACTGAATATGAGCGCGGACTCTACTTGGAACCCTCTCCCTGGCCGGGCATCTGGACTGGACAGGAACGAAAATTAGCAGATAAGAACCAATTTTCTTTTCCCTGAACACGGATCAGTCCAGACTGTGGGATGTACCAAAGCTAATCGAACTGCCTTGGTCTCTAGGCGATTGATCGACCAGCTCGACTCCTCCTCAAACCAGCAGCCCTGGACTGGGTGGGACTGACAGACTGCTCCCCAGCTGGAGAGAGTGGCATCTGTGGTCACTACTATCCAATTGCGGACTTTGAGGTCTATTCCACGAGTCAAGTTGTGCAGGCAAAGCCACCACCCAAGACTGGATCTGGCAGGATCGGTGAGCGGTAGAGGGAACTGGAACTCCTCCGACGGGATCCCAACAGGAAAGCAATGCTCGCTGTAATGGTCTCATATGAGCAAAAGCCCAGGGAACTAACTCCAAGGTGGATGCCATGGAGCCAAGGACCTGTAGATAGTCCCAGGCTTTGGGGAGTGGGAGCGACAACAAGCAATGAACTTGCTCCGTCAATTTGGTTAAATTGGTCCGGCGGAAGAAATACCTTCCCGCACTGGTATCGAACCGGGCCCCCAGGAAGTCCATCGTCTGAGATGGGATAAGGTTGCTTTTGGCTTGATTGACAACCCAACCGAGCGACTCCAGAAGACTGACCCACCTTGCTGATAGTTTCTATGCAGAGGTCCCTCGACTTCGCTCTGATGAGCCAGTCGTCCAGGTACGGATGAATAAGACGACTTTGTCTCCTCAGGGCTGCTGCCACCACCACCACCATAACTTTGGTGAATGTGCGAGGGGCCGTAGCCAGACCGAACGCAGAGCACAGAACTGGAAATGCATGCCTAGGATCATGAAGTGAAGAAATTTCTGATGATCCTCGCGGATGGGTATATGCAAGTATGCTTCCATCATATCCAGGGATTTATTTATTTATTTAACATTTTTCTATATGAAAAGGATTCATATCAAACCGGTTTACATGGAACTTAGGGTCTAACTAAATAATAAATAACCAGATAACAAATAACAGGTAGGCCAAAGCAAAGCAAAGTTACATATAACAAGGAGATTAAACTTGGGGGCTAGAGTAGCCAGGAAGTAGAAAGACAGCGATAAAAATTATAAATTGAATACATATGAAGAGTACCGGGACTGGTGTGAGCTTCTCGTCAGTTGGACTGAGTCTGGATTGACATTGTAGATATTAGGGGAAGGCTTGGAGGAAAAGCCAGGTCTTAAGTTTTCTTCAGAAGGTAAAAAGGCAGGGTTCCAGTCTAAGGTCTGTCGGCAGATTGTTCCAAATGATGGGGCCCGCTGTGGAGAATGCACGTTCTTTGGTCGAAGTTAGGCGGGTGGATTTAGTTGGTGGGACTTGTAGGGTTCCTTTATATGCTTCTCTGATGGGCCTTACGGATGAGTAGAGTCTGAAAGGGATCTGAAGGTCTAGTGGGAGTTGATTGTGGATGGTTTTGTGGATTATGGTGAGTGCTTTGTGCAGGATTCTGTATTTTATTGGCAGCCAGTGCAGGTTTCGGAGTATGGGGGTGATATGAGCACGTCGGTTGGTGTTGGTTAAAGTTCTAGCTGCTGCGTTCTGGAGCATCTGTAGTGGTCTGGTGGCGGAAATGGGGAGCCCCAAGAGTAAGGCGCTCCAGTAGTCAGTTTTAGAGAAAAGCGTTGACTGGAGGACGGTTCTGAAGTCCTGGAAGTGAAACAGGGGTTTGAGTCTTTTCAGAACTTGAAGCTTATAGAAACAGTCCTTAGTGATATTGTTAATTGATTTCTTTAAATTCAGATGATTATCTATGATTACTCCTAAGTCCCTTGCTTGAGTGATCTGGGAGATGGGGAGTGTTTGATCAGTACTGGTCGAGTGGTTAGTGGTTATCATTAGGATTTCTGTCTTGGCTGCATTGAGAACCAAGAGATGCCAAGAACTCGCCTTTGCGGACTGCCGCAATAACCAAGCATAGTTTCCATGTGGAAATGTGGTATCTTGAGAGCCTTGTTTACCTTTTTTAGGTCTAGAATAGGCCGGTAGGATCCCTCCTTTTTTGGGACCACGAAATAAATGGAGTAACGCCCCATCTTCCAGTCCTCTAGGGGGACAAACTTTATCGCCCTGAGAGATAGCAGATGGTCGAGGGTTTTCCAGATGATCTGAGCCTTGGTCCGCAAGCCGCAGGGAGAGACCATAAAAAAATCTTGGCGGCGCCAAGCAAATTCCAAAGCGTAGCCATGTTCTATGATGCTTAGGACCCACTGATCAGAAGTTATTCTAGCCCATTCCTCGTGGAACTGGGATAATCATCCCCCAACCCAAGGAATCGAGGTATGGGCCGGCCTTATCTCCTTGAGAAGCATTGGAGCCAAGGGACGTGGCAGGACCTCCTTCACAAGAGGTTCTGCGTCCTCGAAAGGAAGTGTTCCAGGATTGCGGCCTGACCGTTGGCTGCCTTTGCCCCGCAAGCTGAAGTCTGCTCTGACAAAACCTCCACTGTCCACCAAAACATGAGCGGGTCGATGGAAAATCCCTGGAAGGTTTCGGCCTATGCTCCGGGAGCTTGTGGACTGTTTTCATTCAGGGACTTTATCAACTGCTCCAAGTCGTCACCGAAGAGAAACTTTCCTTTGAATGGTAACGCACCTAACTGAGCTTTGGATGAGACGTCTGCTGGCCAGTTACGCCAGATACTGTGGATGACATGGTGCGAGAAGAAGTATGGAGAAGATCATATAGAGCAGCGGTTCTCAACCTGTGGGTCGAACGACCAAAACGCAGGGGTCGCCTAAACAGGGCCGGCGGAAGCACTAGGCGGTCGCCTAGGGCGCCAGCTTCCCGGGGGCGGCACTGCCCCGGTAAAATTAAGAGAGCCGCGCTTTCAAGCATGTGAGTCCTTTGCTGTCAGCCCGGGCGGAACGCGGCAGGACAGCTGGAGTCAGCGGCACCGGGCCTGCTCTCTTCTTCCCGCCCCCCCCCCCCCCGCGGTCCGGAAGAGGAAGTGGAGAGCATCGGGTGCCTGCGCGGGAAGAAGAGACCACGCTAGAGTGGTCTCTTCTTCCGCGCAGGCACCCGATGCTCTCCACTTCCTCTTCCGGGCCGCGGGGGGGGGGGGGGGTAGGAGAAGAGAGCACGCCGGGCACGACTGGAGTCAGCCGGGTGCCAGCGCTGGAGTCATCGGGTGCCTGCGCGGGAGTCTTCCCGCGCAGGCACCCGATGCTCTCCACTTCCTCTTCCCGCGGCCCGGAAGAGGAAGTGGAGAGCATCGGGTGCCTGCGCGGGAAGAAGAGACCACGCTAGTGTCCGACGGGAAGAAGACTGCAGCGCGGCTCGGAGGAAAATGGAGTTTCAACCGCGGCCGATGGGACTCCGCCTCCGCGAGGGCTGAAAATGAAGAGGTTAGCGTTGGGAGGAGGCTGCTGCTGCCGCGAGTTCCCGGGGTGGGGGAGAGAGAGAGTGAATGAACGAGCAAGCATGTGTGTTTGAGATTCTGTGTGTGTGAGTGAGAGATTGCATGTATGTGAATGATTGAGAGCCTGTGTATGTGAAAGAGAGTATGTCTGTGATTGAGAGCCTGCCTGTGAGAGAGAGAGCATGAATGTAAGTTTACCATTGGGAACCTGTATGTGTAAGTTTGTGTGAAAGAGTATGTGTGTATGATTGAGATCCTTTGTGTGTGAGAGAAATCATGTGTATGTATGATTAAGAGCCTGTGTGTATAAGTAAGAGAGAGATCATGTGTGTCTGTGTCTGATTGACAGCTGGTTTAGGTGATGGAGCATGTGAGTATGTGATTGAGAGCCTGTGTGTAAATGAGAGAAAGAGAGGACATGTTTGTAAGCATGTGAATGAGAGTCTGTGTGTGAGAGAAAAAGACAGCATGTATTTATGTGATTGAAAGCCTGTGTGTGTGTGTGTGTAAGCGTGAAAAGATAGACAGCATGTGTGTAAATGTGTAATTAAGAGCCTATATGAGAGAGAAAAAACATGTGTATATGTGAGTACTGAGAGCATGTGTGTATAGGTGTGTCATTGAGAGCCAGTGTGAGAGAGAGCGCTGGTATGTGACTGAGAGAGGAGAAAGTTCCAAGCAAACCACCCCACCTCCTGCTAATTCAGAACAATCTCAGGACACCTGGATATCAAATGTTCCCAGGTATGCAGAGCAAAAAAATTTTTGTATCCTTATTATTTTTCATTACTGGGTCTTTGTGTCTGCTATTTTTAAATATTTTGTTGGTATCTGGAAATGTTTTATATGAGTTTTTAATTATTGGATATTCCACTCATCAGCTGTTTCGAAATATGTTCTTTTTGTTAGTACAGTTTTACTGCTGATGATTTTATATTTCTTGATTTGTTTTATAAGGATGGGTGATGTTTCTTTTTTCCTTTGTTACACTGCATACAGAGACTCTGGCTTGTTGCAGTTTCCAATTCTGTTTTTTCTGCATGCTTCTTGTTATGCGTTTTGGTCTCTTTATTCTATGTTAGGTGAGGGACAGCACGTGATTCAGGTGAGGTTTTCTGCTGGCGTGTTGTTTCTGTGTAGGACTCTATAGCAGCCTGACTTGGTCCGTTTTCCTAATAGGAGATGTATTGGTGTCTTAAGGCCTGGTGTAATATTTTCAGAGACTTATTGTACTTTAAAAGTGTGATCTTAAATAAAATGCACACATTTACTTATATTTAGTTTTAAACACATTGTATGGCTCTCATGGAATTACATTTTAAAATATGTGGCGTTTATGGCTCTCTCAGCCAAAAAGGTTCCTGACCCCTGGTATAGAGCTTAGCCACTACTGCTTCTGGTGTGTACTACAGCCTGCATGGAAGAAGAGTAAGAGAGCTGCTGGAGGGGGTAAGTAAAGATGGCTTTTTAAGTTCATTTTTCTTGATTGACTGCCATTTTAATTATTTAATATTATGTGATGTGTCTGCTTTTTTTGTTTGAGCAACAAGTATAGCTTTGGTTTATGTTTATTTTATATATTTTTATTTATTTATTTATAAAAGAGTTTCTATACCGTCGATAAGACAAATCATCTCAATGGTTTACATGGCATAAAAATGTCAAATAAGTGTTCTGTTATAAATACAGACTTCGTTATTTTCATTAATGCACAATGTAAGTTAATTGTGTGTGGAGGCGGGGGGGGGGGGGGGCGGCATAGCTGACGTTTCGCCTAGGGCGCCTAATACCCTTGCACCGGCCCTGCGCCTAAAGCAGGTCCCCAACCACCGGTCCGCGGACCAGTACCGGGCCGTTGGGGTTTTTTGCCGGTCCGTGGCGCCACGGCTGCTGCGGGGAGGCGGGGCGAAGCTGGCGACCTGCCTCCTCCAACCCCAAAAGAGAAGAGACATGGCCCAAAAAGGTAGCGCGTCGCAGTGACGTATGTTGCTGGAGCCGCGCAGGCAGGAAGGAGGTGTATCAGCCACTGCAGGTGCTCCTCCTACTGCCTTCCTGCCTGCCCTGCCCCGGAAGACAAATGTTGCCGAAGCCGCATGGGGAGGAAGGAGGCGGCGCGTCAGCCGCGTGGGTAGAAGAGGCGCTTCAGCCGCGTGCAGAAGAGGAGCAGCGGGGCCGGGAAGACTAGGGCCACTGCAGAGCCCATCCTGTGGCAACCCGTAAAGAAGAGGCCCAGAGGTGAGAGAAGGTGTGTGCGAGTATGAGATGAGTTGAGAGACTGTGTGTGTTTGCAGAGACAGCATGTGAGAGCCTCTGTGTGTGTGAAAGAGACAGCATGTAAGAGTGAGAGCCTGTGCTTGAGCAAGGCAGCATGTGGGGGTGTGAGAGAGCCTGTGTGTGAGACTCAGATAGCCTGTGCCAGTGAGAGCCTGTGTATGTGTGTGTGAGAGAGAAATGCATGTGAGAATGAGAACCTGACTGTGTGTTTGAGGGAAGAAGACAGGTGGAGAGAAAAGAAATAGAAAAAAAGGCAATATTAAAGGAAATGGCAAAAAATTAGAAAGGGAAGCAGATGTAAAAAAAAAATACTTTTTACTGATTGGCACATGTAATCTTTGGGAATGTGCAAGAGTAGCACTTTCTCTATGGCGGATCTCACAATGTACGAGATCAACATGGAGGAAGTGGAAACCCACGGGGCCTGCACAGAGGAGGCAGCAGAATGGGCTTCAGTGCCAATAGCAGCAATCAGTGTCTCCCCAATAGCCACGTGGCAGCAGTGGCAGTAATTAGATTAATTGTTTGACTCAGCTGAAGGTGACAAAGTATGAAGTGGGATGTGAAATCAGCTTGATCTGGTGGAGAATTAGGATTGCTGTTACACATGAACTGTATTTGGCAAACATAAAGGGAGCCAGGATAATCAATTGATGCCTGCAGCTGAGGACTGATTCATTATGACTCATGTAGAAATTAGTGCATTTTCCAGATTAGTCTGCATAACACAATTCTCAACATTCAGCATTATTTCTGCTGCATAGAGTTTTATCTGAGAGGCTCTGAGGTTGTGAGGGAGCCAGTAAGAGTGAGAGAGCATGAGTGTGTATGAGAAAATCCAGGGGAGTAAGAGTGTGTGTGAGTGGGGGGGGGGGGGGGGGGGGAGAGTGTCTTACACCCTGAGAGTGTATCAGTGTCTGTGAGAGTGAGAGGTTATGGTGGGTATAAGAGCATGAATGTGTAAGTATGTGACAGTGTATGAGAGAGAGAATGGACATGTGAGTGTATGTGTGAGAGAGAGAGGATAACCTCCTAATCCTCGACAATATCAGGGTGACTGGAAATCAAGAGCTCCCATGTATGGACAGCAGGGGCTTTTTAAAATCCTTATTAGTTTTAATTATTGTGTGTTATTTGATATATGTGCTGTTTTGAAATATTATTGGTGTGTGGGAAATTATAAAAATGTATATGATTTTAATTAATAGAAATTCTATTTATCAGTAATTTTAAAATATTCTTTTATTAGTATGGTTTTACTATTATAACTGATGCTTTATGTTTTTTAATTTTATTTATTTATTTATTTTATTTTTATGAGGAATGGTGGTTCTGTTTATAAATGTCAATAAATAAGTATGCACTAAAATCCAACCCCATCCATAACCCCGCCCCCATATGACCAAAGCCCCACCCTCACCCCGCCCTCGCCCTGCGAGGGCGGGGCAAGGGCGGGGCAAGGGGTCACCGCAACATGAGGAACTGTATTTCGGGGTCACGGCATTAGAAAGGTTGAGAACCACTGATATAGAGCATCCGCTCCATATGCCACCGCCGCCTCCAAGCATTCCGCTTGCTCTGACTCACCCGGAGGGAGGTCTCTGGACATTAACAATTGTTGCACCCAGCGGAGGCTCGCCCGGAGCACGTAGCTACTACACACCACTGCTCGGATACTCAGGGCCAAAATCTTGAAGATGCGTTTGAGGAGGACTTCAGGTTTCCTATCTTGAAGATCCTTGAGTGCTGCTGCTCCTGTGATTGGGATTGTGGTTCGTTTTGTCACAGCCAACACTGAGGCATCTACCTTGGGGGATTTCAATAGCCTCTTCAGGCAAGGGATAAGGTTTATCCATAGCCCGACCGACTCTCAAGCCGGCATCTGGAACATCCCACTCCCGAGCCATCAGCTGATGGAGCATTGGATGAAAAGAAAAGGCTTTGGCTGGGGCCCTCAGTCCCGCCAGGACCGGGTCCACGGAATCCTTTGGTAGGGTATCTTGGGGGAGCTCAACTCCAAGTTCCAACAAGACTGAGGGAATAAGAGGTTCCAACTCTTCCCTGTGAAACAGCCAGACCACCTTCGGATCATCGCTGTCCAGAGGAGCTTGCTTTCCCAGGTCCTCCTCAGACCCCGTGCCGGGACGGGGCAAGGTAGAAGCCAGCGTGTCCGGAGCCCCGCTATCTGCTCCGTCCGGAAGGGCAGACTCACCCGAAATCGATGGGCCACGCAATTTAGCGACCCGCAGGGACATCTGAGCATCTAGTTGCTCGGCAACTTTGTGGGGAGGCCCAGCTGGACGACTCAAGTGCAAAGCACTGCTCTGCTGAGTCTGAGAAGCCAAAAAGGCTTTATGCATAAGAAGCACAAAATCTAAAGAGAAGGCGTTAGAGCAGCTCCCCCCCCCGGGGATCAGGCTCACCATCAGAATCGTCCTGGTCTGGATCAGAGGGATCCCCAGGACTGGCAGAGACCGGGGATAAGTTGGGAGGAAACTCCCCTGCCCCCATTGCCCTGGCTTGTGCTTCTGCAAAAGTATTCAAAATGGCCACCATTCCCTCTCAGCGCGAGCCCGAGCCTCTCAAGGTGCTGATCTCTTTGCTGCACCTCGGGGCTTTGATGAGCTTCCCGCTGCTGGAATCAAGCTGCCTTCCCCACCTGAAAGGCACCACGAGCAGAGGCCTGAACGGGAGAGTCTCGACTATGACTCCCCACAGGCAATACAACAAGATGGCCGCAGCATCGTGAAAAAAAACAAGGGGGGGGAGGGGCCCCGAAAAGTCACGGCAGAAGGGAAGCTGCAGGGAGCCTGAGAAAACTCTTAAGAATGCGCCCAGGCTGCACCCAACCCGCACAGCAATACAGCCGCTAAGTAATTGGAAGAAATTATATATATATATATATATATATATGTGCAGCGAAAATATAGGAGAGAAAATATATCAGGTCTGTGCAGTGAAGGGAGAAGAGGGACCGGACCACCGGTAATCTTTCTCCGGCACCTTACCTGCCAGGAGTCCCGTGGGGTAACCAACCCCAGCTCCTCAACCTGCTACCAGGGGGGGATGGTCCCACAGACCTGCCTACCCCTGGGAGGATTTCTTAATTTTTTTTTTTTGGTTTTGCTTGATTCCCTGTATGGCTAGAGAAACTCTCTCCTATATTTTTCTTTTTTAAAGGGATATTGCCTTAACCCCAAGATCAGGGCAAGGCTGCAGGGTTTGCACCACTGCCATCTGCTGGAGACAGAGAAATACTGAAGGGATGCAGGTGGCACTCCAGGTTATGAGAGGGTACCCTTTGAGTTTTTCTCCGTCTCCATCTGCTGGAAGGGAGGCACAACCCCACAGTCTGGACTGATTCGGGTACGTACAGGGAATGTGATATAGCCTAGTTATAGAGGAGAGAAAGTGGAGCCTAAGTGGAGAAAATCCTAGCATCCACTAATATAGGCCCATGACATCTCAGTTACAGATACCCCTGTCTTATATGGCAGTGAGCAGGTTTGGAGTAGGTTCCAATTGGGTTGGAAAGTTCAGGCATGAAATGTGATGAATTATACCAAAATCAATCTCATTGAGTTCTACACTCTTATTTCTCATTGTGGAAAAGTCACTATGAAGCATTAGAAAAACCTGACAACCAACAATTTAAGCTTAAGTATTACAAATACAACCAAAGGCTTATGGAAAGATTTTCTAAGTCATAAGATATGGCACAGAAGAATTCAATATTTGCTTTGAAAAATAGTGAGATAAGTTACAGAAGAATTTCAGTGTTAGGGAGAATGTAATCACATTCTCAACCCAGTCCTTGGGACACACCCAGCCAGTCTGGTTTTTAGGATACCCACAATGAATATGCAGGAGATAGAACTGAAAATTGAGGAAGTGCATGTAAATCTATCTCCTGAATATTCACCTAGCCAGGCTGGGTGTGTCCCAAGGACTGGGTTGAGAACCAGTGGGCCAGAATAGACCTGCTAGGCTCATGGAATCTGCACTTCCCCTTGGCTTCAGATTTTGTGCACTAAAAGATCTGGAAAGAATGAGAACCAAATCAGAGATCAAGACTGATGGCAATCCAAGGTTCCATTATCCCTCATTCTATAAATCATACATTCAATGTTTTCTAATTTTTTTTTAAGAATATTCATTTATTATTTTACTTATATTTACTTTATTAAAGATATTATGTAATGTTAGGAATTAAAACCCACAACAAAAATTTGCCAAAAGAACTTAGAGGGATTTTATTTGCCTACTGGGTAGTTAAGTTATAGTTTGAATCTTACCTCACTGAAAGTGTATCATTCTGTGTTTGAGATCCATTAATCTGTGCAGTGTCTACAATGTCAATAAAACAAAGAAGAGTAATGAATTTACACTAAATACTTAAATAATTGTTAATACTACAAGTTAAATATAGATTAATATTACAGGAGCTGGCTATACTAGTCAACTAAAACAAAAAAGGATAAAGAAGCAACTTCCTGCAGATGGTCAAGCTTCTAGCATGGACAATTGAGAGATCTCTTTAGTACAGTGGGTGGATAAGGGCAAGAAAGAATGACTAGATCAAGAGCTGTGTATGTGGTCCAACTCATACAGCTGACAACTGGGAAATATTCTTAGCTAGAGCAGTGCACACTGGGGCAACCAGATGAACAGTTCTGATCTGCCCTCATCTACTATTTTACATTACTATGTTCCTATAAAAAAAATAATTATTAAGGCTGGATTACCTTAAGAGCTGTTGATTTCATGATAAACGAGAAGCTACTCATTACATTTCCATGATAAAAGTAACATTCCAAGTTTTTGGCATTTGCACAAAGCATCCACTTTACTGAGCATGCACACAGAAACCCAAAGAGATGAGTAACATGTACCAGAAGTTGATTTCATGCAGTTTAGAGATGTGTAGCAGTCTGCTGTCAGAAACCTCTCTCCCACCATCACAAATAGTATTGAGTTACACTGGCTGTGTGGATATGAAGAAGTTTGGATGTCTACTGTGCCTTCCTCCCCACAACCTCTCTACTACACTTTCTCTTCCTGATGCTAATCCTCCCAATCTTATTTCCTGCTGCAAACCACTAACACCAAATCTACCTATTCCTTTCCCTACTTTACCTCACCTGCCATTCTGCACTATCCACTGCTCTTGAGCCTCATCCTCTCATCAACCCTTTCCATTCTCCCTAACAGCATCTCATACTAAGCATTGTCACACCTCTACCTCTCTTCTACATATTCTCCTGCTCCTCCTCCTATCCTCAGCTGGGAATATCAATTCCAATCCTGGCCTTCCAAGGCAACTTTCACCCCATAGATACATAGCAGTTACCCCTCCGATCTTATCCCTCTTCTCTTCCTTTCTCATGCTCCCATTTCCAAGAAGCCTGCCTATATTAATGACCTTCTCTCTCATATTCTTTACCTCCTTGCCTTGACTGAGACCTGGCTTTCCCCTGAGGACTCTGCTTTAGTTACTGCTTTCTGTCATGGAAGTTTTATCTTTTCTCCCATATTTCCGCACAGCTGGCCGTGGTGGTGATGTTAGACTGCTACTCTCCTCCTCCTGTAGGTTTCAACCCCTTCTTCCCCCTTAACCCAATGTTCCCTCTAAAGACTGGGCTGTGTGCAAAAATATTTGCTCATGAGTAAAATTTGTTTCATTACCCTATGAGCACTACTTTCTTTGAGGCAAAAAGCCTATCAATTTTATGCTCACAACAACCCAATCCTTAGAGAAAACACTGGTAGCAGAATGCACACAAACTCTCTCACATATACACACTAACACTTGTATATTCACTCTCATACTCTCCCTCATGCATACATGCTCATTCTCACAAACACTCTCATGCCTCTCATTCATTCCCCAGACTCTCATATGTATATGCACACACTTAGTTCTCCTCCTCTTTTACACACACTCATCTCAGTAACTGCAAACCCTTCACTGCCAAACACTTTTAGAACACAAACCCTTGCAAAAAAAAAAAAAAAAAAGGACACTTAGAACTTTGCCATGCCGTACCAGCACTCTCAGGACTCAAAACGGCAGCAGCCTTATTTATCTATGATGCAGCAGCAATACAAATATTATACCAAGTCCTAGAACACTAATATACCACCTACTGGGGTTAACAGAACAAAGTGTACTGCTACAAAGCCCTGCAGAGAAAACTACATGCAGAAGAAATACTGCACCTCAGTTACTCACACAGACACAAACAGACCCTTACCTAATATAGAATAAGGGACTACAAATTAGAAACATGCAGACAAAAAAAAATGGAAAGCTGAAAGAACAAAATCAAATATGTAATACACATTCCCGTATACCAATCACTAAAATTCTATTTTTTTTTTTTTTTACCTTTGCTGTCTGACCTCTGACCGTAGTTTTCTAATCGGTTGGTCCCAAGCTTTTTTTTCCACATTCTCTTTCTTGGTCGTTTTGCATTCCTTTTTCAGGGTCTCTTTTTTCTTTGTATTTTTTCTCTCCAACTGTCTTCTTCCCTTCCTCCCTCAAACACACAATCAGGCTCATTCTCACATGTGGTCTCACACAAACATACAGCTCTCACTTTCACATGCTGTGTCTCTCATACATATATAATGGCTCTCTATTACATGCTGTCACACACACATACTTTCACTCTCACATGCTCTCTCAAACACATACAGGCTCTCACATGCTGTCTCTCTGAACATACAGTCTCTCTGAACACACAGTCTTTCAACTCACTCTCATATACACACACTCCACAGGGTCTCGGCCTCCCTCTCGCTTCTGGGCCTCCTCTATGTGGGTCACCGTTAGTTGGGCTCCATGGTGGCCCTGATCTTCTTGGGCCACCGCAAGGTGGGCCACGCAATGGCCCTGCCACAGACACTGCTCCTCTTCTGCACGCAGGCCAACTCTCCTCTCCCTTCTCGCCCATATGGCTCCAGTAACATTTTTCTTCTGGGGCAGGAAAGAGAAGGAGCACCTGGAAGTTTAGGGGTCTCTTGTTTTCTTTAAGCCATGGTGGGTTGAGCTCCACCATGGCCCTGCCAATCTTCCTGCATGGGGGGATAAAAGCTGTGCACAGCTGCGCATGCGTGCAGCTTAGAGGTAACCGTGCTCAATCCCACTATTTTTCTTCGAGGCCCACTCCATCTGCCTATTCATCCCACAACTTCTCCAGGTAGCTATCATTTATTGACCCGCTAAGTCCCCCTTCCTCACCTACTTTGATTCCTGGCTTCCTTCTTCCTTGACCCATCTTCTCCTTCCCTTATTCTTGATGCCTTTAACCTCCATGTTAATGATACCTCTAAGTACCTCTCTTGCGGCGCCATTTCTCTTCTGCTTCTCTGCTGCTGCGAACGGGGAAGGCCTGCGCGATCGGCGCCGAGCCCCGCCGGGGGAAGGTCACTGCAAATCTCTCCCCACCCAGCCGGCCTCGACGCCGATAACGCGGCAGACATTGCAGGGAAAAAAGCTTACCAAAATCTAAGCGAATCGCGCCGAAAACGCTGAGCCCCGCCTACTATTTCAGCGCCTCCAATCAGGTACCAGCACTGTGGGGCTTTAAATTTGTCACACTCTTGACGTCGCGCGCCGAAGGAGCAAGACAAAGGGGCTTGCCCCTTTGTTTGCCCCTTCGTGCAGCCCCGAGGGAGCCCCGCCCCATACCCTCGGAAGAGATTACGTTCTAAATAATCGTACGTAACATTAAAAGATCCTGATCCTAACAAAGATTACTGCCTGGAGCAAAGCCAGCACCCATTATAGCCTCTCCAGCTTCCAGCAGCTACCCAACATCCATCCAGCCTTCAGTCCAACTACTCCAGAAGCCATCCAGCAGTCATCCTCCCCAGCAGCCATCCAGCCTCTCCAGCATACAGCATCCTTCCAGCTTATAAGGTCTCTCACCTACGCTTGTACCACTCATTCAGCATGTAAATTAACAGGCAACCTCCACCTATCACCCAAACAGCAACAGACATCTTTGTCCCAGCACTCAGCAGTTACCAGCATTCCAGCCTTTCAACTTCCAACTCCGCTCTCAACAAACACCCAACTCACAACATTCGTCTCAGAACCTCAAAACATCTTTTCAAGAATCCCTCCCTCACCTCATGCATACATTCAAGCTGCGTCCAACTCTCATCATACATTCCAAGCTGCATCCGGCATACATCATCCAGTTCAACACAGCTACTAAAACTTCATCCAGCACTCCTCAGCCTGACCTTCTACCAACTCCAATCAGCATCCAGCACTCCTCAGCCTGACCTTCTACCAACCTTCTACCAGCAGAGAACCTCATACATCAAAATTCAGCCACATCTACCCTCAATCTCGATCCACCAGATACAGATCCTCTCAATCCACTGCTAGATAGCTCCACCCAATTCCTACTCTATACCTGCGCTAATCACGTCAGCTTCACCTGAGAATCCGTGGAATAGCCAGAGACTTCATCAGATCCTACAGAGGAATTTCACTAATTGATTCTATAAAAGAAAAAGTTGTATTTACATTCACCCAGCTTTTTCTTCTATCTGCATTCTTCTTGGATTTGTCCAGTTTTCTTCTAATTTACAACATCCCCAGCTTCTAGTCTCTACAACCAATCTCATGCATACCTATAATATCCCAATCATTCAATACCAAAGGAGAAGCTCCATAATTATCTCCACCCACAATATACAAAAAAGAATTATTCCAATCATGACCTCACCTCTAAATCAACTACTAGGCCTCACACTACTTTCAGTAACCCTTTTCAACGCTCAATCCTTAACAAAAAAAACACACATCCTCAACGATTATCTCCAGGATTCAAATCCAGATATCTGTGCTATTACAGAAACCTGGCTAAAAGATACTGATACTGCTCTAATCAATCAACTTCCTATTCATAGCTATGACTTCTTCTCCTTCTACAGACACAAAAAAAGAGGAGGTGGCCTTCTCTTAGCCACCAAAAAAGAACTCAAACTATCCACTCATACCATCAAGTCTGACTCTAAATTAGAATTGGGACTAGTCAAATCAAAACAACTACAAATTCTACTAGTCTACGCTCCTCCCGGAGTTTTAGAAACGGACCCTTCATCACTCATAGAATCCATAGTGAAACATATCAATTTAGACCTCCCATCTATGATCTTAGGCGACTTCAATCTTCACACTGTTATACCTCGCTCCTCAAACTGCGAAGCGCTCCTCACCTCCCTCAGTGCTATGGGATTCACGCAGATCATTAATAGTCCTACGCATAAAGCAGGACACACTCTGGACTTAATTTTCATCAATTCTAATTTCTCCTGCACTTCAGTACCATCTTGCACACCAATCCCCTGGTCAGACCATTTCTTGATAGAATCCTCCTTTTCCATAGCTAAACAGACTCACACCTCTCATCTCCTTTCTACTATTCAATTCAGAAAACCTTGCCCATCGGAAATACTCAGTGATCAGCTGTCTAAGGAACTCACGAATCTAGACCTTTCGAATCCTGACTCAGCCCTAACTTCCTGGCACAAGATCACTGAAACAGTTGCTAACAAATGGTGTCCAACAGTCTCTAAAACAATTAATCCTACAAAAAAAGGGAATCAACCCTAGTTTACCCCTAAACTAAAACAGATGAAACAGGAGCTACGCCACAGAGAAAATATTTGGCGAAAAACACCCAACTCAACTACCTTGTCTAAATACAAAGGCTTTCTACATCATTATAGGACCTCTATTCTACTAACAAAAAGAGAATTTTATGCCAACAAAATTCATCATTTTCAATACGATGCCCAAGCCCTATTTGCATACGTCACTCAAATCACAAAATCAACTCCTCCACCCATCCCTGACGAACAAGCTCTATCTAAGGCTAATGAACTTGCTTTATTCTTTCAACAAAAGATCCTGAATACGCTCGCCCTTCTTCCTCCAAATACTCTACCTCTTACCTCAGACAAGAATCCTCAATCAAGCAAGGGAGCCAAACTTGAAAGCTTCGAATCAATTTCTGTTAAAGAGATTGAATCCCTTCTAAAAAGACAAAAACCATCTAGCCATCCTGCAGATAATATTCCTTCAAATCTCCTGCTTCTCATTCCAAATACGATCGCAAAACCTTTAACAAGTATCATAAATTGCTTTTTAACCCAAGGAAGTTACCCTGACAGCCTAAAAACTGCATCACTCAAACCCCTTCTCAAGAAACACAATCTTGACCCTAATGTACCTAACAATTTCAGACCCATCTCTAATTTGCCATTTTTAGCCAAAATAACAGAAAAGCTGGTAAACACCCAGCTTTCAGAATACCTGGAAGATCAAAATATCCTACACCCCTCACAATATGGCTTCCGCAAAGCACGCAGCACAGAAACCCTCCTTATCTCACTTACAGATCATATTATAATGGGTCTTGACAAAGGCTACTCCTTCTTATTAATCCTGTTAGACATCTCTGCGGCGTTTGACACCGTCAACCACTCCATTCTTCTGGATCGCCTAACAGACATTGGTATCTCAGGATCTGCCCATAGTTGGTTCAAATCTTTCCTCCACAATAGATCCTTCAAAGTTAAAATCAACAACAAAGAATCGCCATTAACAAAATCCAATTTAGGAGTTCCACAAGGATCTTCCCTTTCCCCAACCCTTTTTAATATTTACCTCCTACCCCTTTGCCAATTGCTATCTGACCTTAATTTAATTCATTATCTGTATGCAGACGATGTAGAGATTCTTATTCCTATTACAGAATCTATTTCAAAAGCACTTTCCCACTGGAATAACTGCCTTATATCTATCACTAACCTCCTCAATAGATTAAATCTGGTCTTTAACTCTTCAAAGACGGAGCTCCTCCTCATCTCAGCAAATGAAGAAAATATTCCCATACCATTCCCTCACAACACATTCATCACTCATAAGCAGGTGAGAGATCTAGGAGTAATTCTCGATAATAGACTAAACCTTAAGAAAATGGTTAATACTACATCCAAAGACTGTTTTTACAGACTCCAGGTTCTGAAACGACTCAAGCCACTTCTTTTTTTCAAAGATTTCAGAACAGTACTCCAGGCGTTGTTATTCTCCAAGATTGACTATTGCAGTGCCCTCCTCCTTGGCCTACCCAAATCGACCATTAAACCGCTTCAGATGATTCAAAATGCTGCAACGAGATTACTGACCAACACCAGCCGCGGAAATCACATCTCACCCATCCTCAGAAACCTATATTGGCTACCTGTAAATTTCAGAATCCTTTACAAAGCAATTACCCTAATACATAAATCCATCCATCACCAACTCCATCTCAGCCTTGAAATACCCTTCAAACTTCATTCCTCCAATAGGCCAATTAGAGATAATCATAAAGGTACTTTGAACTACCCCCCAACTAAAGCCTCACGCCTTTCCTCGACCAAAGACCGAGCTTTTTCAATAGCAAGTCCATCTATTTGGAACAACATTCCTTCAAGCCTCCGACTAGAACCCTGTCTCATTACATTCAGAAAAAAACTTAAGACGTGGCTATTCCTCCAAGCCTTCGATGATCCTCCAGACAACCCTTAGTCTTCTTTATCCACACTTGGACGTAGAAGATTAAAGTCTGACAACCATTCAAACGAAGAACTCTGGCACTTACTGATTAAAGCATCTTGCTTTAATCCAAATTCCTTTTGGACTATGCTTCTTTAATTATTTTTTGGCATTTAACTTCCTTCCAGCTTTTAAGCTTCCCAAGTTTTTACTCCTTGTTAAATGTAACTTTATCTTATTCTCTTCTCTTGTTAATGACTTTTATTTATTGCTTCTGTTATACCCTTGTTTTATGTAAACCGATCCGATATGGTTTATTTACTATGAAGGTCGGTATAAAAAAGTGTTAAATAAATAAATAAATAAGTCTTATGCCTCAAAACTCCTTTCCTTATTCTCATTTGATCTCCATCTCTGCTCTACTGCCCCTACTCATAAGCATGGCCACTGCCTTGACCTAGTCCTTTTCTCCAACAGCACTCAGAGTACTTTAGGAATGAAAGAATAATACATATAAAAAAATGCATGTGGAAGGATGGCGGTGGTTAATGATTACATACTCAGTAGAAACATTACCATGGGGTAATGTATTCGTATGAAACCATCCGCCTCCCTCCTTAAATATTTATAATATAATTTGCAGAAACGCTCTTATAAGTTTGTAGTTTGAAGTCGGTGAGTCAAGAAGGGAAGCAAAGGTTCGCTCGTTGACTAAGTTAGTTTTAGTAGTTGTAGATGTCGAGGGTGATTACATTTTGTATATTCAAACATAGCCAGTTAAGTTTAATAGTTATTCAACAAAAGTTAGCTGTATAGCTTTAAGCATGGCTATTCAGCAGGACATTCTGCTGAATAGCTCTGGATATCTTAGCTGGATAAGTTAGCCATTTTAAGGGGTTTTGAATATTGGCCTCGGTATATTTCCACCACAGATATAACATTACATTCAAGCAGATCTATAATATCAGCATGCAGACACATGGAGGTCAGTATTGAAAAGTACGCTAAGAAGTTAAGATAACCAGTAAACTTACTTGTTATCTTTTATCTGGATTTTCAACAACACTTATCCAGCTAAATCTATCTGCACAAATGTTTGTGTGGGTAGATTTAGAACTGGAATTTGTCCAAACTGAGTTGTCTGCACAAATATAACCAGGTAGCCCTGAATATCATGGTACCTGGTTAAATGTATAAAGCCAGCCTAGGCCATTTCCTTACCAAGCTAAGGGCTGGATTCATCATTCTTCGCAGAATGATGAATCCAGCAAAAAAAAAAGGGGGGGGGGGGGGAAGGGCAGGTCTGCGAAAGGCCGCAGCCGTTCGCACCACGGCGGTGCTGCCGGCTGCAGCTTTTCGTGCAAATAGGGCCACCGTGAAATGTGGTGCTATTCGCCGCGCTACTGCCGGCAATAATGTTGCTCACATTAACGCCGACAGCAGTGCCACGGCAGACTCCTCCCCTCCTGCTAATTAACATGCTATCGCACACGAAAAGCCCCTTTTTGCGAGCAATAGGGGTTTAACGCGTGCTATAAGGCCCTAACGCATGCGATAAATGTTTAGAGGAGAGTTGCGTGGACAGACCATAAAGGCATCTGGAGGAATGTGAAGAAATTCTACAGCATACCCGTCCTGAATCACTTCAAGAACCTATTGATCTGATGTAATCTGGACCTACCTGTGATAAAAACGGGATAGGCGACCACCTATCTCCTGCCCCAACAAGTGAGCCCATAAACCTTCACTAGGAAGACCGAGGGGCACCACCTCCAGAGCCTGCATCCTTCTGAGGTCCTCAGGGGTGAAAGGACTGAGACCTGCGGAAGGGCTGGGACCTCTGGGAAGAACCTCCCCTATAAGGCTGAAAATACCGGTAGTCTCGAGAGTAGCCAGTCACCTGAAAATATGGGGCAACGGTTTTCTTCTTCTCTGGCAAAATCAAGGGGCCTGGGTTTCTCTCCATTTACTTGCCATTTTTTCCAATTCAATGCCAAACAAAAGCGAGATTTTGAAAAAGTACCTGTGGTTCATTTGCATAGCCACAATTGCTGTCTGGCTGCAATAACTGAAGCAGCTCCTCTGGCTGCTCTGCGTACCAAGTCACAGCCCACATCAGCCAAGAAGCGGTCCCCGGTTCTACCATAAGTCCTAGCGCCAACCTCCAAGTTCATTGTCACTGCCTCAAAAGCTTGCTTTAGGGATAGTCTCAATTCTCCTATCCTGAGCATCCTTCGGTGCCGCACCTCCCTATACCAGGATGATGTTACCTTTTTTTTTTTTTTAAATTTACTGCATTTCAAAATACATTCAAGCAAATCTCGAATAGGAAAACCACTGGCTTTCAAATACACAGAAAAATAATCTATTTAGGCCAAAAACCATCAAAAGGAAAAAAGTAACTTTATTGATGCCAGCAAATATCCAAGTCCTCAAATTAAGGATCCAAGCACTATTCAAATAAAAAAAAAAATTACTTTTATAAGGAAAACCTAGCTTGAGGAGGGGCATTAAATCTATTGAAAGGACACACATTCCCAAATAATAGGTCAGATAGCATATGAAGATGAGTTTTCCCACCACATTTCTAACTAATAAAAATTCAATTAAAGATCAATTAAACATTTGAAGGTACATTTTCCAGCACATTTAACCTTTTATCAGCTAAAAAATGTAGTAGCTGAGATGGGTGGAAAAGAAATATGAGACTTCGTTATATTTTATGAAACATTTACACAGAAATTTCAAGACAAATAAGGCACCCAATTGCAAAACTTTAGGTCTCATTGAGAGAAATTATTTTCTCTTTTTTTGTGTATTCTTAGCCAAATCCAGAAAAATTCGAACTTTGAAATTAAGGAAAAGCTCTGACCAATGTCTAAAAAACATCTTAAGAGTCCAATCTCTGACTCTAAAAGAAAGGAAACAATTAAAGATGTTGGTTGGGCAATTTCACTATCAGAAGTCTCTAGAACCGCTGATATAGTTAAAATTTCAGAGTCCACAGGAGTTAAGGACTGCATATTTTGCCCATCTTCGGATTTTTTCTTAAAAGGTACCTTTAGTATCTCTATAGTATATTTCCTCCACATATCTTTTGCCTGGGTGTCAGGAACTTTTTGAAAATTTATGAAATGTAAGTTCCTACCACAGATTTGATTTTCAAGATTTTCAATCTTATTAGTCAAAATCTGATTTTGTTTCATAAGTGATTGATGTAACTCAGTCACATTATCTATTTCCATTTTCATCTTCACATTCTCTTCCTTCAAAAGTTGAAATTGGTTCCCAACATGGGTGACTTGTTGAGCCAAAGGGGTTAACTGAGCTGTTATGTTTTAGTTTAAAGTCACTATAGCGTCCCAAATAGATTTGAGGGAGAATGACCGAGGTCTTACCTTGACAAAGGTCTTGAGAGCTGGCAGTTCTGTCGATAAACTTTCTCCTTGTGAGGATTCCTCCTCAAAATGCTGCCAAATGCCGCCAGTGGCAACTGCCTCTGAACCACCAGCAGAATCCCTGCCAGTCTCCGCTGCGGTAGAAGTAACAGGGTCTCAGAGTAGGGCTCGGGCAGCACAGCGTCATCAGTGCGCGCCGAGCTCCATTGCAGCGTAAGAATCCTAGCAGCAGCAGGATTTACAGGAGCGGTCCTTTCTACCAGGGAAAGCGATGTCAATGAATCAGGGAAGGAGTCGAGTACCTCTTCTTCTAGGATCTCTTCCAGCGATTCTCCTCCCGGTAAGCAAGCCCCTCGCTTCACATGTACGTCCATCGGGCCGACAACCAGGACCATCAGGCGAGGGCATAGAAACTTCCCTCTTCTTAGCTTGCGGCTTGAATGAGGCATTTTAACACAATAGGAAACAAAATACAGGAGAGACGCAATACCGTGTGTAGCTAGGTCGCCACCTTGGATCTGGTCATACATTTTGTGATAGAAAACACTAAGGCATCCACCCTAGGGAAATGCAACTACTCTCTAGTCTGTGGAACCAAGGGGTATAAACCTGCAAAGTCACATCCCCCTTTAATAGGCGTCTCTGGCACACTCCATTTCAGATCAATCAACTCCTGGATTGCATCCAGGAGGGGAAAGAAACAAGAAGCCTTGCGCAAGGTGACCAAAATAGGATCCTTCTTTTGTGTCCCCAAAGAGTCAGGCCCATCCACTCTGAAGTCTTCAAGATCTGAGAGATCAAATTTGGCATTTTCAGAAGACGCTCATCAAAGTCCCTCATGAAAGGCTTCTAAGAAAACTATTCTTTTTAATATCTATTTGCTACCTCTCTGCCGTATTCTTTCATCTTTAAATCTACAGTTTAAAATCTATGCTGACGATCTGCAGTTTATGGTACCTTATAGCACTTCATGGACCCACACTCTGTCTTTAGTCTCTCTATACCTTAGAACTATTGACACATGGCTCTCTCATAACTGGTTGAAACTGAACCCATTAAAAACAGAAATAGTTCATCTTACATCAATTACTGACTCATCCATAGGCCCCCCATCTCAACTTTTATTTAATGGTATTTCTATCCCTATTGCTAAATCAGCTAGAAATTTGGGTATAACTATCAATTCAGATCTTTCATTAAAACAACACATATCCTTGATTACCAGAAACTCATTTTACAAACTTCAATTGCTGAAACGTCTTCACCCTCTACTCTTTTTTCACATTTCCGGACTATTCTCCAATCACTTATTTTTTCTGGGCTTGACTACTGTAACTCTTTATATATAGGTCTTCCAGATAATACATTGCACTCACTTCAAGTAATCCAAAATGCAGCTGCACGCATCCTGACAAATTCTTCAATTAAAAATCACATTACCCCAATACTTCAATCATTACATTGGTTACCAGTGAAATACAGAATACAGTTTAAAATCCTAACCATCATACACTCCCTTATTCATACCTCTAATTCTACTACCTTATGTCCCATCCTCCGTATATACAAACCCTCTAGATATCTAAGGTCAATGAATAAAAATTTACTAGATATTCCATCACCTCGACAGGCCCGTCTTGAAATTACGAGAAAAAGAGCCTTCTCAGTTACTGGTCCGATCCTTTGGAATACATTACCAGACTCACTAAGATCCATACCCAATTTCAAACATTTCAAAAAATCCTTAAAAACATATTTATTTCAAATTGCATTCAAAATTACACCTACTAAATAACAGAACCAAACTGATTTTTCACATTTACTTACATGGCACCGTATATCTTATATTTTATATTATACATTACTTATTTTTATTAGAATTATGTTAGCTGATTTTTATTTTTAATAGTTTATTTTTATACTTTTTGTAATATTATGATTTTCTTTTATTTTGAATTTAATTTTAAGATACTTATGTAAACCGTTTTGATTAAACATTGTTTGTAAAAGCGGTATACAAACACTTTTAAATAAAATAAAATAAATAAAAAGTCATGGGATAGGAGGCAATATCCTTTTGTGGATTGCAAACTGGTTAAAAGACAGGAAACAGAGTAGGATTAAATGGTCTGTTTGCACAGTGGAAAACGGTAAACAGTGGAGTGCCTCAGGAATCTATACTAAGACCAGTGCTTTTCAATAAATTTAGAAATGATCTGGAAAGGAGCATGATGAGTGTGATGCTTAAATTTGCAGATGACACAAAATTATGCAGAGTAGTTAAATCTCAAGTGGACTGTGATAAATTGCAGGACTACCTTGTGAGACTAGAAGACTGGGCATCCAAATGGCTAACGAAATTTAATGTGGACAAGTGCAAGGTGATGCATATAGGTAAAAATAACCCTTGCTGTGGTTACACGATGTTAGGCTCCGTATTAGGAGTTCCCACCCAGGAAAGAGATCTAGGCATCATAGTGGATAATACATTGAAATAGTCTGGCTCAGTGTGTGTGTCGGTCAAAAAGCAAACAATGTTAGGAATTATTAAGCAGGGAATGGTGAATAAAATGGTGGATGTCATAATGCCTCTATTGCTCCATGGCGAGACTGCACCTTAAATACCGTGTGCAGTTCAGGTCGCCACATCGCAAAGATATAGTTATACTGATAAAATATAGAGAAGGGCAACCAAAATGATAAAGTGGATGGAATGGCTCCTCTATAAGGGAAGACTAAAAAGGTTAGGGTTGTTCAACTTGGAGAAGAGATGGGTAAAGGGGTATATTATAGAGGTCTACAAAATCATGAAAAGACTTGAATAGCTAAATGTGAATTGGTCATTTACTCTTTCGGATAATAAAAGGACTAGGGGGCACTCTAAGAAGTTAGCAAGTAGCTCATTTAAAACAAATTGGACAAATTCTTTCACAATGCATAATTAAGCTCTGGAATTCATTGCCACAGGAAGTGATTATGGCAGTTAGTGTAGCTAGGTTTAAAAAAAGATTTGGATAAGTTCCTAGATCAGAAGTCCAGAAACTACTATCAATAAGGATTAGTAGCTTGGGATCTATTCATTTATAGTTTGGGTACTTGCGACTTGGTTGGCAATTGTTGGGACACAGGATACTAGGCTTGATGGACCCTTGGTCTGATCCAGTATGGCACACTTATGTTCTTAAGTTCTCTCTGAAAGAAAAGGAGAAGAGTTCTATATGGCTCTAAATCTTGGGGAATTTCCCCTTCTTCACCAGAAGAGCCACCCCCATCATCATTGGTTCCAAAATGATCCACCTGCATTCGACCTCTGTCAGATTACACCGTGCCAGGGCTCTTGATCGTGGAGACAGGCAGAGGAGCACTCAGAGGGAATGGAACTACCTTAGTAGGTACTGCTGATTCAGAAGACTGGCCTTGTAGAAATGTGTGAAATCCCTTGGAAGAATTATATCCAGGAAAAGGAGGACGGGTCCATTCCAGGTCCCATAGGCCCAAACCTGACATCCTGAGAGTTAGTGTCCCCTGAGAACTTGACCCATAGATCAATCAAGGGAGGGGACACCCCCACAATGTCTCTCTTGTTCCCACTCCCCTCAGACCAAGGAGATGGACCATTGCCAGCAAAATGACAAGGAGGTGAAATCTCCCCAAGCATCCAGGAAGCGCTGATATAGGCTTAAAGAAAGTTCTGGCTGAATGGTCCTGATGTGGCATGCAGCACAAATAGACAGGTGCTTAGATTTCTTCACTGCGGGCGCCACTGGCTGTAAGCGTGCTGACCGATAAAGGCTCGCGCCTAGATTACCCGCATATATAAGCCATGCCCAAAATGGACGTACAACACACGCACCTATGCCGCTCATCAGCTGGATGCCCAGTACCAACACCTAAGCTGGACGCACAAGATGTGCATCCAAAAGGAAGAACATCCAAACTGGATGCACAGACAAGAACAGATGCACATACGGACACGCAGCAGCAAAAAAATACGCAAAACTACACCGTGGCCTTCCATGCACCAAAATGGAAGAAGCCTGGGAACGGGGCCAAGCCAAACAGCTGCTCAACCCACCATGCCTGCACTATCTCCTCACTTCACTGAATACCCCAGAGACATGAGCAGGACAGTCGAACAACAAGGAAACAGACTCTTTTCCTGCTTTCCTCTTTTTTGCTTTTTTTTTTTTTTTAAAGCTATAGGGGGTGAGGGCTAAAGCCTTCACATCTGAGCCTCTCTCCGCCTGCAATCGCTAATTCGAATTTAGGTCTATGTCACTCAAGGCTACTGGACTGAAGGCCCTCAACTTTTTTTTTTTTTTTTTTTTACTCACAGGCAATCCCCCAAAGGGGAATGTACATCCATCAGCTGCTGGAGATGAAGAATACTAGCGAGCTTATGTCAGGGCGGGACTATATAGCTGTGATGTCAGCTTTTGCTCCATCTCCATCCGCTGGCAGAGGTGCATAACCTACTCGTGGGAAATGTTCTGTCTGAATGCGAAGGAATGCTCTATTTTAAAATAAGCTAGATTTTCCACCATGCTATTTATCTTTGCTGATGAGCCAAATTCCTATGCATCATGCTTGCACCAATGAGCAAAAAGCTCTCTCACCCCATTCTCGCCACTTCAATAAAAGTGGGAAACAATGCATATAGCCAGATTGAAGCAGTCATTTGAAAACTAGTAACTCCTGTTACCATATGAGATGCAGGCCATGTTTAAAATGCAGAACATCATGATCACACAATACCCTTGAGAACATTTTGCACAATTTAGGAAAACAGAGTCATCAGAAAAGAAAGGAGACAGCAGTGTTGGCCTGTACAAGTTGGAAGAGAAAGCAGGCAACAGCAAGGGCCCATGCAGGCCGGAAGAGGAAGCTTCATCCTAGATGAAGGTAGTGCAGGCTGCTGCATTGTCCAGTGTGGGTCGGGATGTAGGAGAAAAAGTGTTAGAAAGTTAAATCTAGGGACAGGAAAAAAGAAAATTGTGAAGGTGAGCTTTTGGGAGTGTGTGACTGGAAAGAGAACTGCGGTGTGGGTTCAGTCTGGGTCACATAGAGCAAGCTTGGGAAGAAGAGAGAGCTGGCTTGGCCTTATGTTCTTTTATAGTATTCCTGGAAGAATACTGCACACACAAAAAAAGATTTAAAAATTCTGCATCTCTGAATAATATATTTTCTATACTGCATTTTTAATTTATTACTCAAATACAGTGATTATACATTGTATTGTTCTGACATGTAATATATGCAAAATTTAAAAATATTTTGTGCAAAATGCTTACTTTTTTGGCACAGAATTCACCCTGGATTAACAGCAGCAGCTTTTCAAAAAAGCAAAATTGCTTACCTTGTAATAGGTGTTATTCCAGGACAGCAGGTGTAGTCCTCACATATGGGCGACGTCACTGACAGAGCCCTAGTGCAGGAAAACTTTCTGTCAAAGTTTCTAGAAACTTTTGACTGGCCCTGAGAGGCCACTGAGCATGCCCAGCAAGCCATGATATTCTCTGAAACATGGGTCTCTCTTCAGTCTTGTATGTAGCAATATGCTTTAGCAAAAATAAAATAATAAATGGTATAAGACCCAACTCCGCGGGGTGGCAGGTGGGTTTTGTGAGGACTACCATCCTGCTGTCCTGGGATAACACCTATTAAAAGGTAAGCAATTTTGCTTTATCCCAGGACAAGCAGGATGCTAGTCCTCACATATGGGTGATTAGCAAGCTAGAGGCTGAATCATTTGAATAGAGGCATCATTGAAGTATTGTTGTTGAAAATGAGTCAGCCGAAGATCACAGCAGATTGGATGTAGAAGGAGTTGGGATTAAACTGGAAACAAGTTCTTTAAGATAGATTGTCCATAGGCTGAATCTTGTCGTCCCTGCTTGTCCAAACAGTAATGAGCTGCAAAGGTGTGAAGAGAACTCCATGTTGCTGCTTTACATATGTCAATGATTGGCACTGAACGATAGTGTGCTACTGAGGTTGACATTGCTCTTACTGAATGTGCCTTTACTCGCCCTTGGAGAGGAAGGCCTGCTTTTTCATAGCAAAACTGTATTCAATCTGCTAACCAGTTGGATAGAGTATGTTTACCCACTGCTTTACCTGGTTTGTTTGGATCATAAGAAACAAATAATTGAGTAGATTTCCTGTGGACTGTAGTGCGGTTTATGTAAAATGCTAGTGCATGCTTACAGTCCAGGGTGTGTAAGGCTGTTTCTCCTTGATGGGAATGAGGCCTTGGAAAGAATATGGGTAAAACTATGGATTGGTTCAAGTGGAATTCTGTAACTACTTTGGGAAGGAATTTTGGATGTGTATGGAGAACCACTCTGTCATGTAGGAATTTTGTATAGGGTGCGTACGTGACAAGTGCTTGTAACTCACTAACCCTTCTAGCTGATGTAATGGCTATGAGGAAGATAGTTTTCCATGTGAGAAATTTAAGATCACAGGAATCTATGGGTTCAATAGAAGAACGCATGAGCCTTGTGAAGACCAGATTCAGGTCCCATTCTATGACTGGTGGCCGAATTGGTGGTTTTAAGTGCGTTAAACCTCTCATGAATCTAGTGACGAGAGGTTGTGTGGAAATTGGTGCATCTCCCATCTTGTTATGGAAAGCTGAGATTGCACTTAAATGTACCCGTACAGATGAAGTCTGGAGACCAGAGTCTGAAAGATGGTATAAGTAATCTAGTAGAGAAATTGTGGAGCAGGAGAAAGGATCAATACTCTTTTGCCTGCACCACAAAGTAAACCTTTTCCATTTCAAAGAATAGTTCTTACGTGTTGATGGTTTACGTGAAGCTAGAAGTACTTGAGATACGTTGGTGGAAAGATTGAGTGGTTGTAAGATCAAGCTTTCAACATCCATGCTGTCAGGGATAGGGATTGAAGGTTGGGATGGCGCAACCGACTCTGATCCTGAGTTATGAGAATAGGAGCTACTCCCAGGCGAATGGGATCCCTGATCGAGAGGTCTAGAAGTGTGGGAAACCATACTTGTCGAGGCCAATATGGGGCTATGAGTATCATGGACTCCTTGTCCTGTTGTAGCTTCACTAGAGTTTTGCTTATGAGCGGTATCGGAGGATACGAGTATAGTAGGCCTGAGTTCCAAGGGTGAGCAAAGGCGTCCTTGGCTGGCTGGTTTTTCTGTTTGTGTAGAGTACAGAAGCTGTCCACTTTGTGATTCAGGTGTGATGCAAAGAGGTCTATTGTTGGTTGACCCCACCGTTGAAAAATCCTGGTCGCTACTGAGGGATTCAGGTACCATTGCTGTGGGTGGAATGGACGACTGAGTCGATCCGCTAGTACATTTTGAATGTCTGCCAGATAAGTGGCCCGGAGAAACATTGAGTGTGTTAGGGCCCAGGCCCAAATCTGTGCAGCTTCTTGACAAAGGAGATACGAGCCCATACCTCCCTGTTTGTTGATGTACCACATGGCTACTGTGTTGTCCGTTTGGATCAGAACAGACTTGTGTGAAAGGTAGTCCTTGAACACATGCAGCGCATAACGTATAGCTCGAAGCTCTAGGAAATGTATTTGAAAAGTTGCTTCGAGATTTGTCCAAGTACTCTGGGTTTGGAGATTGTCTACGTGAGCTCCCCAACCCAAGGTGGATGCATCTGTAGTTAAAGTGATCTGTGGGACTGGTTGCTGAAAAGGTAGGCCTTTGCGCAAGTTGTCCAGGTTCGCACACCAAAGTAGAGATAATCTTAGTTGGTGGGTCACTTGAATTGGAAAATGAAGTGGTTGAATGGCTTGGATCCATTGTGATCTTAGAGTCCATTGAGTAACCCTCATGGCCAGCCGTGCCATAGGAGTGACATGAACTGTGGAGGCCATGTGGCCTAGTAAGGTTAGAAACTGATGAGCTGTCGCTCGTTTCTCTGTGAGTAAATGGATTTTGCCAGGAGTGAAAGTGTCTTTGCCCGATCTACGGGTAGAAAGGCTCTCGAAAGGATAGTATTCAAGTCTGCACCTATGAACTGAAGTAGGTGAGACTGAGTGAGATGGGATTTTTGATAGTTGATAAGAAAACTAATGGAGTGAAGTAGAGAAATCGTTCGACTGAGAGAAGTGCGAGCTCCTTGTTGGGATTGACTTCTGATGAGCCAGTCATCTAGATATGGAAAAACATGGACACTTTGTGCAAGTGTCCTGCTATTACTGCCAGACATTTTGTGAATACTCTGGGGGCAGAGGCTAGGCCGAATGGCAGAACTCTGTACTGGAAACGTTGATGGCCCACCATGAAGCGCAGGTACTTGCAATGAGGAGGGAATATTGGAATGTGAGCGTAAGCGTCTTGAGGATCCAGAGAACAAAGCCAGTCTCCTGTTTGAAGAAGTGGAAGCATGGTGCCTAGAGAAACCATCCTGAACTTTTCCTTCTTCAGAAATTTGTTGAGATTTCTGAGGTCTAGGATGGGACGTAGGCCTCCGGTTTTCTTTGGAATGAGGAAATAACGGGAGTAGAATCCTCTGCCCTGCTGAGTCCGGGGCACTAGCTGTACAGCCATGGCTCTCAGAAGGATGGATAATTCTGCTTGTAGATGAATTAGCTGAGAATGTTGTTGTGGGAAGAAACTCGGTGAAGATTCTGGTGGAACTGAGAGGAAATTGAGTTTGTAACCTCGAGAGACTATGGAGCGTACCCATTGGTCTGATGTTATTTTTAACCAATGTTTGTGAAAATAGGATACTCTTCCTCCTACTGGAAGGTCTGGTCGAGGATTCAGGAGATTGAGTTGTTCTCTGGCCTGTATTTCAAAAACCTGCAGCACGGCCTGTCTGTGTAGGGGGTTGCGGGCGAGTCGCTCTTGGCTGTCTAGCCTGAGATCGCTGTTGTGGTCTGGTTGACCTACCTTTAGAGGCTTGAGGGTAGTATCTCCTTGGCCTGTAGTATGGGCGTCTGGTTTCCCTCCTGGGTTGTCGACGAGGAGGTTGTGTGGAGGGATCTTGCGGAACTTGAGACAACTGTCGTAAGGTTTCTGTATGGTCCTTAAGCTGTTGTACTGCCTCTTGGACCTTTTCGCCAAACAAGTTGTCCCCCACACACGGCAAGTCAACAGGTTTATCCTGAACCTTAGGCCCGAGGCCTTGAGCCATGCCCATCTACGAGCAATGATTCCAGCAGCTGCTGTCCTGGAAGCTGTCTCATAACTGTCGTAGGCCGCCCTCACCTCATGCTTCCCGGCTTCTAGGCCTTTATGGACTATGGACTGTGCTTCTTCTTGAAATTGTGTTGGTAAAGAGTTGACAAATTCTTCCATCTGCTTCCAGAGGTTTCTCTGATACTGTGTCATATACAGTTGATAGGAAGAGATTCTGGAATTTAGGATGGCCCCCTGGTACACCTTTCTTCCCAGGGAATCGGGAAATCGGTGTTCTTTACCTGGTGGGGTTGATGAATGTGGGCGGACACGCTTAGATCTTTTCTGGGCAGATTCCACTACCACAGATTGATGTGGTAGTTGCTGTTTTTGGTATCCTGGAGCTGCCTGTACTAAATATGTAGGGGTAGATTTTTTAAAGAAAGCGCAATCGCGTACTTTTGTTTGCGCAGCAGGCGCAAACAAAAGTACGCTGGATTTTATAAGATACGTGCATAGCCGCGCGTATCCTCTAAAATCCTGTATTGGCGCGCGCAAGGCTGCCGATTTTGGGCAGCCGGCACGCGCCGAGCCACGCAACCTGCCTCCGTTCCCTCCGAGGCCGCTCCGAAATCGGAGCGGCCTCGGAGGGAACTCTCTTTCGCCCTCACCTTCCCTTCCCCTACCTAACCCCCCCCCCTATCTAAAACCCCCCCTTACCTTTGTCCGTAGATTTACGCCTGCGAGAAGCAGACGTAAATCTATGGGCGCCAGCGGACTGGTGGCGCGCCGTCCTCCGACCCGGGGGCTGGTCCGAAGGCCTGGACCATGCCCCTGGGCCGGCACCGTGCCCCGCCCCCGAAACGCCACGTCATCGGGTCCCGCCCCCCCCCGACACGCCCCCTTCCAAAAACCCCGGGACCTGCGCGCGCCGGCGACCTATGGAAAATAGGCGCGCCGGCGAGCAGGGCTTTTAAAATCCGCCCGGTAGTGTCCACGCGTTTGTTTACTGCCGAGACAGAACATGGGTGTTCCCAAATGCGGTGTTGGAGATCCAGGAGTACTTCATGTATTGGAATAGCCAATACTTGCTTTGGTGGGTCAACAAACTGAAGGACTTCTAAAGTTTGTTGCCTTGTATCTTGTTCTGCCGTCAGCTTAAAGGGAATGGTTTCTGCCATATTCTGTATGAAATTAGAAAGACAAATCTTCTGGTGGGGATATTTTCCTCTGGTCTGGAGGTGAAGGCTCAGACAAGAAGTCCTCAGAAGATGTATCAGTCTGCTGATCATCCCAGGAGTCATCTGGATCATCTCTATATGGAGATCTTGGGGAAGGCCTGGGTGGGTGATGAAGGCCTGAAGGGCCGGGCTTTGGATCATCAGAGGGGAGTAATGGAGAAACTGTTTCCAGCGTTTTTGGTGGAAGTTTGTCGATGACATCTTGATATCTCTGTAGAAGATGCTGAAAAAATGCCAAATAGTGGGGTTCAGGGCCTTCAGATGGTAATTGCATCGATGGAACAGGAGTTGGTATCGATGCAGGTGTCCATAACGGTGTCGAAGACATCGGCGGTGCTGGCATCGAGATCGGCCTCGAGGAGGTCAATGGTATTTGCGCATAGATGGATGTCGATGCCATGATGAATCTCGGTGCCGGCATCGATATCGATGCCGGCATAGTTACCGGTATCGATGCTATGTGCATCGGCGGACCCGCCAGAATTTGTTGTTGATCCTGTAAAGCCTATACGACCGCTTGTCTGATTAGATCAAACAATTCTGGCGTTACAACTGATGGAACCAGAGCAGTTGTAAGCGGTGGCGAAGGCTGAGAGATTAGATCCTGCACAGAGCCCTGTGGAGGATCAGGCATAGATGGTGGTGGAGGAAGAGGCCCAGCCGCTGATAGGACCGATGTTTCTTGAGTCCGTGGCCGCTTTGCCATCGATTCCTCCTGGGGAAATGGATCCGGACATCGACGGACGTCGATATCGATGTTTCATTTTAGGTTGGTCGGCAGACTTTGATGCCGTGGACGACGGTGGGGACAAATGATCCCCGGATCCTTCCGGGCGAGGTTTTTTGCAAAATGCGCTTAGTAGCTCCAACCGGAGACGACTTCGAGGACGTCGAGGGAGATGGTATAAGTTGTAGGTGAAACAAATGTTCCATTTTCTCTTGCCTCTCTTTCCTACCCTTCGCCGTCATTTCAGCACATTTTGGACAAGTATTAACATCATGCTTCTCACTGAGACACATGACACACTCTAAGTGTGGGTCGGTGATAGACATTGTTCTGCTGCATACGGGGCATTTTTTGAATCCTGTAGCCATTTTTAAGTCGACGGCCGTCGATGAAAATGTGAGAGATCGTGAGAAAAAATTATTTTACTCAAAGAGCAAAATATAAGACCGAGGTACTCACCAGCCGGTGGAAAAAACCCCGAGAGACTCCAATGAGAGAAAATATAAGGAAATTTTTGTGACTTTTCAGTCAGAAATTGTAGTGAAATTCACCACGGCTCCTGTCCCGCGATGCCTATAGCAGCGCGGAAAAACGAAGACTGAAGAGAGACCCCTGTGGCAGAGAATATCATGGCATGCTCAGTGGCCTCTCAGGGCCAGTCAAAAGTTTCTAGAAACTTTGACAAAGTTTTTCCGCACTAGGGCTCAGTCAGTGACGTCACCCATATGTGAGGACTAGCATCCTGCTTGTCCTGGGATAAACTTGGTTTCCATTAATTTTTATAAACCCTGTACACAGTGCACATTAATCTTCTGTAAATTGGCTTCAGATAGGCTACCAAAATAAAGGCAATCACAAACTGTTAATATTTCAATGGGACTTACTGATTCCACATCTGGCATCCCCATTAGTTAGATGTTCAGCATCTACTTGCATTCCATCTAGACATACTGATAAGTCTCCAATCACTTCTCCCTGTTCTCTGTCAGCCTGAAGCTGCAAGGACACCACCACCTCCTCGACTGAAACAAAATACAGATGTATTAGAATAACAAATCTTCCATCAAAGGTAGCATGTAAAAATATTAACCAGTAAACAAGATTACCGCTAGGACAGCAGAGGATACAAGTGAATGATTTCTACGCTCTACATATCAAAAGATATACAAATGGCCACAAGAAAGTGCCTAAAAATTCTTAGTGCCTAACCCAGATATTGTAGATTTGCAATTTTATGATGATACTTTTGGGGAAAATCATGAATTAGTCATGAAAAAAATATCTAAACAGATTAAAAATGGTACCAGAAAAATAAAACAACAGCTTAGAGCAAAATAGTTGGAAGTTACTGAATTTATAAAGAAACCAACTCCAATTTTTAAATTAAAATAAATGGCCTAACCTTCCAAAGTTTACCATGGTGGGACTTCAATTAACTGGGAAAGTTAAAAAAAAAAAAAAATGCAAATTCTGAAACCCAGACTTGATTAAATCAATTGTATTTTAGAACTTTGAAAAAACATTTCCTTTCTTTAACTTGTCTTTGTAGCCAAGAGTAACCAGATCAGATCTTTCATCCAACAGCAGTCAGGTGGGTCCCAGCAGCATCGGTCAACTGTGAGGGAAGCCTAAAAATGTGAAAGGGCTATTTCCAAGGAAGTACCACTGTGGCACACCAGTACACCTCATACCCCAAGCCCAACCATGGATCTCCAGAGGAGGCATCTCCCACATGCTCTTTGGACCTCTGGGATTGCTATTCAGCTCACCCAGAGGGCACCAATGTAGGTAAAAGAGTTTCCCACCCTTGAGTGAAAGCCTACAGGGAGCTGCACAAGAGGGATAGTTATATCAATAGCTGGAATCCCAAAACAATTGGGTTCTTTTCCAGTGAAAACAAGATGGAGCAAACTGACAGGCCGATACAGTACAGTGCGCTCATCAGAGCGCACTGTTAACCTGTCCTTGGACGCGCGTTTTCCCTTACCCCTTATTCAGTAAGGGGCAGGAAACGCGCGTCCAACCCGCCAAACCTAATAGCGCCCTCAACATGCAAATGCATGTTGATGGTCCTATTAGGTATTCGCGCGCGATTCAGAAAGTAAAATGTGCAGCCAAGCCGCACATTTTACTTTCAGAAATTAGCGCCTATCCAAAAGGTAGGCGCTAATTTCTTCCGGCACCGGGAAAGTGCACAGAAAAGCAGTAAAAGCTGCTTTTCTGTGCACCCTCCGACTTAATATCATGGCGATATTAAGTCGGAGGTCCCGAAGAATAAAAAAAGTTAAAAAAAAAAAAAAATTGGAAGTCGGTTGGCGGCTGTCAGATCGAAAACCGGATGCTCAATTTTGCCAGCGTCCGGTTTCCGAGCCCATGGCTGTCAGCAGGCTCGAGAACAGACGCTGGCAAAATTGAGCGTCAGCTGTCAAATCCGCTGACAGCCGCCGCTGCGCCTGTCAAAAAAGAGGCGCTAGGGACATGCTAGTGTCCCTAGCGCCTCCTTTTGCCCGTTTTTACCGCCGGGCCTAATTTAAATACTGAATCGCGCGCACCGGCAAGTGGCCGGTGCGCGCCGCTCTCCCGCGGACTTTACTGAATCGGCCTGTGAATTAGCAACATCTGATCACGATGATGTCAGTTCAAACAAAAACAGTTCAGCAAAGAATTTCATATTACACCACCATTAGAGAAAGCATCTTGGATGGTAAGAATTTGAATTTTCAGACAGACATATAAACTGAGTTTTTGTTTTGCTTCAAGAAAGCAAGCGAAAGGCGACAAAATTCTTCAAGACAAGCCGCAAACACAAAATATTAAAGAAAACATTGTCATGTTGACATTATGAAGAGTACAAACAGTGCAATATTTTCAGACAATGGATATTGTTCAGTCTCTGCACAATGTGATAACATCTTGCATCACTGTCTTTATTTAAAACAGCACATCAAGAACATGTTTATGCCTCTGGTGCCAAAAATATTACTACCAAAGGATGACATACTTAGAAGTTATAAATACATTGATTTTCCTCTCAGCTTTTTAAAGATTTGGGATATGTATTTCTGATTGTTTTATAAATCATTTCTGAGTATGAGCAATATGATTAAGTTGCAAATTCTTCTTTTTAAGGAAGTGGAATAAACTCGCAGAAATGGAAACTTCAAACAAAACTGCAAAGCACATTTGCCTTTATTTTTAGTGCCCAAAGCTTGTAAATGAAGTCTGGGAATATCTATTTTCAGAAGAGAATAAGCAGTAGATAATGACCATAAAGGTCCATCCAGTCTCCCTCCTTTTCCCTCCAACTGCTTTTTCACAGACCCTACTTCATCTCTGGCGCTTTGCTCTTGCTTCCCCAAAACTAACGATCCTACCTGTCCCATGGTTTGCTGACTTGAGATGCCACTTTGTACTTCCATCTCTACTGAGGCTGTTACATGCATCCACCACCTCTTTGGTGAAGAAATACTTACTTACGTGCCTCCTATAAAACCTTGCTCAGTCTCTCTCCATGTGCAGCTACAGAACCCATTTAAGAAGGTTTAACCAATAATATGAAAAGGTTGCTTTGCCAAACCAATATATTTTGAGGGTGTGCTGAAGAACTTTATTAGAAAAAAAACAAACAAACATTGGAGAGCTTAGGAAAGCAGGGCTTTCTATTGCTGGGCAGAGCCTCTCATATTACTCTTACAACCAGCAGAAAAAGGGTCTCAATGCTCAGGATCATCACCAAGGTAGTGCAAGATTTTAGCACCAGCTGGGAACAGAGTTGAAATCATAAAGAGTTTTCCAGATCTAGAGAGAGCAAATCCTAAGTTTCTGAAAAATCAAGTAAAAATAGAAAAGAAGTGTGTTTTCCTCTAGGAACACAGAATATTGAAGCAAAAAAGGTACCTTCAAAATCAGTTATTTTACAATTTACTAACGCAAATTCAGATTCAAATGGAATTTTTGTCCAAGCCATTAAGCTGAAAGGAGGGTGGGCAGGCAGCAGGGAAAAGACTGTACACACAGTTTGGAGTCTTGATTCCAGAAACCAGATTGCCTACTCTCTTTAAGACCCTATATAATCAAAACGTACACTGGCTTAACAACTCCCTCCACTTCCATACCCCAAATAGACCCACCAGATCTGCCTACAATGGAACCTTACACCTACCTGCACCTAAACTTACACATCTAATCTCCACCAGAGAACGTGCTCTTTCTATTGCTGGCCCCTATAACTGGAACCCAATGTCCCCCGACCTACGATTAGAACCCTGCACACAGAAATTTAAAAATAAAAATTGAAAACCTGGCTCTTCAAACAGGCCTTTGCATAATTCCCCCTCTCCACCAAATCCTTCGTTAAATTATAAGAATATTGTATAATTTTCCTGTATATAGTTTACTTTTCCTTGTTTTCCTGTTCTCTCCCTTACTTTTATGCTAAATACATAACTGGGAATTATGTTGAAATTGTAACTCTTTATTTAAATATTCTTGATGTAATCTCTTTTTTCTCTCTCTTTGATATGCTATCTGTTCCATGTAAACCGATGTGATGTGCAAACGAATGTCGGTATAAAAAGAAAGCTTTAGATAAATAAATAAATTAAAATAATGGAACCTAACAGGGAGAGCCTGTGAAAACAAGTGGCTCTTGACTCATCTGCAGAACCTTAGAATGCCATGAGGAAGGGGACAAGACTGCTCTAAGGCCATGACAAACCCTGAAATATAGAAAAAGTAATTTTCTGAGTGCATACAGTACTACATTTTGGTGTTATAAACCCTTCGGTAGTAAGCTCTTTAACAGGGTATCATGTCACAAAATTAACAATAAATATGTAGACAGCATACACAATTTATGTTGAGACGGTGCATGTCATTAGTAAAGAAAATGGTTAAGTCCATTTCAGACTGCACATCAAAGTCAAATATAAGATCTTTAAGAGGAGATTTGTTTGTATAGTTTTGTCTTGCACATGCACAATTGCTGCTTAAGAAGGCAGTCCTTTAACCAGAGTGGACACTATAATGTTTCTCAAGTGAACACAGATTATTTTGGTGAGCTATATTTCTGTATAGAGAAGAATTAACAATTTAACGGAACTGGAAACCAAAGGAACACAGTCTTGTTACACAGATTTTCTTATGTCAGAGAAACCTATGAAACAGGGACAGCAATAGAGATGTGCATCGTTTTTTGTGTTCATGTCGTTCTTTTTTTTTGCGAAAAATCGATTTCTAGTTAGTGCGTGCTAACTCCCCATTAGTGCGCGCTAACTCCCCGTTGTGAAAAAACGGGAAAATCCTGATTTTTTTCGGGCTCTCTGAAACATGCCGAATTGGACAATTTTGTTGCAATTTTCCAATTCGGCAAAAACGAATGCACATCTCTAGACAGCATATACATGGCATGTAGGTACAGATCTCAGTTATAAAGTACTGACCATCTGTGCCAATAGCAGACTTCTTTGAAGTACTCACTTTTCAAATTGTTCGACTTCAATGTATCATGAATGCTTAAGACAGCACTCCCCAGTAAAATATCCGACTTCAAAGTTTGATGACTCCAGACTCGAAAATTTAATTTACTGTTGGGCGATACAATTCTGGGGTGGGGGGGAAAAAAACACAAACAGAAATCAGGATAAGGATTGTCAATACCACTACACAAAATTCACTTCATTGGAGAGTCATGAAGCAAAGTTTAGCATTCACCTCATGAAAAGCCACTTTACTTATCACAAGCTTGTGTAGAGAGTAAACACCAATGTGGCTACTAACCTTTAACTACCAAACAATCCAGGACAGAGTCAGAAAAGCAGGCATTCTCAATGAATAACTCTCTTCAGTCTAATAACCCCATTCAGCAAGACCTGAGCTATCTCAAGGCTACATCTGTCTGTTACAGATCACCCAAACATTCACAACAAGGTAAAAACTTACATCTTTGGCTCAGGTGTTGACCTGCAAATGCCCTCTTCATTGGGTGTCTGCCTTACCTAACAGAACAAAACTTTTGGTTGAATGTCAAAAAGCTCTGGAATTTGTTGCCAGAGGATGTGGTTAGTGCAGTTAGTGTAGCTGGGTTCAAAAAAGGTTTGGATAAATTCTTGGAGGAGAAGTCCATTAACGGCTATTAATCAAGTTTACTTAGGGAATAGCCACTGCTATTAATTGCATCAGTGGCATGGGATCTTCTTAGTGTTTGGGTAATTGCCAGGTTCTTGTGGCCTGGTTTGGCCTCTGTAGGAAACAGGATGCTGGGCTTGATGGACCCTTGGTCTGACCCAGCATGGCAATTTCTTATGTTCTTATTGGTGGAAATATTTTACTAAAGGCCTTTCAAAGCAATAGTACTTTAAATATAATAATTTAGCTGGCAAGAAGAATGGAAAAACAAAAACTGCAACATGCGCCTGTTTCTTGCTGGTTTCTAGTTCATTACAGAGGTGAAGCGTGTGAAGATACTTAGCTACTTCAGCCATTATAAATACAAATAGATCCGGATGCCCTGGAAAAATCCTGGATAAATGACAGTACAAAAACACTGCTGAAAAGTGACCATAAGAGATGAGATTTGAAACAAAGTAAGTAGTAGCACAACTAAAGCAAAATCAATGGACATGAATAGAGATAATAAGCAAGCCAACATTTTTAAACAAGGTATTCCGAAAATGAACACATTGGCTTTATACATGAGATCAGAAAGAACATTACCTCACACAGGAAATACTCATCTATTGTATATGATCATAGACAAAGTGTTTATACATACCAAGCTTACATCTGCAAATGTACTGATCTAACCATCACACAGAAGGGAGAAACATAATGGCTTTTTTATACTTAAAAGCAGAGAAGGTCCCTTTACTTAAATGCAAATCCTCAAGAATACCAGTATATTTGGTGACCTGATGGCTTCAGTGCAAAATGCTGTGCACTGCCATGTGGAGGACGTGGGATCAGTTTCTGGCACTTGGGCGGGATAGAAATGCTGTGGAAGCAGCATTCACAGGCCTTGGGAAGGGGGGATAGGGAAGGAGGAGGGGATTGAGACATTGTTCAATAGCAATATCTACTGGCTAAAACTTAGTGGCCCATGTTAGCCAGGTTCTGGCCATTGACTGACGAATGTCACTGTGATGGCTGGGTCAAGTTGAGGGGGTAGCAGGATATAAAAAAATGCGGGGAAAAACCTGGGTAGTTGAGAACAAATAGACGCATGGTGCCAGATTCCATTCCTGGTTCTGATCGAGCTGGAAACCCAAGGGAGCAGAAGGATGCCAACAGGCATAAAGAATAAAAGAAATTTTAAAAAAATATTCGGGCGGATTTTAAAAGCCCTGCTCGCGTAAATCCACCCAGATTTACGTGAGCAGGGCCTTGCGCGCCGAGCCCCGGGACGCGCGTAGGTCCCGGGGTTTTTCAAAGGGGGTGTGTCGGGGGCGAGACCGGATGACGCAGCGTTTCGGGGGCGGGACCGGGGGCGTGGCGCCGGCCCGGGGGCGTGGTCCAGGCCTCCGGACCAGCTCCCGGGGTTGGAAGACGGCGCGCCAGCAATCTGCTGGCGCGCGTAGATTTACGTCTGCTTTTCGCAGGCGTAAATCTAGGGACAAAGGTAAGGGGGGGTGGGTTAGGTAGGGGAAGGGAGGGGAAGGTGAGGGGAGGGCGAAAGGAAGTTCCCTCCGAGGCTGCTCCGATTTCGGAGCGGCCTCGGAGGGAACGGAGGCAGGCTGCGTGGCTCGGCGCGCGCAGGCTGCCCAAAATCGGCAGCCTTGCGCGCGCCGATCCAGGATTTTAGAGGATACGCGTGGCTATGCGCGTATCTTATAAAATCCAGCGTAGTTTTGTTTGCGCCAGCTGCGCAAACAAAAGTACGCGATCGCGCTTTTTTTAAAAATTTACCCCATTATGTTCACACATGTAGTAAAACCAAACTTTTGGCAAGAGAAATATCTGTTATGTGGCAAGCAGATGTATGCTTGAGACCTTTCTATTTTTCTAACCACATGGCAAGGGCATTCCTCACTAGCAGTCATCACTGCTCTTTGGCATCTGGATGAAAAATGGGAGAGGAAAAAACCCCCAATTCGTACTAAGCAAGTGTTGCTTACCTGTAACAGGTGTTCTCACAGGACAGCAGGATGTTAGTCCTCACATATGGGTGACATCATCAGGATGGAGCCCAATCACGGAAAACTTCTGTCAAAGTTTCCAGAACTTTGACTGGGCCCTACTGGGCATGCCCAGCATGGCACTAGCCCTGCAGCTAGCAGGGGTCCCCCTTCAGTCTTATTTGATAGCTACAGACGGTGCCGAAAAAATAAAAACAAAACATTACGAACCCAACACCACGGGGCGGCAGGCGGGTTTCGTGAGGACTAACATCCTGCTGTCCTGTGAGAACACCTGTTACAGGTAAGCAACACTTGCTTTCTCACAGGACAAGCAGGATGGTAGTCCTCACATATGGGTGAATACCAAGCTGAGGATGTCCGAACATGCACCAAATGTACCCAACGGCATGCAACAGGCACAACAACTGGGGTAGAATTTGGTAGAGGGCATCCGGAACCCCACCGGGCAGGCGGAAGGGTGTTGGTACGTCACGTTGGAAATAGGTTACGCAGGACAGATTGGCCGAATATGGAATCTTGTCTTCCGGCTTTGTCCAAGCAATAGTGGGCTGCGAAAGTGTGGAGAGAACTCCAGGTGGCAGCCCTGCAAATGTCAGGAAGCGGCACAGATCGTAGGTATGCTATTGAAGTCGCCATGGCCCTCACAGAGTGTGCTTTAACACTGTCTTGGAAAGGAATATCTGCTTGCTGATAGCAAAAAGATATGCAGTCCGCCAACCAGGAGGAGAGAGTCTGCTTACCCATAGGTTGCCCTAATTTGTTGGGATGGAAAGAGACGAATAACTGAGTGCTCTTCCTGTGGGCAACTGTACGGTCTAGGTAGAACGCTAGAGCCCATTTACAGTCAAGGGTATGCAGAGCCTGTTCTCCTGGGTTGGAGTGGGGCCTGGGAAAGAAGATAGGTAGTATGATGGATTGATTAATGTAAAACTCCGAAACTATCTTAGGCAAAAACTTAGGGTGAGTGCGGAGTACCACCCGGTCCTGCAGGAGTTTAGTGTAAGGCGGATAGGTAACTAGGGCCTGTAACTCACTAACCCTGCGAGCTGAAGTGATAGCTAAAAGGAAACTCACTTTCCATGTGAGATATTTTAGGTCACAGGAGTGAAGAGGCTCGAATGGTGGTTTCATGAGCCGACCAAGAACCAGGTTAAGGTCCCAAGAAGGGGCCGGAGGACATAGAGGTGGCTTGATATGGAGCAAGCCTTTAAGAAAACGTGTTACGAGTGGTTGTCCCGATATAGGGACATCCCCGACACCTTTATGGAAGGCGGCTATCGCACTGACATGCATTCTGATGGAAGAGGTCTTTAGACCTGATTCCGATAAATGCCAGAGATAGTCCAAAAACCTTGGGATTGGACAGGAAAAGGGATCAAGGGATTGCGAAGAACACCATGATGTATACCTTTTCCATTTATAGGAATAAGACTTTCTTGTGGAAGGATTCCGTGAAGCAATCAGGACATGAGAAACCAAATCTGAAAAGTTAAGTGGTTGAAGGATTAACCTTTCAACATCCATGCCGTCAGGGACAAGGCCTGAAGATCGGAAGCGGGTCCGTTCCCAAGGGAATATGCTTGCGGATGGAGAGATCCTGGAGTATGGGAAACCACACTTGGCGTGGCCAGTGAGGTGCTATCAGGATCATGGTTCCTTTGTCCTGACGGAGCTTCACGAGAGTCTTCGAGAGAAGAGGAAGTGGAGGGAATGCATAAAGCAGACCGGCTGCCCACGAGAGGGAGAATGCATCTCTGGGCTGAGAGCGCTCGCTCCGAATGAGGGAGCAGTAATTGTCCACTTTGTGGTTCTGAGGGGATGCAAAGATGTCTATTTGGGGATAACCCCATTGCTGGAAGAGAGAGGTCGCTACCGAGGGATTGAGAGACCACTCGTGCAGTTGGAAGACACGACTCAGTTTGTCTGCCAAGACATTGTGCACTCCCGGCAAATAGGTGGCCCTGAGGTACATCGAGTGGGAGAGGGCTTCCGCCCAAATCTGCGCAGCTTCCTGACACAGAAGGAAGGAGCCTGTGCCTCTCTGCTTGTTGATGTACCACATGGCCACCTGGTTGTCTGTCTGAATCAGGATGACGTGATTTGATAGGCAATCCTGAAAAGCTCTGAGGGCATATCACATTGCTCGAAGCTCCAGGAAATTTATCTGGTGTTTGGCTTCCTCTGGAGACCAAGACCCTTGTGTCTGTAGATCGTTCACATGAGCTCCCCACCCGAGGTTGGAAGCGTCGGTGGTGAGAATGAGTTGAGGATCTGGTAGGTGAAAAGGCAGTCCCTGGAGGAGATTGTTCTGATCTTTCCACGAGGCGAGAGACAGACGGAGTGCGTCGGTGATGTGGACAATGGTTGACAGAGGCTGAGTCGCTTGAATCCATTGTGACCTCAGAGTCCAATGCATGAGTCTCATAGCCAGGCGGGCCATTGGTGTGAGATGGACTGAGGACGCCATGTGTCCGAGAAGGACAAGGAATTGTTGAGCTGTTGCTGTATACTGAGACTGCAACTGGTGAATGAGGGACACGAGGGTTTGCACTCATTGTTGAGGTAGAAAGGCTTTTGCCTGTAAGGTGTCCAAGTCTGCCCCAATGAACAACAAGGTTTGAGATGGGACTAAATAGGATTTCTCGTAATTGACGAGAAATCCTAGAGAAATTAGAGTATGTAGGGTCAAATCCAGGGACGATCGAGCGGCTTGCTGGGTTGGGGCCCTGATTAACCAGTCGACTGATAGGGGTAGACGTGAACACCTTCTTTCCTGAGAAAGGCTGCGACAACTACGAGACATTTGGTAAAGACTCGTGGTGCCGATGCTAGGCTGAATGGAAGCACTCGGTTTTGATAGTGCTTTGGGCCTACTAAAACCTGAGGTACTTGCGATGAGCTGGAGATATCGCAATGTGGGTGTATGCGTCCTGGAGGTCCAGAGAGCAGAGCCAGTCTCCTCTTTGTAGAAGAGGTAGAAGCGAGCCCAAGGTTACCATCTTGAACTTTTCCCGCTGGAGGTACTTGTTGAGGGCACGTAGGTCCAGAATTGGACGAAGTCCCCCGGATTTTTTGGTGATCAAAAAGTACCGGGAGTAAAACCCTAGGCCTTGTTGCGAAACAGGGACAGGTTCTATTGCTCTTAACTGAAGAAGAAGGGAAACCTCCTGCTCCAGAAGGACAGAGTGGTCGGTTACTCTCCACGCTTGTAGAGGTGGTGATTCCGGTGGAAGAGCAAGAAAGTTTAGGTGGTAACCCTGAGCAATGATTGCTAGCACCCATTGGTCGGTTGTGATTGATTGCCACATGCCGTGAAAGTGGCACAATCGACCTCCCACTGGTATGCTTGGCAGAGGAATCAGGCTGCTGCTCTCCAAGGGAAAGTCAAAAACCTGAAGCAGGGCCCGGCTGGGGAGCTGCTTGTGGCTTTTGCTTCTGGGGCTGGCGAGGCTGAGATTTTTGATAAGGCCTCGTAACTCGGGACCTTGTTGGTGGAGGATAGTACTTCCTTGGGCGGAAGAATGACTTCTTAAGAGTCCTTCTTGAAGGGCTGTCTAGAAGGGAAGTCAGAAGGTATCGATGAGAGCTGTTTGAGGGTCTCATGATGGTCCTTTAATTCAGCCACTATTTGCTGAATCTGTTCACCGAACAGATTATCTCCTATACAGGGCAGGTCAGAGAGCCTGTCTTGTACTTCTGGGCGAAGGTCAGAAGACTTGAGCCAGGCCCAGCGTCTTGCCGAAATGGCAGTTGCAGACACTCTAGTGGAGGTGTCGAAGATATCGTAAGCTGTTCTTATCTCATGCTTTCCTGCCTCAAACCCCTTGTTGACAAGGATTTGAAGATGTTCTTGGAATTGGTCAGGCAGGGTTTCAGAGAAGTCCTGTATTTGCTTGAAAATGACCCTGTTGTATTGGGTCATGTACAGCTGGTAAGAAGCAATTCTAGAGATGAGCATGGCCCCTTGGAACACTCGTCGACCAATACTGTCTAGGAACTTGTGTTCCTTAACAGGAGGGGTAGAGGAGTGAGGCTTCGTCCTTTTTGCTTTCTTTTGAGCTGATTCTACCACAACTGAGTGGTGGTCGAGCTGAGATTTTTGAAAGCCAGGGGCTGACTGTACTAGATAGGTAGTGTCAGCCTTTCTGTGTACTGGGGCAATGGATCCAGGGTTTTCCCAGTTCTTTTTGAGGAGGTCAAGAAGAACTTGATGAATGGGAATAGAAGTGATCACTTTAGGGGCATCCAGGAACTGGAGAAGCTCCATCATCTGGTGCCTATCATCTTGCTCCGTCTGAAGCTGAAAAGGGACCAATTCCGACATTTCCTTCGCAAAATTAATGAAAGAAAGGTCCTCTGGATGAGAACGCTTTCTACTTTCAGTAGGAGAGGGAGGTGATGGTTAAGTCATCTGTGTCTGTGGAAGTATCATCACCCCAGGTGTCATAAGGATCAGCAGGCTGACCTGTAGGACGAGAAGGGGGTTGGATACCCGAAGGGCCCGGCTGAGGCTCCGAGAAAATCGAAGGAATCACCGAGGGCACCGATGATGGCATGGAAGGCATCGGTGCCGGCATCGAAGGCGCCGATGTACATATCGCCCCCGATGAATGAATCGGTGGCGAGGGACGACATGGCATCGATGGCTGAGGCAATACCCCGGAAGGAGGAATGCGGAACGGTGTCTCTCCTCCCGATGAAGCTGTCATCGGGGAGTGCACCGGAGCCATCGGAAAACCCGGGAATCATCGGTGGAAGGGCGGTCATGAGCGCCTCCATCCGGGATAGCAGCGGTGCCAGCGCTGCTGGAATCGGGTCGGTGACCGGTTCCACTCTCTGTGCCGGTGTCGGTGCTGGAGGAACCTGGAGTTGTGGCATCGTCTTGTCGATGGCCTCCTGGACCAGCCGGTCCAGTTCTTCCCGGAGACCTGGAGCAATCAGCCCCGGCTCCATGACGGAAGAGGGAGGCTGAGGAACAGTCGGAGGGACCACATTTACAGGCGGAATCGCGACTCCCAAACCCCGATCGGGTGAGGGTGGCCTCGATGTCCCGGTCGAGGGAATGGTCAGTGCCGTTCCTGGAGAGGGCTTCTTCGATGGTGGCTCGGATGGTGGCGAGGTCGATGATTTCGCTCCCTCGACGGTCCGAGACTTACGATGCCGATGTTTCTCCCTACGATCCCCTCGATCTTGAGGGGGAGAAACGGGAGTCGATGGCCGTGAAGACGTCGATGGCGGGCGGTCACCGGACGGTTGTCGATGCTGGTGAGACTTCGACGGTGCCAGTTCCGATGACGTCGATGCGATGGACGGCGTCTGGGTGTGAGCACGGAAAAGGAGTCCCATCTTCTCAATTCTGGCTTTGCGACCTTTTGGTGTCATGAGGGCACATTTGGTGCAAGTCAGGACATCATGCTCACGGCCTAAACACATTACACAGACTCCATGAGGGTCTGTGATAGACATGGTGCGAGTACAGTCCGGGCACAGACGAAACCCCGACGCCATGGCCATAGAAAAATCGAGCCGCGGTACCGTCAACGGCCAGTAGGCCGCGAGGGCCAAACTCGACGGTAATTGAAGAAAAACGGTGAAAAACTTACTTTTCAACTGCTCTACAAACAAAAATTGAAGAGATTTCCACAAAAGTTTCAACTTTAGAATCTAAGGAGATAGAGCATTTAATATTTTAAACCAGCGGTGGTGAAGGATCAGAATGCTATTGCTAAAAGAGTGGAAATATTGGAAAATGCATCCAGGCATTTGAATATTAGAATTCTCAATTTTCCTAGAATTATAGGAGAGACTCCCTTTATTACCCTTAAAAGGTTTTTTCAAGAAACTTTGGGCTTTGAAGATGGGAATACTCCATCAATTAATAAATGCTATTTTCTTTCCAAAGCAAGGGGAGTAACAACATCAAATAGACTTAATGTACAAGAAAATCTCACAGAAATTATTGAGAACTTGTCTTTTGAAATTCTAGATAGAAACACTCTTTTGGTATCATTAATTTCAACCTCTGATGTGCAAAATGTTATGAAAAATTATTTTAGAAATTTTCCTCTCTCTTTTTTGAAAGTATAAAAATTTTCCCTGACCTATCCTCAACCACACAATTAAAGCGTAGATCCTTTTTAGCACTACATCAATCATCAATTTCCTTGGGGTATAATTTCAAAGTAAAATTTCCTAGTAAGTGTGTTTTGAGGAAGGGAGAGGAAATTAATATTTTCTTCGATGCAGAGCAATTGAAAATTTTTCTGGCATCTAAGCCCCCTGTCACTTCCTCCCCCAAAGTTAATTAATTAATAAATAGCTGGTAGTCGTGGAAGCTTTGTGTTATAAAATATTGTAATGATGAACTCTCTGTTAATTTCTGGATCCTTTTAAATTACTACATTGTTTATTCTGGTAGAGAGGAGGATATTTTTTTCTTTTTTTTATTATTTTCTTTTGAAGGAATGTTATGTTTTGGATAAATTGTCAAGGCTTGAATATTCCTCCGCATTATCAAAATTTGCAAAATTGAGTTTTTTGTAATTGTAAAAATGGATAAATAAAGAATTTAAAAAAACCAAAAAACCGAACTACACAGACAGGGAGAATCCCGCCTGTCATCACTCATGCCTTGCCATACCCGACCCAACTGTGGATGCTGCACAGTGAACAGGAACAGTGTGACGACTGAGTCCCTAGTACTACTAGTGCACTGGGTATGGAACGATGGTGGTGGTGGTTTTTTATGGCGTCGCCCCCTCCAGTACCTAATAACGCTCCAAGAGGCTGGACCCAGCCCTTGCAACTGTGTCAGGAATGGCTCACCTTGGTTTCCTTCATGGAATGACAGCAGCAAAGTGCAAGGCGACCAATGGTGCCCATGGAACCCTGCAGCCAAGTCCCAAGACATCCGACCACATCCATTAGTGCCCACAGTGGTGACTGTGCCCATAGAGGCCATAGCACTCTTGTGCTCACCAACGAAGGGTCACATCAAGGGCATCAAACGACGTGGCACCCAGGGCTACGACAGCGTTTGACCAAATTAAGATCAGTTCAATGGTACATAGCGCCATCCCCGGCACCACAAGCGATTGTGGACATCGACTGCCCAATGGCACCAATACAGCTCCTGGTGCCCAAAGGCATCAATGGGCCAGCGGTGTCAAGGATGCGAGGAGCACCAGTCCAAAGGAACCGATGACTGCCAGTGCCATCGACTGTTCCACACTGCATGGCTCACCTATTCATCAGAGGACAAACAAGATGGCGTCTCTCGCCAGTGGCTATGGCTGATGATAGCCTCGCTAGTGCATGAACCCAGGTGGGGCCTCCGATGCCCCCTGATCCCAACGGCTCAGGGCTTCGAAGATCATCTGCATCCAAGGTGCCCGACAGTCATAGCCTGTGATGGGACAGACAGTGCTCCTCACTACCCCACTGGGATACCGCCAAGGAGCCTTGCGAGCACCGGACCGCTGCACCTGGATGCCTTGGTATACCAGGGTCGATGGTGACCCTGGCACTCGATCAGTCCAAGGCTGAAATCCCTGTCGCTTGAGGCCTTCAGTGGCACTCGAGGACTCTCAAGAGCCCTGGCGCACGATACCGACCAGGGCGCTCAGTGGCGATCCCAGCACCTTGTTGGCGGTGCTCGATATAGTCGAAATGTATCGGTGGCCAACACGCCCAAAAGGTCTTTATAAAGGCCCCGCACCCCGATGGCATTGGTGCAGCTCCACATTGCAATGGCATGGAGGTCATGCACCTCAACGGCCTCAAGGGAGGCCACGCATATACCTTCGATGGAATAGAGGATGGTGGTACTGATGGCACCACGGGTATTGCTGCATCAATGGCACCGAAGAAGTTGACATCGAGGGGAACCATGGCACGCAATAGAGGATCTGGTTCCCAATATTACGGTATTGAGGGCAGTCACGCACCTCGATATTGAAAACGTTCCAGCACCTCGAAGGCGTCAAAGGTGACCATGGTGCTCAATGGCAATCCTGGTCCCCGATGCGGTCCACACATCGATGCGTCAGATCATCTGTGCGCACGGGCAACCATTACTGGGCATGGCACCAAAGGTGCAGCAGCAAGCTGCTTACCCAGGCTCCTGCTCACCAGGGAGACTGCATTCCATCACTGGCAAGCAGGAGGGGAGGCTACATCATCCAGGGCTTCTGCTCATGGAGACTAGTGCCTTTGAGTGTGGGGAGGATGAGCGCTCTCCCCCCCCCCCACCCCCGGAACAGTATAGTCTGACCTCCATCGATGCCAATCAATCAGTGAAATGACATGGAATTCCTGCCCGGGTAGAACTCAGGTGAGTACCCAGGCTCAGCAGCCTACACGGATCACCCACGGACTGTACTCAGTCAAGTTCTGCCAGCACCAGACAAAGCAAGGAGAGGACATAAATACTAAACTGCAGGTAATAAATAGATTCTGCCAGACTGCACAGTGACTAAGGCCTGCCATGTGGCTGGCAGAAAGAGAAAATAAGAAAAAAGGAAAAAAACTATCATAAGATAAAGGAGAGAAAACAGCTGCAGATCTAGAAAAATCACTTACAAAGAATGTGAGGTAGAGAGCAAAGCTGAATGCTGTGAAGCTCACGGCTCCCACGACCACAAGGCTCCATGGAAAAAAATAAAGAGAGACTGAGGGACTCTGCCTAGGGGCAGGGTGATAACTACAGCTGCACATGCTCAGTAGGGCATGTTTGAAAGTTCTAGATTCTTTGAGATCAAAGTTTCATGCTGGGCTCCATCCAATGATGTCACCCATGTGCGAGGACTACCATTCTGCTTGTCCTCAGAGAAACAAACTTACTGCCTTGTCCTTGAAAAAACAAAACAAAACAAAAAATAAATAAACACAAAACAAAAATTAACCAAAAACAAAACTTGAACCACAATAATAGTGTGCCAGGACCCTGTTTCGTTTCTTGTATATATTAATTCATATTTTGAAATGAAAGGCATGCATTTTTTGTCTAGATTCTTATAAAGTAACTAGGTTTATAAGATCACTATGTCTGGTCCTATCCCACCTGTAACCTTTGAACCATTAATTCAAATCGGTACTACAGATTGTACAGTGCCCAGTAACCTCCAGCTCACACTTTACATGAGCCCTTGAAGAGCAAACACTTAGAATCAGTTTCTTGCTATTTCTGATAGGGAAACTGTTTACAGTTCTGTTGAAATCTCAGAGAGGTCAGAGCACATTGTGATGGTCTTGTTCACCAGCTCACTCAATTTCTTGCCTCTATTCCTATAGGGAACTGTCACTAATGTTTAGCAATGAATTTACTGTATAGAAGTCACATAATCATCGTAACCATGTGCAAATTTCAAAAGCAAAAGAAGAAGCGAGGCATCAAACGTTCACACATCTCTATTTTAATTCTGGCCACACTATTTACTCTTATTCCCTGAGCCCACAAAGTAATTCAGGCCACCGACCTACTTTAGATGTATAATGCTCATACTGGGCGATGGGCAATCCAATTTACTTGAAGTGGCTAAGTAGAACAAGCTTTCAAATTCTTTAAAAAAAAAAAAAAAAAACCAAAACACTTTTAAACTAGTATATTGCTATTCTTGTTGCTTGAAGTAGATGGTCTGCTCACAAAGCAAGTGCTAGAGAGCACTTTAAACCCCAATATTTAACTTTCATAAACTCCAGTTCTGACTGTTATAACACATTAGCAAGAATGTACATTCATTAGAAATGAACTATAAAAAAAATGCAACCAATGCCGCCATTTTTGGTTTGTTCTGAATGGAACAAACCAAAAATGAACTATGAAAATATGCAAAAACCTTTGGGGATTTTCATATTCGTGGCATTAAAAAAACCAGCAGCAACAACAAAAAAAACACAGGCTTCCTGCAGCCATGGAAACCCCATCTCACCTATCATCAAATAAGTCCAGGGCATGGGCTTGCCTGGCTAGGCCTCTCTGACCCACAAAACTAATCTGGTCTGGCCAGGGCAGCCCGAACGATGTCCACCCACTCCTGATGAAGCCATGGCTCTTTAAAAATGGTGTTATCTGCCAGAAGGATGGCACCAAAGTGAAGACACTTTGGCACCTTCCTCCAATACAGCTGGTGTCATTTTGATGTTCAGCCATACATCATAATGGTGCCGGCTGCAAGAGGAAGATACCAAAGTGATGTCACTTTGGTGTCGTCCTCCAGGCATTTGGTACTATTTTTAAAGCACAAAGACCTGGGTGGAAGCAAAGGAAAATTGGTTGTTACCTGATAATTTTCGTTCCTGTAGTACCACGGATCAGTCCAGACTCCTGGGTTTGGCCCCCCTCTAGCAGATAGAGACAGAAGTTTACCAAACAAAGCTCCGCCTCATATAGGCTGGTGCCACCTAAAGTCTGGCAGTATTACAAATGTCAAAGCAAAATGGAGCAAACTAACTATATACAGTAACTTAACCGCAACATGGCAGAACAACCCCCCAAAGGGATACAGAACTCATGCGAAGAAAAGATCAAAATAACATCGAATCAATGCTGATGATAAAATTCAATAAAGAGCGCGGACTCTCCATTCCCTTACAAGGAAAAAACATGGGTGGGTCTCTGGACTGATCCGTGGTATTACAGGAACGAAAATGATCAAGAGCGAGCCAATTTTCCTTTCCCTGTACATACCCGGATCAGGCCAGACTCCTGGGATGTACCAGAGCTTAACTTAATTGGAATGGGATCCGGAGAGGCCCGCTCTAAGCACTCCCTCTCCAAAGCCACCGGCACCAGGTGGCTTTGGAGAGGGAGTCTTGCAAAAGTATGCAAAGACTTCCACGTAGCCGCCCGGCAAATTTCCTCCGGGGATACCTGTTGAGATTCTGCCCTGGTTGAGGCCTGAGAACGAGTAGAATGAGCCCGCAGACCTTCGGGTGAAGATCTACCGTCCAACAAGTAGGCAGAATTGATGGATTCTTTAAATCACCTAGTGATGGTAGTCTTGGAAGCCATATTGCCCCGTCGGGGACCACTCCATAGTACAAAAAGGTGATCCGAAATTCGAAATGCATTGATCACCTCCAGGTATCGCATCAATGTTCGACGAACATCAAGCTTCTGAAGATCCTTAGAGAAAGGGTGCAACCTATCCAGATCCAAAAATGACAGAAGTTCGACCGACTGATTCAAATGGAATGAAGACCACCTTAGGCAGAAATGAGGGAATCGTACGCAGAGAAACCCCAAAGTCAGTGATGCACAAAAAGGGCTCCATACAAGAGACAGCTTGAAGCTCAGACAGCCTGTGTGCCGACGCAATAGCCACCAAAAACACAACCTTCAAAGTAAGATCCTTCAAGGTTGCCCTGCGCAAAGGTTCAAACGGCGCCCGACACAAAGCCTTAAGAACCAGGCTCAAATTCCAAGAGGGACAGGGCTGTTGCACTGGAGGATGCAAATGTTTCGCCCCCCCCGGAAGAAAATGAGAGACATCAGGATGAGTCGCCAAAGACGCACCCTGGATGTTACCATGCAAGGAACAGAGTGCCACTACCTGTACACGCAATGAACTACACGATAATCCCTTCGCCAATCCAGCCTGAAGAAAGTTCAAAATCTCCGGAACGGTCGCTCAAGTAAGAACAATAGCTCTGTTGAGACACCAAGTCCCAAAGACCTTCCAGATCCTGACATAGGACCTGGAAGTAGAGACCTTACGAGAACACAAGAGAGTAGTTACCACAGCATCCGAGTATCCCTGAGACTTCAGCCGCTTCCTCTCAAAAGCCATGCCGCTAGACAGAAGCGTTCGACCTGGTCGAAACAGATGGGTCCCTGATGAAGCAGATTCGGTCGGTCAAGGAAGCGCAACGGAGGTGCAACCGCCAGATTCACCAGATTCGCAAACCAGGGGCGCCGTGGCCACTTGGGAGCTATTAGTACCACCTCTGACGGATGTAACTCTATTCGGCGAAGAACTCTGCCTATGAAAGGCCAAGGCAGGAACACGTAAAGCAGAACATGTGTCGGCCAGGCAGTACCAGCGCATACACGCCCTCTACCACCATGTCCCTGCGATGAGCGAAGAACCGTGGCGCCTTGGCATTCTTGAATGTTGCCATGAGATCCATCCGGGGAGTGCCCCACTGAGCACAAATGACCTGAAAGACATCATCCTCCAATTCCCATTCTCTTGGGTCGAGAATATGGCGACTGAGGAAGTCCACCTGAACATTCTCCACCCCGGCGGTGTAAGAAGCCGCTATGCAGGCCAAGTGTTTTTCCGTCCATTGGATCAAGAGATAGGCTTCCAACGCTACCGGCCAACTTCTGGTTCCTCCTTGACGGTTGTTATAAGCCACCATGGTCGAATTGTCGGACAGGACTCTGACCGCCTTGCCCTGGAGAAGTGGTAGGAACTCCTGCAGTGCCAAACGGACTGCTCTGGTCTCCAGACGATTGATGGACCAACGCGCTTCCTCCGGAGACCATAGCCCCTGTACCAACTTTCTCAGACATACCGCTCCCCAATTGGACAAGCTGACATCCGTCGTGATCACCGGCCAGGTAGGAACTACCAAGGGAACTCGCCTCCTTAAGTTGGCTGGGGACAACCACCAATCCAGGCTAGACAGAGTGTGCTCCGTCAGAGGTAGTTCAAGATGGAACTGTTCCGAAACTGGATTCCATCGGGACAGCAATGCTGATTGTAAAGGTTGCATATGAGCGAAGGCCCACGGAACCAATTCCAGCGTCGAGGCCATGGAGCCCAGAACCTGAAGGTAATCCCAGACAGTCTATATAGGTCGGGACAAGAAGGCTCGTACTTGGCCTTGAAGTTTGAGCATACGCTCCACTGGGAGTGACACTGTCCCTTAACATGTGTTGAACAAAGCTCCCAAAAACTCCAGAGACTGAGAGGGTACCAGATGGCTTTTGGCCTTGTTGACTACCCAGCTGAGTGATCTCAACAACTGAAGTACCCGGCGAAACGCCTCCTGACAGAACTTCCGACTTTGCTCGAACAAGCCAATCACCCAGATACGGATGGACAAACAATCCTTCCCTGTGCAACTGAGCAGCCACCACCACCATAATCTTGGTGAATGTCCTGGGAGCAGTAGCTAAACCGAAAGGCAGTGCCTGGAACTGAAAATGCTGTCCCAACATGGAAAACCGTAGAAACCTCCGATGGTCTGCCCGGATCCCGATGTGTAAATATGCTTCTGTGAGATCCAGTGATGCCAGGAACTCCCCTGGTCTGACTGACGCAATTACGGAATGTAAAGTCTCCATTCGGAACAGAGGAATCTGCAGAATTCTGTTGACCCTTTTTAAATCTAGGATGGGTCGAAAGGTTCCCCACTTTCTTGGGTACTACGAAGTAAATGGAATAACTGCCTCTTTGCAGCTCCACGGAGGGCACCGGAACAACGGCACCGAGGTCGAAAAGACGCTGTAACTTCTCCTTGACTGCCCGGCGTTTTGTTACCAGCCCGCAGGGTGAAACCAGGAATTGTTGGCGGGGTTGGCATGCAAAATCTAACGTAACCGTGTCTTATCACCTCGAGGACCCACTGATCCGACGTGATCTTGGCCCATTCCCCGTAAAATAGGGACAGACGACCTCTCACTACTGGCACAAAGGAATGGACCGGCTGCACATCATTGTGACAGCTTGCCGTCCGGAGCATTCTGGATGGAGCCAGGCCTACCAAAACGGCACCCACGAAAGGACTGAGAGTACGTTTGCTGCTTGCTGGCATTGTGGCGAAATGAAGAGGCAGGCAGACCCACAGGTGGTCAGAGGTCTCTTACCACCACGAAACCGCGACCTGGAAGGAAAAGCTCCTCAACTTCGGTCTATCCTCTGGCAAGCGATGCACCTTATTTTCGCCTAAGGATTGAATCAGATCCTCCAGATTCTTGCCAAAAAGCAGCTTACCCTTAAACAGTAAGGATCCCAGCTGAGATTTTGAAGACACATCCGCTGCCCAGTTACGGAGCCACAACAAGCGCCATGCTGACACAGCTAATACCATAGCTCTAGCCGATGTGCGAAGCAAATCATGGAAGGCATCCGCACTGTAGGCGATCACCGCCTCCAGTCTTCCCGCCTGGCGAGTTTCCTCTTGGGAGAGAGAGAGTCATTGGCTAGGAGCTGTTGGACCCAGCGAAGGCCTGCGTGTAAGGAAAAATTACTACACATGGCCACACGAATTCCCAGGGCGGAGACCTTAAAAATCTTTTTAAGCTGGACCTCCAGCTTTCGATCTTGCAAGTCCTTAAGGGCCGCCCCCCCGGTAACTGGAATAGTTTTCTTAGTTACTGCGGCCACTGCAGCATCCACCTTGGGCACCCATAACAGCTCCAAAACCCTCCTCCGGCAGGGGGTAGAGTTTATCCATCGCCTTTGCGACCTTAAGCCTCATATCCGGAGTATCCCATTCCTTAAATAGCAAGTCCGTTGCCGAAAAATGGAAAGGGAAATCTGACAGTGGGCCCCCAATCTAGACTCCTCTTGGGGGAGCTGAATCCCCAATTCCCCTAAAATAGCCAGAATGAGGGGACCCAGCTCATCTCTCCTAAAAAGACGGACGACCTTCAGATTGTCTCCATCCGTCCCATGAGACCCTTTCAGACGCCCCCCTGCTGGGGGTCGGTTTCACCCTCAACCCCCCTCGGAGGCAGGGAAGGTATCTCTGGGTCATCCTGATCATCCGTGTCCGAAGAAGTATCCGGATCTGGCTGAGGTACCCGGACGCTGGCTGAGCGTTGACCCCTCTGTAGGTCCGGCTCTGGGGCGGCCTTGGCTCGCTTCCGGGGTTTGGCCAGAGAATCCTGACTGTGCGGCCGTTTTCTGCCTGCCTTCCGGGCCTTGAGGGCCTTATGGATCAGCAAATAAAATCCGAAGAGAATGAAGAGTCAGAAGACAAATCATCACCATCCCCATCAGGGACCTCCGCAGCCCTAGCCAAATCAGGCCTCGCAGGTCTGTCCCCCTCAGGGACCCTGCGCTGTGGGGACAAGTGCGGCGGGGGGGGGGGGTGTCCTCCCCCCCGAACGCTGTTTTGTGTGCTGCAGGGGCCGCCGGCGCAAGCGGAGCCAAAATGGCACCCGCTGCCTCAGACCCGGACCCCAGCGCATTCAAAATGGCGCCCGTTCCCGCGCTTCGCAGAAAAGCCTTGGGAGCCAACTGTAGCTCCCTGATAGCGCCGGTTATGATCTGGACCCAGACAAAGACCCTTCCGGGGGTCGCAGAGGTTCCCTCACCCTCGGAGACGCAAGGATTACACAAACTATCGTGCGAGAACCGCGAGCGCGCGGCTCCACAGGCCGTACACGTTGCCCGACGCGGCATACCTGCCGGCAATCAATTCTACTGGTACCCCTCCCAAGTGCGGCGAAATGGAGCACAACCAGTCCCCAACGCGACCGGAGGGAAGGGAGAGTCGAGCCCAACAAAGAAGAAAAAAAATATATATTTTGTTTTTAAATACCTGCCGAAGCGCCTCCGGGTCCTGGATCCACTGGGGGGGGAGTGAGTAGGGCTCCCCGGTATCACCCCCAGGTTATCTCACGCTGGAAAAAAACAAGGGACGATCTCCCAGTACCTCAGCGGCCTCGGAAACCAGGGGGGATGGTCCCTTCAGGACCTCCCACCCCCCTGGGAGGCAAAGACCGGGACCTGCAGGCACACACTTTTTTTTTTTTTTTTTTAACTCCCTATCCTGTCTCTAAATGGATACTAGCACAGACTGTAGGTTTGGCACCTCCTCCAGCTGCTGGAGACAGAAGAATACTGCCAGACTGTAGGTGGCACCAGCCTATATGAGGCAGATTTTTGTTTGGTAAACTTCTGTCTCCATCTACTAGAGGGGGGGCCAAACCCAGGAGTCTGGACTGATCCGGGTACGTACAGGGTAGAGGATATTGTTCCTGCCCATTTTCATTCAGGATCCAGGAAAGGGGTAAGTGGGGGCTGGGGTGGGAGTTCCCCTGCCCTAGCATGTTGAAACAGGGGTAGAGGCCCAGGCCTAGCTGGAATAATTTTTTGGGCCGGGAGAGGGGGTTGGAAAGGCTCAGTTCCTGGGTTCACAATTTTTTGAGCAGAGGGGTTTTCCAGGGCTATGAAGAAGCCAGTTTTTTTTTTTTTGTTTGTTTTGAAAGGGGTATTTTTAATTAATTTTTTTCAGCTTGGCAAATAAACCAAGCCCCAAAAAAAAAAAAAAATAAAAAAAAAAAATAAATATATATATATATATGTTAAACCAAAAGACGAACCAAAACAAAACTGGAGGCTTCACATCCCTACTAAGTTGATGCTTTTGCCACTTAAATGTTTTCCTCTGGATTTCTTTGGCCTATTATGTTATTGGAGTGAAATGCAACACAAAACAAAAATTCCAGCTCAGCAGAACCATCCTGATGGCCAGTGAAAGTGCAAATGTGTTTTTACATATAAAACTAGAGAGTTTGATTCCTGATTCAGATCTCACCCCTTCTTTTGGTCAGGGTTGGGAGTGCTGTGGAATTTCTAGGAACCCAAGGCAGATGCAGTATTAGTTGTCGAAATCAGTAATGAGCAGTTCCAGGAGAAAAAATAAAATAAAAAGGGACTGCATGTCACCCTTCTAGTTCACAGAGCCAGAAATGCAAAAGAAGATGTTGAAAGGTGCAGAACCAACAGCACAACGCCTCCTGCATCCTTCAGTTTTACTGCAACCATCTGCTGCAGGCTAGCAGTATGGGCAAAGGGTGAGATGCAGCTCTGCAGAAATTATCTGCAAGGATGGAAAATTTTTTTTTTGGCACTTTCCTCCTGCTCCTTTGTATTTCCAGCTCAATCGGAATCAGGACTGGGTTCTGGCACCATGAGCCTTTATTCACGACTATTCATGGGTCCCCGCCCCCCTCCCGCTCAGCATACCTAGTCCGGTCATTGCAGCAACAGTTCTGGGCCAGTGGCTATGCACCTGGGCTCCTTCCAAGACTTCCAATCATGGAGAATCCAGCCAGATCATGGACCCTGAATCCAGCCAGCAAGTGTCACCCTTTGCCAATAACCATGCCTTCCCCTCTCCCCCAGTGGAGGTGACATTGCTTCCTTTGTAGCATCTTCAACCAACCTGGAAACTGGAAGACCCAAACTTAGAGACTGAACCAGGGACCTTCCACATGACAGTGCACAGCACTTATCTTAGCCACTAGGCCGGCCCCTGCAAGAATGGAATTTTAATTAGGAGTGCACAGAGGCCACATGGAGGAGGTTCCTAAGTGGGGGGGAAAGTGTATTAAAAAATATGAACCCAAAACCTACACTGTCAGATGCTGTTTCCATTTCGGACTGTGTGTGTTATTACATTTTTCTGTCTTCTTCGACTGCCCATCCACGCAGACTTCCACATAAGGGCTGGGTCCAAACCAGTTCTTTTTATTTTCTTTCAGTTTTGCTGAAATGACTAAACAAAAAGAAGAAACATTTTAAAGAACGTTCAAACTCTTGACCTCAAATTCTTCTTACAGTGGGAAGGGCAATTTTCAAAATCCATTTACATACCTGGGTAAACTGGGGGGGGGCTGAAAATCGCCCTCTCTTTTCCCAGCTAAAAGTAGGTGTGGTGGGGCAGAAAATAAATGACGTGAACTTTTACTTGTAAGAGGCAGTGGCAGTGTTCCTGGGGGTGTGTTTAGGTCAGAGGAAAACAGCATGCATAGATCGCATGTTCAAATCTACACGTGTTATTTTCAATGGAAAAAAATAATCCACAGAAAATGCATTTGCCTATCTTTGCTGGTACGTTTTTTTTTCCCCCAGGGCATGTGGAAGTATAGGAAGACTTTCCCTTTGAAAATAGTGCAGAGTCTGCAGGTAAAAAATACCCAAGTTCACATCTATAAGGGTAGTTTTGAAAATTGCTCCAATAAAGTGCTAGTGTAAATTAAAAAAAAAACAAAACAATCTGATCTCTAAAAGTCTAGTGTCACAAAAAATTCCTTTAAAAGTAGTAACAGCAAACCCCATTATAACTGCCAGAGCAGGTCTGATCTTCAGTATAACCAGAATCTATTAACAAATCTGGAGACTGGGCATGTAAAAAAAAAAACTTATGAATATTTATTAAAGAAATCCTGTTGTGGAACTCGAGTATCAAAGTTTGCCATTGGGAGCTGGAAGCACTGCACAATCTTGTCCGTGAGTACTAGTTTTTGGCTAATGAAAGCCTGCCAGATACAGTGGAAACTTGCCCCTTCAAGTGCACTGGGGTAAAATCAAGTTCTGTACATTGGACTTCCTATGTGATGTGAACAAATGCTCTGCCCTGAATAGTAGCCCCCAGCAAAACCCCAATACAGATTCCTAATGAATCTGTTAAAGCATTTGCTGGGGCTGTCTATTCTTTTTCTTCTCAAAAGGATAGCAAGTCTCTCACAAGGTAGCATCTCCAAATGGGTTAGTTTTGCACGTACATGAGAGGAACAAACATCACTCATAAGCCAGGGCATGTTGGATAATGCAAAGAGAGCTTCCTTCTGGAATTCAAAGGGACTGTGTGTGTGTGAGGATCAGAGTGCCTCAATTCCTTAGGCATTTGAATAATTAAAATTCATGTGAAGGACATGTGAGTGACAGTTTCAGAACAAGTTTTTTTTTTAAGAAATAGTCAGGTGTATTGAAACACTGAGCAACCGCTTGTCAAAGGGCATAATCCATGAGGTACTGTAGGTCAGACGGTTTCAATCCTTTGAAAGTGTACCCCCTTCAGTTTCTGTGTTTCAGATCATGTATCCCTTGATATTTTTGGTCTTGTATTTAGTAAAATTCAACAAAAAATATCCCCAAACAAGTCAAAATAAATTTCACTCTTACCCTTTCATCTTCTAAATCCTTTTTCCTGGTTTTCTTTTAATTTTATTTTTCTGTCGCCTCATTTCCCCAACTCTCCCTCCCCTTCCCTCAAAATTCTGAAAGACTGCGTGCCCAAAAATGTTCTATGTGCAACTGTTCGTAAGCCAAGTTCAAATTTTTGCGCTGCAAGTCAGTATAAAGCAAATAATATTGTGGTTTTCATGCACAGGTTTATGACTCGTGTGCGCACAGCTTGGCGGGAACAGTGCCTTCCACCTTGCAACAATTCCCCTTCCCCTCTTCTCTCTTTCGGTTGTCCAATACCTCTTCACTATGCCTTGTCTCATCTGTTTTGTTTTCATCACATCGCCTTCTACCTCCCCTCTCAACTTTTAATCCACTTCTTCCCTCTATCACTTTCATTCTCTTGTGTGCCCTTCCTACTTACCTCTCTGGCTGTCATGAGGGACTTTGTCAAATGCCTCCTGAAAATCCAAGTACACTACATCTACTGGTTCACCTTTATCCACATGTTTATTAACCCCTTCAACAAGTGAAGCAGATTAATGAGGCAAGACTTGCCTTGGGTAAAGCCACGCTGACTGTGTTCCATTAAACCAGGTCTTTCTATATGCTCTGTGATTTTGATCTTTAGAATAGTTTCTATTATTCTTCCAGGCACTGAAGTCAGACTCACTGATCTCTAGTTTCCTGGATCACCCCTGGAGCCCTTTTTAAATATTGGGGTTACATTGGTCTTCAGGTATAATGGATGAGTTTAATGATAGGTTACAAATTTTAATTAATAGATCTGAAATTTTATTTATGAGTTCCTTCAGTACCCTAGGATGCATACCATCCAGTCCAGGTGATTTGCTACTCTTTAGCTTGTCAATCTGGCCTACTACATCTTTCAAGTTCACAGTGATTTGGTTCAGTTCATCTGAATCATCACCCTTGATAACCATCTCTGGAACCAGTATCTCCCCGACATCCTCATTAGTAAACACAGAAGCAAAGAATTCATTTAGTCTTTCTGCAATGGCCTTATCTTGCCTAAGAGCCCGTTTAACCTCTCGGTCATCTAACGGTTCAACCAACTCTCACAGGTTTCTTGCTTTGGATATATTTTTAAAAGTTTTATTATGAGTTTTTGCCTCTATGGCCAACTTCATTTCAAATTCTCTCTTTGCCTGCCTTATCAATGTTTTACACTTAACTTGACAATGCTTATGCTTTTTCCTGTTTTCTTCAGATGAATCCTTCTTCCAATTTTTAAGGACTTTTTTTTGGCTAAAATAGCCTCTTTCACCTCACCTTTTAACCATGCTGTTTTGCCTTCCTTCCACCTTTCTTAATGCATGGAATACATCTGGACTGCGCTTCTAAGATTGTATTTTTAAACAATGTCCATGCCTGTTGTACAATTTTAACCTTTGCAACTGCATATTTCATTTTTTTCTATTTTCCTCATTTTATCAAAGTTTCCTTTTTGAAAATTTAGTTTTAGAGCTGTAGATTTATATATTGTCCACCTTCCAGTCATTAGTTCAAATTTGATCAGGTTATGATCACTATTGCCAAGTGGCCCCACTACAGTTACCTCTCTCACCAAATCCTGCATTCCACTAGGAATTACATCTAAAATAGCTCCCTCTATCATTGGTTCCTGAAGCAATTGCTCCATGAAGCAGTTTATTCCATCCAGGAATTTTATGTCTCTAGCATGTCCTGATGTTACATTTACCCAGTCAATATTGGGGTAATTGAAATATCCCATTATTATTGCACTGCCAAATTGGTTAGCTTCCCTGATCTCTCTTAGCATTTCATCATATTCTATCTGATCATTTTGGCCAGGTGGACGATAGCATACTTCTATCACTATACTCTTACCCAACACCCATGGGATTTCTACCCATATAGATTCTTCTGAGCATTTAGTCTCTTGTATGATCTTTATCCTGTTGGAATCTATACCCTCCCGGACATAATTTTCAGTTGATATGGATAATTTGGAATTCTTTAGCTCTGGTGATTCTTTACTTATAGGTGTATGGGCTACTTTTGCTTTTATTAGAACTTCTCTGTTGGGATGCCCTCACTCTCTTGTTTCATTAGTATCCTTCAAAGATACATTCCTCTTATATTCTTATGTTCTCTGAAACATGCACTACTGGATGACTGTCTGCTTTCCCCCTTGTTCTAGTTTTAAAAGCTGCTCTATTTCCTTCTTGGCAGCCTGGTTCCATTCTGGTTCCAAGACCTTATCCAAACCTTTTTTAAACCCAGCTACACTAACTGTCCTAACCACATCCTCTGGCAACAAATTCCAGCCTTAATAACCCTTCCCCCACAGTCACTCATTCTCAACCATGTCTTTCTCCCAACACAGCATCTCATTCTCCAATGCTCCTACCCACACTAGCACCACACATCCTCCCCCGAAGCAGGACATGGCTGACAGAGTTGGCCATAGGACCACTGAAGCAGTGCACTACCTCCCATGGTGGTCCTGCCGCTGCCTCTTTTACTCACAGCTCTTGTACTGGTTTTTGGAAGCTAGAACTGCAAATAAAGGCAGTACATGTGCAGGCACTGCTTCCATGGCACCAAGATGCACACTGTCATTCGTATCCTGTGCTAGCAACTACTAGCCACTGTAGTGGAGCCCAGGACCAGCTCCTGCTACTTGAGTGAAGGCCTGCGGCAGTGACTGTGGCAGATGGGGAAAGAACAGAAGAAAATGTTGGGGAGACCATATTGCACATATCCTCCACAACCTTTTCAAGTACACCAAGCAGTAATGTCCCGGAACAGGCAATGTAAAATATTTGTTTGTTTACATTGAATGATCCACTTTTAATCCTAAAACCTCCAAAGCAGAGTACAATCAAATTAGTATTTCACACTGCATACAATCTACTCCTCTCCATCCCCATTCCATGTAATTTTCTCTCGACTCCCCACAATTTCATTACAGAGCTCTGAAAGGATGGTGACCTGCAGAACAGTTGCATCCTGTGGCATGGATAAAGTGCGTAGCTTGCTGGGCAGACTGGATGGGCCATTTGGTCTTCTTCTGCTGTCATTTCTATGAGTTACTATCTGGCTTGCCCAGGTAATGCTTTTGCTTAAATTTACCTGCTTCTCCCTCCAAGCCTAGCAGGAGCTCAATGGAATATGTTTATGATAATAGTGCGCAAAGACTGGAAATTTAAAAAAAAAAAATGCAATGAAATGAGTAGGGTAAATCATATTTTTGCCAATTCAGCAATAATAAAAAAGAAATCACCACCACCTCACACACAGGCCGATACAGTGAAGCATGGCCGCGATTACCCCGTTTCTAACCCGCTTTGTACCCGCAATTTGGCCGCGTAAGTCCAACCCGCGATTCACTATCCCTTTTAACCCATCCTTACCGCTTCTTTAAATCAACGGGTAACCCTTTCCGCCCGCGGCATGTATATGAGATGGAAACGCTCCAATTAGCTATTCCCTCCCATACAGCAATGTGTGCCCCGATTATCGCTTTTTTAACCTGCAGTTTTGCCGCATGTTTAATCTGCTAATTTACTGCCTACCCTTACCCCTGCGTTAGTGTGGAGCGTCAGGCAAGCCGAGACGAAATTTCACGGGCAAACTTTCCCCCAGCCCCCGCTCACCTGCCCTGGCCGCGTCCATGGGTGCCGATCTCCCGCGCTGACAGCTCCGGAGCATCCCCAGTCCTCTCTCCCCTCCTTCCGGGGACAGCCGGCGGCGAGAGCGGCTTCAGCAGCCCGGGGCGGATCGGGCACTCCCCATGGCTCCCAGGATTCCTATTCTCTAAAAGGTAATGAGCGCACGCCGTGACCTCGGACATCCAGCCGGGCGCTCAGGTCATGGCGTGCGACGTCCGAGGTCATGGCGTGCGCTCATTACCTTTTAGAGAATAGGAATCCTGGGAGCCATGGGGAGCGCCCGATCCGCCCCGGGCTGCTGAAGCTGCTCTCGCCGCTGGCTGTCCCCGGGAGGAGGGGAGAGAGGACTGGGGCTGCTCCGGAGCTGTCAGCGCAGGAGATCGGCACCCATGGACACGGCCAGGGCAGGTGGGCGGGGGCTGGGGGAAAGTTTGCCCGATTCACTTTGGTCTTGTCCCAGGGAGTGAGGGGGTCAGGCAGCCCTTCTCCTGTATCCACTTCCTGGTACCTGTCATTTCAAATGTCATTTGAAATGACAGGTACCAGCGCACCCAGGATACTGTATAGGCGCCTATACAGTAAAATGGATTGCGCTTCATGGACGCTTCTTGGACGTGCTTTGGACACGGCTTGCATTTGCATGTCATTTAAATACTGTATCGAGTGGTATGTCATTCGAACTGTGCGTGCGGCAAACGCGGGTGCGCCCGGCACTGCCGCACTCTTTCTACCGCGTCCTTACTGTATCGGCCTGACACATAGGAGGTTTTGCTTAACATAGAAGTAAAAATAAATAAATAAAATACCACCAAAGCAGGTGTTTGATTTCTTTGCATTGAGTTAAGTATGCTACTAGCATTTTTTTAACCATTAAATCATCTATCTAGTAAAAAAAAATAATAATAAATAAAAAAGTTAATTCTATAAAACTGAGAACATGGTGTTGCATAAATCTGTTTTCTCCATGCCTTTATGTTGTGTTTGTCGTGTCTACTATTCTAAGTGTGTTATTCTTGGTTTCAGATCCTTTTAATTATCTCTCGCACATTGCCACAGGGAAGGAAAGCAGAGTTGCTTACCTGCAACAGGTGTTCTCCCAGGACAGCAGGATGTAAGTCTTCGCAGATGGGTGACATCATCAGATGGAGCCCAGCACGGAATACTTTTGTTTCTAGAAACTTTGACTGGTACACTGAGCATGCCCAGCATGCCACTATGCCCTCAGTCACATGGGATCCCGCTTCGTCTCGTTACAAAGCATAAAAGATGAGCAAAAAACAAAATAAAACACAGACGAACCCAACTCTGCGGGGTGACGGGTGGGTCTTGTTGAAGACTAACATCCTGTCGTGTCCAGGTCTGCCCTGATGAAGCTGAGCCACTGGGATGGTGTCAGCTGGGATTCTGGATAATTGAATGAGAAAACCCAGCGACTGGAGCACTCTGATTGTGGAGTGCAGGGCACAGAGAGCTCCCTCCCTCGAGAGACTCCTGATGAACCAATCGTCCAAATATGGGAACACATGCACTCCCTTGTGGCATAGATGTGCTGAGCACTTGGTGAAGACCCAGGGTGCGGAGGCTAGGCCGAAGGGTAGAACCCTGTATTGAAAGTGCCGCTGGCCTACCACAAAACACAGGAATCTCCGGTGAGGTAGAAATATTGCGATGTGAGCGTAGGCGTCTTGCAAATCGAGAGAGCAGAGCCAATCCCCCTGATAAAGCAGCGGGATTAAGGTGCCCAATGAGACCATCTTGAAACGCTCTCGCCTCAGGAACTTATTTAAGGCTCTGAGGTAGAGGATGGGGCAGGGGACACCTGGTCTCTTTGGAATGAGAAAGTACCTGGAGTAGAACCTCTGGCCCTGCTGGGTATGGGGAACCAGCTCGATGGCTTTTGACCACAACAGAGCAGAGAGTTCCAACTCGAGGGTAGCTGCATGCTCCACGAGGTCCCACCCCAGTGAGGGAGGGGAGTCTGGCGGGATGCTGAGCAGATTTAGGAGATAGCCTCGCTCCACGATGGTTAACACCCATCGGTCAGTGGTGATGGGGGTCCAGCAGTTTGCAAATAGGTATAGCAGGCCCCCAACCGGTGGGTCAGAACATGTGGGCACCAGGGTTAAGCTGCTGCTCTCTCTGTGCCAGTCAAAAACTGGCCACAGGCCCAGGCTGGGCCCGAGAAGCCCGTTGTGGGCGTGGATGGCTCTTTCGGGCAGCCCGAGCTGGATGGACTCGCGAGGCTGGAGGATATCATCTCCGCTGCCTAAAGAAGGGTTTCCTGGAGTCTCGACACGGTGCCTGACGGGTCACAGAGAACGGGTCCGAAGTGCTGGCGGACAGTTGTCGCAGGGTCTCATAATGGCTCTTTAGTTGGGCCACTGCATCCCGGACCTTATCACCGTACAGGTTTTCCCCTGTGCACGGAAGATCAGCCAGCTTCTCTTGAACTTCAGGGCAGAGGTCAGAGGCCTTAAGCCAGGCCCAGCGCCGGGCACTGATACCGGCCTTTGACACCCTGGCCGCCGTCTCAAATACATCATAGGCTGCTCGCACTTCATGCTTGCTGGCCTCGAACCCCTTCTGCACGATGAACTCCAAGCCCTCTTGGAACTGCTGTGGGAGACTTTCAGCAAGTTCCTGGACCTGCCTCCAGAGGTTACGGTTGTACTGTTTCATGTACAACTGATACGCTGCTATTCGGGCAATAAGTATCGCCCACTGGAAGACTTTGCGGCCTAGGGCATCCATGGTCCCCTGATCCTTCCCCAGAGGGGCAGAGGAGTGAGTGAGGGCCCTTTTGGCCTTTTGGAGGGTCGACTCCACAACGACGGACTGGTGTGGGAGCTGGCTCTTCTGGAAGCCCAAGGTCTGCTGCACTAAATAAATGGCGTCCGTCTTCCAGTTGACCAGGGAAACGGAGCCTGGGTGCTCCCATAAACGGTAGAAGAGCTCAAGGAGAACTTCGGGCACCGGGACCATCTCCACCTCCTTTGGGACACCTACGAATTGGAGGACCTCTGACATTTTATGGTGGGCATCCTCCTCAGTCAGCAGTTGAAAAGGCACGGCCGCCGCCATCGCCTGAACAAAACTGGTGAAGGACAAGTCCTCTGGAGGCAAGCAGCGCCTCTCGTCCGGAGATGAAGGCTCCGATGGGAGGTCATCCGAGGCCTCCGAGGAATCATCCCCATGGGTCATAAGGGGCCCTCCTCCGCCCCCCCTGGGTCAGGGAGGAAGGTCAAACCCTGGGTCCCGGCATCGAGGGTACTGGGACCATCAAGGGCCTCTGTGGACCCGGAGCCTTTGGGACACCCGATGGCCCGAGACAGGGCACCGTCAGCGCTGCCTGTGGTGGCCGGTGCGGGTCCGCATCCTCTTCCTCCAAGGAACCCGGAATCAGGATATTATCAGAGGGCAGCATCGGTGGCGCATGGGGTCCCGAAGGTATTCCGGGCACCGGCAAGGCACTGAGCAGCACATCCAGACTCTTCAATAGGGGCGCCAACATCGATGGCGCCTGCTCTGGTGCTGGTATGGGGTCCAGCACAGGTGGTAACTCGAGGCACCGAAGGGCATTAAGCACTGCCTGCTGGACTATGCAGTCCAACTTCTCTCGAAATTCTGGCATGGTAAGCGCCAATGAGGGAGGAAGCAGCAGATGGGGCGTAACCGGCACCTCCACGTGGGTCCGTAGAAGCTCAGTATCCGTCACCGAGATCAGAGGGGAACGCCCTGGGCTCCTGGGCCTGGAAGAGGATGGGATGCTCCTCGTCTTGGAGCCGCTTCAGAGGGGGTTCGGTTGATGCTGGTGCTCCTCCGGTATCGATGCCGGCACCATGCAGTGATGACCGTCAGTGCCGGTGTCTGTGCTTCCCTCAGTGCTTGGCCTGGTCCTTCTCCGTTGCCGAGGAAGATGATCCAGAGGCCTTGGATTGGCCTGACGCTGGTGAGAAGCAATCCCCCGCAATCTTATCATTGCGACAGGACATTGAGGACAACCGCCCAGAGTCAGAAGGATCCCCCTTGCTTTATGTCCCCGGTACTGGAGTCGATGGAGCAGATTGTCAGGAACTGAGCAAGTGCTCTATCTTGTCCAGGTGGGCCCGCCGGCCTTTGGGGGTCATCTGAGAGTAGCTAGGACACAGACGAACATCGTGGGAAGGCCCCAGGCAGAGGACGCAAATGTCGAGTGGATCCATGATGAACACAGTACGCGGACAATGGGGGCACTTCCGGAAGTCGATTGCCATCGGAAAAAGGATGACGTGCAATCAGTGGCCAGCGGCCACCGGGGGGGGGGGGGGGGGGGGGGGGGGGGGGGGAGAGGGCAGTCACTCGGAAACCAACCGCAACAACTCAGAAACAATGCACTTACTAAACACCAGAGGAACAGACACGTGATGGGGGACCCTGGAGCGGAAATTACCGGTGAAAACTATTAAAAAAGGATAATTTTCCTCGTGAGGAAAAAAAGTGAAGAGCTCCAAAAACCCACGAGGCAACAGCACCGGAGAAAAAAGGAGACTGAAGGGGGACCCCACATGGCTGTGGGGATAGTGGCATGCTGGGAAAAGTATTCCATGCCGGGCTCCATCTGATGATGTCACCCATCTGTGAGGACTATCATCCTGCTTGCCCTGGGGAGAAACAAGTTTTCGATTGAGGAACGTTCAATGAAAGAGAAAGAATATAGTTGTTTTTTTTTAATCAGATTAATTGGTTCTTCAGTAATCAAGATGAACACAAACAATTTGACCCGGAATAAAACGGAAAATGTCATAATGCCTCTGTATCGCTCCATGGTGAGACCGCACCTTGAATACTGTGTACAATTCTGGTTGCCGCATCTCAAAAAAGATATAATTGCGATGGAGAAGATACAGAGAAGGGCTACCAAAATGATAAGGGGAATGGAACAGCTCCCCTATGAGGAAAGACTAAAGAGGTTAGGGCTATTCAGCTTAGAGAAGAGACTGCTGAGGGGGGATATGATAGAGGTGTTTAAAATCATGAGAGGTCTAGAACGGGTAGATGTGAATCGGTTATTTAGTCTTTCAGATAATAGAAAGACTAGGGGGCACTCCATGAAGTTACATGTGGCACATTTAAAACTAATCGGAGAAAGTTCTTTTTTACTCAACGCACAATTAAACTCTGGAATTTGTTGCCAGAGGATGTGGTTAGTGCAGTTAGTATAGCTGTGTTTAAAAAAGTAAGACATTGATAAGACAGGCTAAGAGAGAATTTGAAAAGAAGTTGGCTGTAGAGGCAAAAACTCACAGTAAAAACTTTTTTAAATATATCCGAAGCAGAAAGCCTGTGAGGGAGTCAGTTGGACCGTTAGATGATCGAGGGGTTAAAGGGGCACTTAGAGAAGATAAGGCCATCGCAGAAAGATTAAATGATTTCTTTGCTTCGGTGTTTACTGAAGAGGATGTTGGGGAGGTACTCGTAATGGAGAAGGTTTTCATGGGTAATGATTCAGATGGACTGAATCAAATCACGGTGAACCTAGAAGATGTGGTAGGCCTGATTGACAAACTGAAGAGTAGTAAATCACCTGGACCGGATGGTATACACCCCAGAGTTCTGAAAGAACTAAAAAATGAAATTTCAGACCTATTAGTAAAAATTTGTAACCTATCATTAAAATCATCCATTGTACCTGAAGACTAGAGGATAGCTAATGTAACCCCAATATTTAAAAAGGGCTCCAGGGGCAATCCGGGAAACTACAGACCGGTTAGCCTGACTTTAGTGCCAGGAAAAATAGTGGAAAGTGTTCTAAACATCAAAATCACAGAACATATAGAAAGACATGGTTTAATGGAACAAAGTCAGCATGGCTTTACCCAGGGCAAATCTTGCCTCACAAATCTGCTTCACTTTTTTGAAGGAGTTAATAAACACGTGGATAAAGGTGAACCGGTAGATGTAGTATACTTGGATTTTCAGAAGGCGTTTGACAAAGTTCCTCATGAGAGGCTTCTAGGAAAAGTAAAAAGTCATGGGATAGGTGGTGATGTCCTTCCGTGGATTGCAAACTGGCTAAAAGACAGGAAACAGAGAGTTGGATTAAATGGACAATTTTCTCAGAGGAAGGGAGTGGACAGTGGAGTGCCTCAGGGATCTGTATTGGGACCCTTACTTTTCAATATATTTATAAATGATCTGGAAAGAAATATGACGAGTGAGATAATCAAATTTGCAGATGACACAAAATTGTTCAGAGTAGTGAAATCACAAGCAGATTGTGATAAATTGCAGGAAGACCTTGTGAGACTGGAAAATTGGGCATCGAAATGGCAGATGAAATTTAATGTGGATAAGTACAAGGTGATGCATATAAGGAAAAATAACCCATGCTATAATTACACAATGTTGGGTTCCATATTAGGTGCTACAACCCAAGAAAGAGATCTAGGCGTCATAGTGTGCTGCGGCAGTCAAAAAAGCATTACAGTGTGCTGCGGCAGTCAAAAAAGCAAACAGAATGTTGGGAATTATTAGAAAGGGAATGGTGAATAAAACGGAAAATGTCATAATGCCTCTGTATCGCTCCATGGTGAGACCGCACCTTGAATACTGTGTACAATTCTGGTCTCCGCATCTCAAAAAAGATATAATTGCGATGGAGAAGGTACAGAGAAGGGCTATCAAAATGATAAGGGGAATGGAACAGCTCCTCTGAGGAAAGACTAAAGAGGTTAGGACTTTTCAGCTTGGAGAAGAGACAACTGAGGGGGGATATGATAGAGGTGTTTAAAATCATGAGAGGTCTAGAACGGGTAGATGTGAATTGGTTATTTACTCTTTCGGATAGTAGAAAGACTAGGGGGCACTCCATGAAGTTAGCATGGGGCATATTTAAAACTAATCGGAGAAAGTTCTTTTTTACTTAACGCACAATTAAACTCTGGAATTTGTTGCCAGAGGATGTGGTTAGAGCAGTTAGTATAGCTGTGTTTAAAAAAGGATTGGATAAGTTCTTGGAGGAGAAGTCCATTACCTGCTATTAAGTTCATTTAGAGAATAGCCACTGCCATTAGCAATGGTAACATGGAATAGACTTAGTTTTTGGGTACTTGCCAGGTTCTTATGGCCTGGATTGGCCATTGTTGGAAACAGGATGTTGGGCTTGATGGACCCTTGGTCTGACCCAGTATGGCATTTTCTTAAGTTCTTAGGATTGGATACGTTCTTGGAGGAGAAGTCCATTACCTGCTATTAATTAAGTTGACTTAGAAAATAGCCACTGCTATTACTAGCAACAGTAACATGGAATAGACTTAATTTTTGGGTACTTGCCAGGTTCTTATGGCCTGGATTGGCCACTGTTGGAAACAGGATGCTGGGCTTGATGGACCCTTGGTCTGACCTAGTATGGCATGTTCTTATGTTCTTAAAAGTACAGTGTCTGAGGGGAATATTTACATCATTGACCACTAAATATGTGGATCTATGAGCAATGCATGAGTAATCTGATCATGGATCTATGACAGTTCAGGGTGCTGGTGGACTCAGATTGTCAGTGGGATCCTGTATTATATGTTTTTTTCCTCAGAACTAATAAAGTTATCGATGTTGCTCTCACCATCCATTATCTTATTTTTAGTATCAGTTCTCCCATCCCATTTAAATCTGATTTTCCTCATTCTCAAAGAACATCGATCAGGTGGGAGCCTAATGAAATGCTGATAGCAATGGAAAGGTTTCCAATTTTGCTTTGCTTTGACTGTCTGACCATCCATCTGATTTCTGATACTGATGTCGCAGGCAGAGGCTAGTGGAAATGGGGACATAAGAACATAAGAAAATGCCATACTGGGTCAGACCAAGGGTCCATCAAGCCCAGCATCCTGTTTCCAACAGTGGCCAATCCAGGCCATAAGAACCTGGCAAGTACCCATATCTCTGATGGCGGCTGCAGAAGCAATACACACAAAGTGAGAGCGCTGGGGGTGGATGGAGGCTTGGAGTTCAACTGCCCAGATAGGGTGGGGCAGAGCAAGTCTGTGAACCACCCTTCCTGTAGGTTGATCTTCTCCCACCAGCATGACATTAGGCCAAGTCGGTCCAGAGCAGGCAGTGGTATGTTGGGGACCGAGGTGAAGACAGAAGAGCCTTCGCTGAGGTAGCCAGGTGAGGGCCAATATAGAGCCATCAATGATCCAGGTAGGCTAGAGGAGGAAGTTAAAAAAACATGTGGGTGGGAGAGAGCAATTGGAGAGAAGGAAAAAGATAAATGTGGTGGTGATAGGGGTGGGGAGACACTGGAAAAAGGGCAGGGGAGCAACTGTAGCCAGAGGCAGGAAGAAACCTGAAGTGTGTAAGCTGAAATGAGGGAAGTTACTGAGGGGCAGATGGAGGGAAACAACCCCCCCCCACCCCTCTCATTCACAAACACAGTACCTCATTTGTTCCCATATCCCTTCAAATTCATATACCCTTACCCCGTCACCACCGCCCACAAGCAATTGCAAGACACATACAAACACAGGTCATGGAGTCATAAAACCTGCTCTTTTAAGGTGACATGCAATTCTACACTTTTTGCCGTTGGAACCCTAAATCATAATTATCATAATTTAAGACTATCATGGAAACACACTACAACTCTACTTTCTCCTAGGATAAGCAGGATGGTAGTCCCCACACATTGATGAATATCAAGCTAGAGGTTACTCCCTGCAATGAACATGATCAACCCTACACCGAAAACAGGTGCCAATGGGCACAAAAACAACTGTGGTGTTGTTGGTAAGATAGGGAGGCAGCAGGATCCCAAACCATGGGTCTTAGGTAGGGAGAGTTGGGTTTAAGTCTGGAAGAGTTGCAAAGGACAGATTGGCCGAAGCTACTGTCTTGTCTACCATCCTTGTCCAAGCAGTAGTGGGCAGTGAACGTGTGTCGAGAACTCCACGTCACAGCCCTGCAGATTTCAGCAACGGGATCCACCCACAAGTGGGCTACTGACGCCGCAATAGCCCTCACAGAGTGAGCCTTAACCCGGCTTCCAAGCTGAAGGAGTTGGTCCACTAGCCAACTGGACAGAGTTTGCTTGCCCACCGCAACTCCCAATCTATTCTTGTTGAAAAATATGAAGATTTGAGTGGACTGTCTGTGGCCTGCTGTGCATTCTAAATAGAAAGTTAAGGCCCTCTTGCAATTCAACATAGGCAGAGCCCGTTCGCCCTAGTATGGATGGGGCCTCGGAAAAAAAATGGGTAAGAATGATGGACTGATTGAGGTGAAAAATCAGTCACCACCTTAGGCAGGAACTTGGGATGCGTCCGCAGGACCACCCTATCCTGAAAATTTTTAGGTATGGTGGATACTTAACCAAGGCCTGAAGTTCACTAACCCTGTGAGCCGAAGTGACTGCCACCAGGAAGAGGACCTTCCAAGTGAGGAATTTCAGATCCTAGGACAGCAGATTGTTAGTCCTCAGTTAACCTCCCTGCCACCCCACGGAACTGAGTTCTCCTGTGTTTTGTTGTTTTATTTTTTAGTTTGTGAATTCTGTTACGAGACTGAAGGGGGACCTCAAGTGGATGCGTGGATAGTGGCATGCTGGGCATGCTCAGTGTGTTAGTCAAAGTTCTAGAAACTTTGACAAAAGTTTTCTGTGCTGGGCTCCATCTGATGATGTCACCCATTTGTGAGGACTAACATCCTGCTGTCCCAGGAGAACACCTGTTTCAGGTAAGCAACTCTGCTTTCTTTTTATAGTGTGTCAACCATCTGTGAGGACTACCATACTGCTTGTCCTAGGAGAATACATAATATCTGAAGATCATCATATTGCCCTAATCTTTATAGTTCTCAACTCAAGGGGAGTTACAATCAGATACAGTAGGTATTTTCCTGTCCCAGAGGGCTTACAATCTAAAGTGAAATTTAGTCTGACCTGTTAATTTACTTTCGTCTTACTACACTAGTCCAGACTAGTGGGTTATCTCCACCTACTTGCATATGGAGACAGGACACACCCTTTTTTGGTGACATCACTTGGTTATATAGGTAGGTGCTGCATTGGCAACAGTTAGAATTCTTATGTCAAAGCAATGGCAAACAACAACTGCCACTAAAGCACAATTAAGTTTAGGAACAATAGATAGAGACTCCATAAACAGGAGGGACAGAGGAAACTATCTGTTGGTCCTGCTTAAAAAGCAAACTCTGGTCAGCAAGGACCATATCCCACATGTGGCTAGCACCAAACTTTCAAATTTTTTTTCCACCCCTACTTGAAAATCTAGTGCTATAAATTAGTAAGAAAACATGTTTGTGATCAGTTATGCTGGAGAGGAAGAGTAGATTTAAAATTTAAAAGAACAGTCAACAGATTAAAAAAAATATATATATAAGCAGTCCAGCTAGAGAGGCCCTGTCACCCAGAAAAGAATCTAGGGTGATGGGCTGATCAGTGACAAGATAGCTTTGGACATAGGTACAACATGCAATATTAAAGCATAGAAAGTAAAAGTAGATTCCTAAGAATGTAACTTCACCTAAAACGTACATAACAATTACTGCACAACGATCAGTGGCTCCTTATAGACAAACCAATGTATTGGGCCATTGGCTTTTGAGGACAAGAATCCACTTTGTCAGCTGCATGTAATGAAGTGGACTCATACTGAGGCATCCACTTTCAGGACATGTTAGTGTATATTAGATATTACCAGCCAATGTGTTGGGTTTAGCTAAGAGAGCAGGGTTGGCCAACTTCAGTCCTCAAGAGCCACAGACAGGCTAGACTTTCAGAATATCCACAATGAATATGCAAGAGATAGATTTGTACACAGCGGAGGCAGTGCATGTAACTCTCTCTCATATATATTCATTGTGGATATCCTGTTTAAGCTCTCTAGGACCGGAGGTGGCCACACCTGTACTAGAGACTAACATGGCTCCCCCCAGGAAGTTTTATAGAAATTACTATTACTTCAGCCTAATCTTGTGTTGCAGTTAAACATGCCAGATTAGTGGCAATTGTCCCCTATACCACGAAGGAAAGTGACACAGTTTGGAGGCACACAGCAATGTTAGGCTAAGCACACATGGACCCACTATCCTTTCCAAAGCCAGTACAACTCTGCTGCCAAAACAGTGGTATAACAGATTTAAGGTAATCAACCAATCAACCCTTAGTGAATTTACTGGCATTTTATACTCTAAAAGCTGATAGCAAACATGTCATTAACGGCCTTATTTACTAAGCTTCCCCTCCCCTGAATGGGCACAGAATGGAGAAAAAGCCTTAGTAAGTCAGGCTCTAAATATACTATCAAAAGATTTTTGACTAACTAAAATCAAGTTTCTTTTTCAATGGTACTTTTAAAATATATTTTAAAAAAGCTCAGCATGTTAAACTGTTACAGCTATAAAGCCTGTTATTTCTAGACAATGAATACCTTCTATTCCAACCAATCATTTGGGAATTAAAACGTATTTTATTGTTAGTGTCTAGTACAGTGCGCTCTATCAGCAGATAACTTCTTACAGTCAGAATCCTAAGACTGGGAGGAAGACATGCAATGAAGCTCATGAACAGTTAGGTAACAAATTTAGTATCTTCATGTTAAAAGATAAACAGCATTTTGAAGACGTACCAGTGATCTGAAGTTGAGATTTCATTGTATATCCATTGACAGGCCTCGACTGTAATGCACCATCAGCCATATCACAAGCTGGAATGTGAACCTGAATGAGGAACCAAACATTTAAATTTTATAACGGAGAATGGTAACAGCTTTAGACATTTAATTTGTATATGAACAACTCTACTGACTGATATAAAACTAAACAACGTCTGTCTGAAACAAACACAGCCATTTAAACAAACACTGCCTTATTTCTATCATTTGGCATGCAGGAAGACATTTGCTACCAACTCTCCCTTATTCTAAATGGGGTGGCCCAGCTTCTTTATCTCAAAGAAAATCAAGTTTGCTTACCGTAAACGGTGTTTTCCGTAAATAGCAGATGAATTAGCTATGCTGTCTGGGTACGTCTTCCGAGCCACTAGGTGGCGGAGCTATCTAAGTCTAGTAAAGTCTTTCAGCTAGGTGATCCCTCTTGTATCTTCCCGGGTTTGCCTGAGGCTCCTCAGTCCATATCAAAGCAAGTTAATATGCCATGTCGGAACTGTCCAGGGAGGCGGGTGGGTTAGCATGATTAATTCATCTATTTACGGAAAACACCATTTACAGTAAGCAAACTTGCTTTTTTCACGTAGATAAGCAGCTGAATTAGCCATGCTGTCTGGGAGTCCCCAGCTGTCGTATTGAGCAGAGATATAAAGTTTTGTGACTGTTTCAATGAATTTGTCACCAAATAGATTAACCGGTAGGCATGGGAGATTAGCCAGCTTATCATGCACATCGTCCCTGATTAGCATGGCTCCAGTCAAGCGCAATCACCTTGCAGCTATAGAATTTGCTGACGTTTTTGAAGATACCTCGAAGCCCTCATATATAGAACGTAGAAGATGTCTTAAACCTTCTTCCATGTTGTGGAATTCCACAGGCAGGGTAGAGTCTGAGGAGCCCAGCGTCAGGTATAGTTTTAGAGCCTGCAAGTTTTCAAACAGGTAGTGGGCGATAAAAAATTGATGGTTTTGAATTTTTGCGTTAAACATGCTCGATTGCTACGAGCGCTTCGCAAAGGTGCCCGGTAATTTAGCATCTCGTGACGGTGGTATATTTGAATGCAACCTAGACTTTTTTGCTTTTTGCATTGCAGATTCTACAACAACCAATTGATGGGGTAGTTGTACCATAGAATAAAAGGGGGAGTCCCTCATACGATATTTAATATCAGTTTTACGTGAAGTAGATGGAGTAGTTAGAGGGGTGTCCCAGGACTTCTCCATGAGGGCATTTAGCACTTGGTGTTGAGGCAGTGCTACTGGTTCGCTGGGAGTGTCAAATATTTTTAAAATGCCCATTATCTCCTGACGAGGATCATGAAGCTTTCTGGTCTCCACATTTAGGAGTAGACCTACTTTCTCTAGAAACTGTGAATAGGTTAAATCTTCAGGTGGAGATGCCGGTTCAGGTGGGACCTCAACTGGATCTGAAGGGTATCCTGTTGATGAAACATCCGAGGAAGATGTAAGAATAAACTCTTCCAGGGTTGTTGATGGCCTCTGTGGCTGTATTTTTGGTGATGGCCCTGGAATAGAGGGGTCTTCTGGCATAGGTGGAACTTCCACTGGAGGAAGCGGTGGGGGTGGGGTTTGCTGATGTTCTATCGACTTAAAAAATTGTGATAGGATGTTTGTTATCTGGGTCATAGCTTGTGAAGCTAGCCCAGAGGTTGATGGTATCGCCGGTAGGGGCTCTACCAGTGATAGGGCAGTGGTCAATGGGCTTTTGGGATGTACTGGGATTGGATCCGATATCCCTCCGGGAGAGGATGATTGGCTGTCAGAGACGTGGTGGAGACATGTCTCTGTCAGAGTCGACCACAAGTAGTGGAGAAGGCTCCCTAGATCTTTTATGGCCAGAAATATGTTTCTTTGGCCCTGGGCGCTTCGGATGCGTCAGCTGCGTCGGTTGTTTTGGTCCCTGAGATCCTGCGTCGACATGCGCTGGATGAGTCTGTGGTGAGTCGACTTGATGCTGCTGCGACGCACTCTGCTCCGCGCGTCTGTGCGCCAATGCTCTTTAGGCGCGTCAATGCTCCCGAGGTGCATCGGTGCTTCGGACGTGGGTCCCGTTCCTTGCTTCAGGGAGCTGGTAGCGTCGGTAAGGCGTGCGGCCGCGACGCCATAGTCACATCCCCCATGCCATGTACCGGTTCTTGAAGGGGCATCGGCTGTGGGTATTTTGCTGGACGAGGCATGATAGAAAAAATAGCCTTTGTGGTGAAAAATTTTTATTTCTTCTCTTTTTACCTCACAAACTCTTAAAAAAAAAAAAGAAGGTCTGGCTCCGCGTGCGATCAGTCGCGTGAAAAACAAACGGACTGAGGAGCCTCAGGCAAACCCGGGAAGATACAAGAGGGAGCACATAGCTGAAAGACTTTACTAGACTTAGAGAGCTCCACCACCTAGTGGCACGGAAGACATACCCTGACAGCATGGCTAATTCAGCTGATTATCTACGTGAAAAAAACTGGGACACCTGTCTATGAGAAAGAGGATGACGTGTATGCACAGCTCTTTGACCCTATTTACTTGTTATTAATGTATCACCGAAGACAGCTTATGAGGATCTCAGCAAATCTGTTAAGCAGGACAAGGAAAAGTAAGAGGTGGAGCCCTGCAGTTATCCAAAGGGCAAATTTATTTTGCCACAATATTATAGCTACTAACTATCTCAGTTTGGGACTAGAAAAACACCAACAACTTTGACCTGTATAGTTTATTCATTAACAAGCAGACAACATGCAATTGGTCACAGAATATCAAAGGAGAGTGTAAAATTTACTAAGACTTTTAGTAGGGAAAAAAAAAGCAGCAGCTGAAACAGTGACGTATGAATGAAGCTAGTCTAGAGCACTCCTGAACTCTAAGGCAATCCGGTTTCTAGCTGGAAAAGGTGTGTTTGACTTTTGAAGGTGCAGTATCAGGTTACACAAGAACTGAATTGGTTTCAAGTCTGCAGGGGCAACTAAATGACAGCTTTGGTGAATTCACCAGCACTACCATGCACACACTGCAAAACAAATATTTATTTATTTATTTAACAGTTTTTTATACCGACCTTCATAGTGAATAACCATATCGGATCGGTTTACATTTAACAAGGGTATAAAAAAGGAGTAACAAATTCAAGTGAGCGAAAGATAAACAATAGGTAGGAATAAGTCAAAGTTACAATCAACAGGGAGAGAGAACTTGGAAGCTTGCAAGCAAGCTGGAAGGAAGGTAAGGCCGGAGATAAACCAGTGATACCATAAGCGTACGGTTACAAGCTTAGAGGTGTTTTAACCTGGGAGAGTCAGAGTCCATTCGTGAGTGTCAATGCCAGACCGGGTAAGAGTGAAGGGCAATTAGAGAATATCTGGTGGATCGGCGAAGGCTTGGTGAAAGAAGTATATAATTAAATTGCTCGAGTAGCACTCAGGTGTTTATGAATTTTGGCTTCATTTCAGCTCAAATGATGTAGCAGTTGATATCTCAGATGGATTTATGCAAATGCCAAAATGTAAAGAAACTGCCAAAAGCTACAATATTTTACTCTACAGACAGGTTCAAGTTGTCAGCAGAATGCTGCATTCCCTGAGTTAAATTTGACTAGGGTGCCTTACTCAAAAAGGACTTTTACCCATTCTGTGCCTATGGAAAAACTGAGTAAGGCCCAAAATCTACAAATTGTTTCACTCAGAGGCATACGAGGAGAGATTGAAGAATCTAAATATGTACACCCTGGAGGAAAGGAGGAGCAGGGGTGATATGATTCAGACTTTCAGATACTTGAAAAACTTTAATGATCCAAAAACAACGACAAACCTTTTCCGTCGGAAAAAATCAGCAGAACCAGAGGTCACGAGCTGAGGCTCCAGGGAGGAAGACTAAGAACCAATGTCAGGAAGTATTTCTTCACGGAAAGGGTGGTGGATACCTGGAATGCCCTTCCGGAGGAAGTGGTGAAGTCTAAAACTGTGAAGGACTTCAAAGGGGCGTGGGATAAACACTGTGGATCCATCAAGTCTAGTGGGCGTAAATAAAGAGGAGGCAGCAAAACACTGCACGGAGCGGCAGTAGCCACAGAGGCATTCACGGAGCGGGATGCCAGTGGCCAGTAGTTGGTGTTCCACCTTCAGGAAGCAAAACACTGCACGGAGCGGCAGTAGCCACAGAGGCATTCACGGTGCGGGATGCCAGTGGCCAGTGGTTGGTGTTCCGTCTTCACGGAGGGCTGCCATCTCCAAAAAAAAAAACACAAAAAAAACAAAACAAAAAAAAAAAAAACAAAGCAGGGGTGGGTAAGAGTATGGGGCAGGGGTGTGGCCTGCTTGTTGCGGCGGTTGCTACCCCTGATTGAGCTGGATGTTCACTGGGATGCGGATACAGCGCTGCTCTCTGCATGGTGGAGGGGTGGAAGGGAGTTGGGGCCGGAGGGTGCTGGAAGCCAATAGTGATGGGTGGGAGGGAGAAAAAGGGTGGGAAAAAAAAATGGATAAACTGCGTGGCTTGCTGGGCAGACTGGATGGGCCGTTTGGTCTTCTTCTGCCGTCATTTCTATGTTTCTATGTTTCTTAGTACAGCTCATGAGCCATTTCAATTTTACCTGCTTTATGGACCGTTCTTGGTAACTGCACTACAAAGGATCTACTGTAGCACTGGGTTCTCTTTCCCATTCCCCTTATTACCTACTGGGTACTTTGCCAAGAGGCTTCTGCATGGTGAAAGAAATATATTGTCATATGTGCAGTCTATGCAAATAGATGCACTGGGACTCCCTCCCCACTAACATTGTATTCTTAAGCTCAACTGTGATACTTCCACCTTAGGAATGCTCATAAAAGGCATCCATCTGAGAATAATGGAAAACTAAAGCCTTCCATTTATCAACAAAACAAGTACAACCCTGACAACAGCAGCAAAAGCTTCCTCACTTTACTCTGCCAATGTGCCTCAAAACCCTGTTCTAGAACAGCACCTTCAACGGCATGGCTTTTCAATCTTTGGCCTCCTTTCTGAGACTGCCACCAAGTGTGCCAGTTCCTATATATTGTAATGGAAGCTTTAGGTGATTTATTTATTTAGGACTTTTATATACCGGCGTTCATGTAGAAAATACATATCACATCGGTTTACAATGAAACGGTTCTTGCATAAAAGCATAACATGGAACAGGGGTTACAATGAACTGTGATCTATGGAGATAAATACATGGGGTTAAAAATAAACTGTTAATATGTCATTCAAGTATAAAACAAACATTAAGTTAAATTAACAAATAATGAACAAATAGAATAGCAAATTAACTGAAGAGCATACATTGAAGTGGATCCAAAATTGAAATAAAAATGAAAATGTTCTCAACTTTAGAGGATCGTGGTTACTACAGTGGTGGGAGGGGGAGACGGATCAGAGGATCTAGGGTGAGAAGAGGGGGGAATTTATTAAGTGTAAGGGGCTGTGGGTGCTGAAAAGGAGAAAGGTCTAGAGAAGGGACGGAGAACGGGAAGGGGTGGGGGGGGAAGGGTAGAAAGTTAAAACAGACTGTGAAATCAATTTGTTGCAAAATAAGATAAGGCACGGAATGTCCAGACTGCGGGTGGTGGGCCCTGATCAAGGTCAGTACAAGTGTCCTGTTGTGAGAAAGGAGAACGTTCAATCATTGAGGGGAGAGAACAGACTCCCATAAGGGAGTGAGGCTCATTTGACTAGCCAAGATATTTCTAATAGTTCTGTCTTGAAAGGGAGCAACGTTCATCTAATTAGGGAAATGCTTGACCGAATAGCCATGTTTTGAGCTTTTTTTTTTTTTTTTTTTTTTTGAAGGTCAATGGGCAAGGTTCTTGACGGAGGTCCGGGGGGAGAGAATTCCATTGTGGGGGACCAGCTGTTGATAGGGCGCATTTCCTTAACGAGGTCTTGGCTGGGGGTGCGTAAAGAATGCCTTTGTAGACACTTCTAATGGGTCTGGAGGAAGAGTGGAGTCGAAGCGGGATACTTAGATCCAGAGGGGTGAGATTAGGCATGGCTTTGTGAATTATTGTTAGGACTTTGTAGAGAATTCTGAATTTGTTGAGTAGCCAATGAAGGTTCCGGAGAATGGGAGTAATGTGTTCTCTTTTGTTAGTGTTGGTAAGAATCCTAGCGGTGGAGTTCTGCAACATCTGTAGGGGTCTGATGTTGTTTGCTGGGAGACCGAGAAGGAGAGAGTTGCAATAGTCAATTTTTGAAAAGATGATGGATTGAAGCACCATGCGGTAATCCTGAAAGTGGAGGAGTGGTCTCAACTTTTTTAGGACTTGTAATTTAAAGAAACATTCCTTTGTGGTGTTATTGACGAATTTTTTGAGGTTTAGCTGGTTATCCAGAATCACACCCAGGTCTCTCACTTGCGGGGAGTTGGTTGGCCCGTAGTTGTCGACCTGGGAGATAAGGATCTCCGTCTTGTTAGTGTTGAGGACTAAGTTGAGGCTGGTGAGAAGGTGGTTGATTGACTGAAGGCAGCTGTTCCAGAAGCTGAGGGTCTTGGGGAGGGACTCCGTGATCGGGATTAGAATTTGAACGTTGTCGGCGTAGATATAATGCGTTATCTTTAGATTTGCTAGGTGATCTGGATATCCATACCCTAGAAACTGAACCATCACCAACTCAATTCAAATGAGCCAAATGGCTTTCGATCACAACCAGCCTGACCCGATTTTGCCCAGGAGTGTAAAGAAGAAATGATCTGTATCAAATGTGCCTAATATCCTCTTTTCCTTCTACTGATATGCAGGTTACCTCAGTGTGCCTCTTACCATATTACATTCCTGGGAGTAGATTGGCCTATCGGGCTTTGGGCATGACCCAGTGGGCCGGCAGGGCTAATCATGTGGTTGGTGTTCATTGCATCAGTCTCCTGCCTGCAGAGCCACTTTGACTAACAGTAGGCCCCGCAGCAGCTCTTCTCGAGGCTCTTTGCTAACTCCTGTTTGCCTCTAAATTTTTCCAATAGCAGCAGCTCCATGGACCTATTGTCTTTGGACCTTCCCCCACCCATCATCACCGTGGCGGTGGGAAACCCTTTCACCACTTCCCCTCTCATCTCTCCTACCTCTCCTGCGGCAGGAGGCAGCCAGGAGACCTCTGGCCATTACCTCACTGCTGCTAGCTTCCCTCATGTTCGGTCCAGCAAAAATACAGTAATAAAAAAAAAAAAGTTAACTTTTTCACAGGAGAAGGGGGGATTAAAGTGAGCACAACTGTCAACATGCAGGTATGCTTGCTGACCCATGTGTGAGCAAGAGCATGAGAATCAGCGAGCATGTATGTGTGTGAACATGTGCTTGAGAGGGAGAGTGAGCATATGAGGGCGTGTATGAAAGAATGGACATATATGTGTATAAGAGAGAGAACAGAAAGTTTGTGCATTCTCCCCAACCCCAATTATTCCACAACAATGTCAGGGTAATTGGAATTAAATGTTCCTAGATATGGAGAGCAAGGGATTTATTAATCATTATTTGTTTTAATTATTGAGTTGTATTTAATATGTCTGTTTGAAATATTTCATTGTTCAGGAAATTAAAAAAAAAATTCCTCATGAATTTTTAATTATTGGATGTTCTATTCATCAGCCATTTTGAAATATTTATTCTTTTTATTAATATGGTTCTACTATTATGATTTATGTTTTTTTATTTCTTCATTGGATGTTTTTTGAAGAACTACAGAAAAACACCTGGCATTACTTGGGTGATCTGGTCTGTAATAGCCTGTGGAGGCATGTGTCTGCACCTATGTGTGTCTATCTCTGCCTGTGCACATGTGTGTGACTGCGCATATGCCTGTCTGTTTCTCTGGGCAAATATGTGCTTGTGCGTGTACCTGTGCGGAAGCCTGACAGATTAGGGCTTTGCAGATAAAGCAGATTGCCTTTGCACGGTGCACCTTCCACTGTTTCAGGCACCACCTAGTAGTGAAACAGACAACAGAGTGACTGACTGACCAAAACAGCACAAGTATACATATAGAAGATGGTAATGTTTGTCTTTTCATTGTTGCACTGCATACAGTCATGTTGCCAATTGCCCCGGTTCAGTTTTTGTCTGAATGTTTCTATTTATCCTTTATGGTCTATGTATTCTACTTTGTCTGTGCTCTAAGGTGAGGTATTCTGTTAGCATATTTCTATTTAAGGATCTACAGAAGCTTGGCTTGTTCAGTTTTCCTAATAGGAGGTGTAGTGGTGTTTTAGAGCCTAGTGTATTATTTGCAGTATTGCCTTTTCACAAGTAGGGTTGCTACTATTTGAGTGCTGATAGTTAGTGCTGTTTCATTATGGGATGTTTACTATGTCATAATTCAGCTTACTCATGGCTTTCTGAGGGCCAAGTCCATACCCAATGCATGTTACAATAGGCCTAATGCCATATGGTAGGGGTGGCCAACTCCGGTTCTCAAAAGCCACAAACAAGCCTGGTTTTCAAGATATCCTCAATGAATATGCACGAGATAGATTTGCATACAATGGAGGCAGTGCATGCAAATCTCTCATATGCATATTCATTGTGGATATCCTCAAAACCTGGCCTGTCTGTGGCTTTCAAGAACTGGAGCTGGGCAACCATGCCATATGGGTTCTAAGTGTCTTTTTGGAAGGTTTTCTGGTTGGTATCACAGCAGGGCATTCAAATATAATATACATGTTGTGATATTTTTACCTTAGAAGACTGTTCTTAAAATGTCCTTTTTTATGAAAAATCATTATATTTTTGTCTGTGCGTAGGGAGGGAGAGGCTGGGGAGTGCAAGGCTGTAAGGTGCACCTATGGCATCTAACACTCTTCACCAGCCCTGGCTGCATGTGGGGAAAAAATGATTCCATCTGGAGCTGAGCTGCTATGGGTCATTGGCTCTCCCCAGTCTTGGCCAGGGCTTCATTTTTTTAAGCCCAGAGAACAGCATGGATCATGTCTGGACCCCCCCTTTTCCCTAGGAGTAGGTAGGCAGAGCACAGCCTGGGAAACAATAGAAGAAGCAGAGTGTCAATGGGAATGCACTGGAATAGTATGGTGGAGAAGTGGAGACAAGCAACAGGCACAGAAAAGAAAAGAAGTGCCTGTGCAATGTTGGTGAGGCTTCGGTCTGAGGTGGCTGGATTGAGCTTAAATGGACAGCTGCTATGGAAAACAGTGAGTCTCCTGGAGAGCGGGGGTACTGAGAAGGATTGGGAGTCGGAAAAGGATAGGGGAAAGGGCAGCAGCAAGAACTTTACATAATGATGCACAGTGCTAAGGCAGAGAGCACTTACTGTTTGAGCACATGAGCAGTAGCACAACAGCAAAGTTGGTACGCATCAGAATGATTATAAGGCTAAAAATGTGTATCCAAACTGGAAGCATGTCCTTTTAATGCACACACAATCACCTCTCCTAGCTGCTCGATGCAATAGGCAAATGAGCTGCCACACTAAAAAGGACTAGGGATAAATTGTGCGATCCTAGCACGTCCATGGCAACAGGCGCCAAGGAGAAGTGGGTGTATGAGGGGGTTAAGAAAACGGACGTTGTAAATTGAGCGTCTCTTTCCCTAATCTTCTCCCCTTTGTGCACCCCTTCGTGCCTTATCTAATATTCTTTTATCTTATGTTTGTTTTTCTCCTGTTAACTAACCCTCTTTTCCAATCTTTACCTTTTTGGCTTGTTAACTAGTTAAATTATAAATGTTCATTGTATCAGACAACGGAATTATATTTCCTGCTTCTACTGTTTTATGTAAACCGGTTTGATTTAAATTTATTGTAAGAATATTGGTATATAAAAAAAGAAAAATAAATAAATAAATAATCTGACCGCCAACAAGTCATTTTTTTATTTTTATGTTACTGCTTTCTGTGGTTCCTCAGACTTCATATCACTACAATATGAAGTCGGAGGAACCACAGAAAATCAGTACTTTCTGCTTTTCTGTAAACTTTTGGGGTTCCTCAAGACTTAACGCCAGCTCCAGGCTGGCATTAATTTTTGAAGGTGAAAACGCGCATGTCAGGAACATTTTTTACATAAAGGGGTACCAGCTAATAGCCTCTTCAACAAGGCATTTATATGTGATGAGCACTATTAGCTACAAGCTGGCTTGGACGTGCATTTTGAACACGCTAATCCATTAATTGCTGAAAGGGTTATAGACGTTTGTCCAAAATGCACATCCAACCGCAGGTAACCTGTGTGCTAGCCTGAGTGCATAGTATTCATCAGCCTGTATGTGTGTCAAAGAGAAAAGCAGAGAGTGAGCATGTGTAGGGGCCAATATAGTTTCCTGTGTCTGACACAGTGTGTCTGTGTGAATGCGCCAGACAGTGGTTAGCAGTGTGGTTATCTCATTGCTTGGTAACTGGTTCAAGAGCAGGATTGTCTGTTAAAAGCCTTTAACACTAGTTCAGGAATTCAGGATATTTTGTGTATATACATATGAGAGATGTAATCAAAACTTGTTGGGGGCCGATTGCATGGATGGAAGAGAGAAGGGGGGACTGCAGCTCAGTTTGCTAACCCTGGTCTAGGGTGTGCGCCAATAAATTATTTAAGAAAATATGAAATGTATTTTGTAGATTTTTTTGGCTCTATTCTGCCTGGCTACAGGTCCCATGGTGTATTACTCAAAGGTTAGCTTGGCATGCTTTTGAAGCACTTGCTGCAGGGAAAGTGCATGAGGGTGTAATGCCTCTTTCTCTGAGCATTTTCAACGTAACATCCTGCACTGTGCCACTTCCAAACATCCTGGCTAGCAGTTCCTGCATCCTGGGCCCCTTAAACAGGACCTACAGCCAGGACTTCCTGGGTCACTGGTTGATGACATCGCATCCTGACTAGTATATAAGGAAGCTCAGAGCAACCAGCCAGTACCTCAGCAACAAATCCTCCTACGCCACTCCTTGGTGCTACATTGCTTCTGTTCCTGCCATGCTGTGTCCCCTACCTTGTCTCTCTGTGCTCCTGCTCTGTCCAGTCATACCTCTCTGTCCTGCCTTGTTCCCCTGTCCTGCTTTGCCTAGCCTTCCCAGCCAGCCTTCCTCAGACTGATCTTCTGTTGCTGAAGTGGACCGACTCCTGACCTTGATGTGTTGTTTCTCTGCCTGTTAACCTCTGCCTGGACACTGACCGTTTTAGTTCTCCACCTGCCCTGACCTTCGGCCTGAACTCTAACTTTCTGTGTACTACCAGCCCAGATTCCTGTCTAATCTCTCTCCTTACCTGGTGGTGAATCAGCTGCCACTTGCTAGGGCCTGGTTCATGTTCATACACAACAGGCTGCGTCAACCTAGCTGTGGCCCAAGTGCTTACATCAAGCGAAGCATGAGATTGCTGAAGCCATGAGCTCAGCCAATATGCCTATGCTCATGTATTACCTAGCCGACAGTCTGCAACAGCAACAAGGTCAACTCTAACATAGCATAGGGCTCCTGCAGGACCTTGCCAACTGCCTGAACAACCTACAAGCCGCCAATTCTCCAGCCCTGCCTCCCTCTACGGTGTTGTCTACCAGCTCCCTTCCTGGTTCCTCCAGGCCCTGCTCGTCGTCTCTCACCTCAGCCACATTATGACAGGGATCCCAAGGCCCGTCAGGGTCTTCTTAACAAATGCCTCATAAAATTTGAGCTGCAGGTCACCAGCTTCACTACAGACCAGGCAAAAGTGACCTTTATTATTTTGCTCCTGTCTGACCAGACTTTGATTTGGGCATCCCCTCTATGGGAGAGGAATGACTTTATTCTTGCCAACCTTTTGGAGTTCCTAGTCCAATTCAGAAGGGTCTTCGATGAGCCAGGTCGATCCTCTTCAGCTACCACTGACTTGCTTTGTTTGCACAGGGGATCCAAGACAGTGGGGCAAATAGCAGTCCAGCAGTCCAGTTCCATACATTGGCTTTGAAGCTGGTGGAACGAGGAAAGCTTAACTTCTGTTTTCTGGCAAGGTCACTCAGACCAAATAAAAGATGAACTGGTAGGCACGAGGTGCCTTACAACCTGGACGAGTTGATCTCCTTATGTATCAAAGTAGATATGTTTCCAAGAGAGATCTCAGGAGTGGGATTCCCTATGATGATCTAGTCGCCTGATGTGAAGTTCCAAAGATCAGTGTAGCATCCTACGGTGGGGAACGGACTTATCTACACCCACTATGAAGGAAGAGCCAATGCAATTGGGGTCATTAAGAATATCTGAAGAAAAAAACACACCACTGTAGGGTCCAAAATATCTGCCTCTACTATACTAGGTCAGGGCACTACATATAAAGCTCGAAACCTAGGAGTAATAATTGACACAGAACTCAGCCTTAAGCAACACATATCACTGAAAGTTAGAGAAGGCTACGCCAAATTAATGATCCTTAGAAGACTAAAACCATTATTACCTCAAGCACACTTTCGAACAGTACTACAAGCACTAATATTTGCTAGCACAGACTATTGTAACACACTTTTCCTAGGATTACCACATACAACAATCAGACCACTGCAAATACTACAGAACTCGGCTGCCAGAATACTTACTGGAAAAGGCAGAAGAGATCATATCACCCAAACACTTGCCGATTTACACTGGCTACCAATAGAACAAAGAGTGCAATTTAAAACGCTATGCACAATTCATAAACTAATCAATGACGAAAATGCCGATTGGCTAAACACTGCACTACAATTACATGTCCCCCAGAGAAATATCAGATTGGCCAATAAAGCTCTACTAACCATACCCTCAGTCAAAACAGCAAAACTGACCCAAGTTAAAGAGAGAGCACTATCTTTAGCGGGGCCAATATTATGGAATGCATTACCACCCGAATTAAGACTAATGAAAGATTTAAACTCTTCAAAAAAAGTTTAAAAACATGGCTCTTCAAAAAAGCCTTTCACAGTGAGGTCGATGAATAAGAACACATACACACAGCGGAAAGTCACCCAAAAGCAGAATTGCTTAATTTAATAATTATGATGAAAATAATAAAGTAAGAGAAGGACAGTATAAAATATATATGATTATCCTATTAACCATATAAATGGAAATCCCAATCCACTTTCCATATAAAGTATATTATTGAAACATGTAACCGAAAAATTTAGTGGCACCCTCTGGATAATTTAGAAACCAAACCAAACTTATTTCATGCCTAATTTTAAACCGTTGTGATGGTGCATCACTAAACGACGGTATTGAAACGTTTTTAAAATAAATAAATTCCAGAAATGGAAGGAAACTCCAGAGCACTGGATTGATTGGAAAGGCAATCCTAAGACTTGTCCCTCTCCTCCCTCTAAGATGGTTCTATATGCACATCTAGAGGTGAGCAATGGCATTTTTCAGCAAAGCATTCAACTCCGAAGCTGCTGGAAGCTTTATTGAAGAGGCTTTGGTCTGAGATCGTATTTCAAGCATCCGATCATCTCAAGTATCCAATCGTCTCCTCCATGGATGAAGAACCACCTAAAGGAAGTATTCAGGCTATCGTTGTGTCCCTGATGCGCAAAGTGGGACTCCTACATCAGGAACCAAATTCTTTGTATGTACTCCAAAAATCCATGAATCCCCTCATCTTGGGGCTACCATGGTTACAGCAACATACCCCCAACACTGATTGGCTCTCTGGAGATATCAAAACCTGAGGGTCCCACTGCTTCCAACACTGCCTGCAGCCTGTGCTTCTGCCCATGGTTATTGCCTTCTCTGAACTTCCAATTGTACCCAGTCTCCTTCGGGCCTATGCTGCATTTGCGGACGTGTTCAATAACAAGCAGGCCAAGACTTTACTACTGCACCACCCATATGACTGTCCAACAGACCTGCCACCTAGAAATATGCCGCCACGAGGAAGGGTCTATTCCTTGTCAGTACCAGAAACCCAGGTCTTGTCAGCATATATCAAGGAGAATCTGGAATGGGGATTTATCAGATTGTTATCCTTTCCAGTCACTGCAGATTTCTTTTTTGTAGAAAAAAAGGACGAGGTCAATATGACCCTGCATAGACTACAGAGGCCTAAATGCCCATTACAATAAAAAAAAAAACCCAAAAAAAACCCCCCTGCCTATTATCTCAACTTTTTTATCGTCTCCAAAGCGCTACCATCTTTACCAAACTGGACCTTAGAGGAGAATATAATATGATCCGGATCCAGATAGATGATGAATGGAAAATGAACTTTAACACCAGAGATATATACTTTGAATAGAAGCCCAAAGGAACAGGAATAAACTGCCAGATAAAAATATATATATTACATACATATACACACATACATCCATACACATATATATAGATACACACTAATGTCAGCAGATAAATACAAATCTTGTAGAATATCCATACCCCCTAAAAGTTTATTTATTTAAAGTAGAGATAGGTAAAGAAATCTGCTTAAGGTTGTGCAGGGCTGGAAAAAATACAGGGAGCCAAGCCAATCAGGTGCTTAAAATCTGGCACCTATACCCATTCTGAAGAGATACTGCTCTAAACAGACTGAAGTCTCACCAGGAGGAGGGAATGGAATGGAAGTGGGGTGAAGAAAGAAATGCTGGACGGAAGAAAAGGGAAAAGAGAGAATAAAGAAAGTCAAAATTAAAAAAAAAAAAGTTCTACTCTTGCATATGAGAACTGAACAGGGACAAAAGGACCCTTACCAAGAGTAAAATAAATACTTTCTAAGGCAGCTTGTTCTGAGAGTAATGTTGATATGGCATAGATCTTATATCGATTGGGGTAGAGCATTGAAAGGTTTATCAGTTCCGTACGTCAGCGTCCTAACTGGTTGAAGGCCCATGAAGTGTGCAGAACCCAAAAAAGTGATAAAACCACAGACATGCAAAGTCACGTCCCATGGCAGGGAAAGGCAAGTTGCATCAGCCAGGTCACTTCTGAACTGTATCATTGCTCAGTAAATGAAAACAAAACCTTAATTTGTCCTCCAGGGCAAGTAAAAGTAGTAGAGTGGAAAGAAGAGAGAGATTTCAAAACAAAGTCATACTTATACCAACCACAACCTGATTTCTGGCTTCAAGCAAGCAGCTAACTAAACGTCTTATCAAAGCTAAAGTAGCAGTCAAGATGGTTATAATGTAAGAAAAGCTTTCATTTTCCACTCAGACAACAGTGCACATAATGGAAAAATTACTTACCTGATAATTTCGTTTTCCTTAGTGTAGACATATGGACTCAGGACCAATGGGGTAGATTTTCAAAGGGATACGCGCGTACCCCCGGAAAACCTACCCCAAACCCCCCCTGCGCGCGCCGAGCCTATTTTGCATAGGCTCGGCGGCGTGCGCAAGCCCCGGGACGCGTGTAAGTCCCGGGGCTTGCATGGAGAGGCGTGTCGGGGGGAAGAGTCGGTCGTGACGCAGCGTTTCGGGGGCGGCGCTGCGGGCGTGGTTTCGGCCCGGGGGTGTTCTGGGGGTGGGTGATGGTGCGCCAGCAGCCTGCTGGCGCGCACAGATTTACATCTGCCTCTGGCAGGCGTAAATCCCACGATAAAGGTGGGGGGGGGGGGGGGTTAGGTAGGGGAAGGGAGGGGAAGGTGAGGGGAGGGAACGGAGGCAGGCTGCGCGGCTCGGCGCGCGCAGGCTGCCCAAAAATCGGCAGCCTTGCGCGCGCCGATCCCGGATTTTAATGGCTACGCACGTATCTATTCAAATCCCGCGTACTCTTGTTCGCGGGATTTGATTGGCCCGTGTACAGAAAAGCAGAAAAAAATGCTTTTCTGTACACCCTCCGACTTAATATCATAGCGATATTAAGTCCGAGGCCCCAAAAGTTAAAAAAAAAATAATTTTAAATTGGCCCACGGCCCGGAAGACAGACGCTCAATTATGCCGGCGTCCGTTTTCCGAACCCGTAGCTGTCAGCGGGTTTGAGAACTGACACCGGCAAAATTGAGTGTCAGCTGACAGCCGCCGTTCCTGTCAAAAGAGGTGCTAGGGACGCGCTAGTGTCCCTAGCAGCTCTTTTTACCGCGGGCCCTAATTTGCATAGGCCACCCTCCTGAATCGCGCGCCCAGGAGAGTGGCCTGTGCGCTCGCCGGCTCTCCCGCGCGTTTTTCTGTATCGGCCTGTAAGTTATTTAGAAAGCATACACATCAATTTGTTAATAAAAAAAAATTATTTTCCTGCATACCTGTTGCTCATGAGGTGGGAAAGAGGAAAGGCAAGGTTAGAAGCGTTCCCTCCCTGTTGCCTGGTCTCCAACGGGAGCCATGGAGTCCTTTGTCATCCAACTACCAAGCAGTCACATTCCTGAGGTATCCTTTAGAGAAAAGTGGAGCTGCAAAACGCTCCCTCCCGAATATAAGAGCGAGTTTAAGCCCCGCTTTCCAGCCAATCTGCTTGCTGTGGTGGAGCCCAACACTGCAGCAGAGTCCGCAGCGCCCGGAGAGGCATCCAAGCATGCTCTGGGTGGAGGTAATGTGCCAGATCCAGAACTACCCTGGAAAGACCCATGGGAGCTGAGGCAGTCGCCAAAGTGGAAATAACCATGGCGGGATGCCTCCTGAACAAGTCTGCAGCGTTAACCAGAGGAGGTGTGGAAGTCCCCGCAGTTACTTTGGGGCATGTAGCTATATCTTATCTTCCTGGGTTGACTGAGGTGCCCATCAGCTTTGGAGGAAAATTCCTCTGATGCCTCAGTATGTTAACTTTAGGGAAAAACTGTTCCAGCCACATCATCTGCCAAAATCTTTCACGTATGAATTTTATTGATAAAGCTATTTCAGACCTACATGCCAGAGTTTTATTGGAGTAAACAATTGTAAAGGTCTTTGGCTGGTCATGATGCAGCTCTTTAAGTCCAAATTGGGACTATACAGGATTTAAATATTTTCTAAAAACTGATTTAGTGCTTTACAAAATAGTGATATTACTAGAAACTGTTGCCTATGATCCAGCTTCCCCCGAATTAAGAGTGTGTCCCCTCGCTATTCTTAAGAGATATCTGTATGAGATATTAAAAATTAGGGATGTGCACACACAATTTCCAGCGTGTTTTTTTCATTTTATGCTTATAAAATCAAATTTAATGCACATAAATTTTACATGCATATGCACTACTGACACACGGAAATCAATACATATCTGTACTGAAAATTCATAAGGAAGCAATGCCTCTAGTTATAAAAGTGCTTTTTCCTCCTCTTCCAAAATGTGCAATGAGCAACCTAGAAGTTGGAAGAGATGAACACTGTCTTGACAGTTCAGATTTAACACTCTCTCTTGAAATATCACAGGGGAAAAATTTAGTTCGGTCAGCCCTGACAGCAACACTTATATTTGAGCTAGATTAAAAAATGGGATGTGGGTCTTTAAAGCACATATTCCAGTTCCTTAATAGAGCAATACAAATTAGATCGAAAGGTTTTTTGCTCTGCGACAGGAAGCTTATAAGAACATAAGAAGTTGCCATACTGGGTAGTGAGGGACAACCAAGACCAACATCCTGTTTTACCAGCTGAGCTAACACCATATTGAGGTCCCAACACACAGCAGGACACCTTAGGGGAGGCTTCAGTTGAAGAAGGCCCCACATGAAACATACAACTATAGGCTGCACAGAGATAAGCATACCATGGTGGTATGCACTAATTGCACTCGGATGAACTCTAACGGAGTTGGTTTTCAAGCCAGCTTCCGATAGGTGTATGAGGTAATCAAGCAGTTTGTGTGGAGCAGGAGAACAGATCTAGAGTCTTCTGTTCACACCACATGGAAAACTTCTTCCACTTCAGTCCATAGGACTTTCTAGTCGAGGGCTTTCTAGAAGCCACCAGGACCCAAAATACATTTTCTGAAAGGTTGGGATGTCAACCTGCCTCAATCTTGCATGAAGAGATCTGGGGATAAGGACATAAGACATACCAAGGGTCCATCAAGCCCAGCATCCTGTTTCCAACAGTGGCCAATCCAAGTCACAAGTACTTAACAAGTACCTAAACATTAAATAGATCCCAAGTACGATTCCTTATTGATTAATAACACTTTATGGGCTTCTCCTCTATGAACTTATCCAAACCTTTTTTTAAACCCAGTTACACTAACTGCTGTAACCACATCATCTGGCAATGAAGTCCAGAGCTCAACTGTGCATTGAGTAAAAAGAAATTTCTACGATTTAATTGTGCTACTTGCCAACTTCATGGAGTGCCCCCTAGACCTTCTATTATCTGAAATAGTAAATAACAGATTCATATTTATCCATTCTAGTCCTCTCATGATTTTATAGACCTCTATCATATCCCTCCTCAACTGTCTCTTCTCCAAGCTGAACAGCCCTAACCTCTTTAGCCTTTCCTCATAGGGGAGCCTTTCCATCTCCTTTATCAAGTCACCCTTCTCTGTACCTTCTCTAGTGCAACTATATCTTTTTTGAGATGTGGCAACCAGAACTGCACACAATACGCAAGGTGCTGTCACACCATGGAGCGATAGAGGCATTAGAACATTCTCTGTTTTATTCACCATTCCCTTCCTAATAATTCCTAACATTGTTTGCTTTTTGACTGCTGCAGCACACTAAGCAGATGTGGAATAGGTGTAGAATATGCTACGCTTCCCTGTAAAACATTGTTAAACTGTGTGGTCAAGACTGTATTTTTTTGAACCTGATTATTTGTAAGCATTTTGAAAGCCTGTCATCTACATTAACTGCATTGTTGGATGTCACTCATGTGGCATGGCTAATTCAGCCCCGCTCGTCAACAGAGAAATAGATTTTTCAATAACTTGTTAAATACGGTACAATTAAAAATTCTATACTAACCATGTATATAGAAACACTGAAATGAGATGGCTAAAAAAGACCAGTTTTTCTAGTCTGCCATCCACATCAACTGCTCAGCATTATAACCCCTACCACTCCTTTAGAGATCTCATGTGCTTATCCCATGCTTTCTTTAATTCAGATACTGTCCCTGGTCTCCACCACTTCCAATGGAAGGCTGTTCCACATATCTATCACTGATTCTAGAAATATTTCCTTAGACTACTCCCGAGTCGATTCCCTTTCACACTCATCCCAGGACCCCTTGATTCAGAGCCTCATTTCCACTAATACCTCCAAGGTATTTAAAATGTCTGTCAAATCTCCCCTATCTGTCCTCTAAGGTATATGTATTTAAATCTTTAGCTCTGTCCTCATATGGTTTACAAAGAAACCATAGACTATTTTAGTAGACACTCTCAGGACTACCTATATCCAGTTAATATTCTTTTGAAGATGCAATCTCCAGATCTGTACACAGCATTGCAAATAAGGTCTCACCAGGAACTTATATAGAGGGAATATCACCTTTTGTTTCTGCTGACCTTCCTCTCCCTATGCATCCAAGCATCTTTCTGGTCTTTGGTCACTTTAAGATCACCACATGACACCCCCCCCCCCAGATCCTTCTCTTGTTTTATGCTTAGAATTTCACACCCCCCCCCCTGTACTGCTTCCTTAGGTTATTGCAGGCATGACTTGTAGCTAAGATTTAAGGCTAAAAAATGCAGACTCTAGACCAGTCCTCAAGTTTCACTAGATCCCTCCTCATGTTTTACACAACTTCCTGGATGTCTACCCTATCAGAATATTCTAGCCATTCGCAAAAAGACAAACCTTTCCCCAACATCACTTACATAAATGATGAAAAGAACCTGTCCAAGGATCGATCCTTATGGCACATCACTAGTAACTTCACACAGTGGACTCCATTTTGAAATACTCGCCACCTCCCACTCAATCAGCTTCTAACCCAGTCAACTTTAGGGCCCATTCCAAGGGTGCTCAGTTTATAAGTCGCCTATGGAGAACTATGTAACACTATATCTTGCACCCTCCCCTATCCGACTCTCTAGTCATCTAGTCAAAGAAATGCACATTAGGGGTTTTTTTACATTCTTTTTACAGCCCTGGCCCCTCCTTTCAGCCTGGGGCTGCCACCACTGCTCCTTTCCATCCTAGCAAATGTTTCTCCTTCCAAGCCCCCTTTGTCTCTCCTGGTCCAGAACCATGATTGCTCTTTCTGGTCTCTGTCATTCCTTCCAGTCCAGGACACTGCAGCTTCTCCTCCGCCCTGGCTCCTCTGCCTGGTGATAGATGCCAGTTGTTGAATTTTAGTTGCCGAGGTGACTTGATGCCAGAGTTTGTTCATCCCTTAGTGTTACTAAATGCTCAAAATAATCTAATCAAATTGCATAAAGTGAATATTCTATAGACCATTTTTAAAAATTAGATATGATATCCACAATGAATATGTGAGAGATGTATTTGCATAAAATGGAGGCAGTGCATGCAAATTTCTCTCATGCATTTTATTATGGATATACCGAAAACTAGCCCTGCAGGCAGTTTGATCAGTTTATATGACAGAAGGCCTGCAAGTCAACTCTATAATGTAATGCTACTGTTAATTAGAAGGAAAAATATAGAACATGAGGGCCCCATGAGGCAGAGTGTTCTGTCATCCTGCACTCTGCTATGAAAAGCTGCCACAGGTTACAGCAAATAAACAGTGCAGGCACATTCAAAGTAACAGGATACAAATACAACTAGAAGCTAACAGAGAGGAACAGAGGAGACAACCAAAGAGAAAGAAATACAGAAAAAATAAAAAAGAAATTGATCAAACGAAAACTTCAGTCTTTGAGAAGACAGAGTAGCCTCCTCCTGTTGTGTTTACCATTTTGTCAAAATTACTTTCTATAAATAACCAGTAGCGCACACAGCCTCTGTGATAGCCCTCAGCAATCATCTATGTACAATGGATTTTTAACTTTTTATTGCCTGACAAAATGTATACATTATCAGATGTACATCTAGATGTAAAAGTCAAATATTTTTCCATTTTTTCTGCCCCATACATAACTTTGAAACCGAACAGAGAAGAGCACTAGAGAGTACTGGGTATTGCCATATGCTGTTAAAAAATAAAAATATCCTCAAGACAGACTAATTACATGTCCACTATTTTCTGCAACTCCCCCCAAGACAGAGGGGGGAAGGCTTCCTTATAATCAGAAAAATTAGCAAGCTCAAGGCTCTTTCAGTCTGGTCCTCCAAAATTCTATAAACAAAAGTTCAAAAAGCCTTGGTCTCCACAAGTGTTTCTCAAGCGCCAGTCTAAAGCAGCACTTTTCCCAGTCACCACTATTCTGCTCACATCACACGCAAGACACGGCACATTACTCACAACGTCGCTTTGTTTTCCACTCCACAGCCATTGTGGAACTTCCTCGTATGTGGTTTCTCCTTCTGTTTCTCTTTAAATCGATGCAGGGAGAGCATCATTTCCTGAGTGGCAGAACACAGAGAACAGCGAGGCACTAAGACTATTGCTTCAGGGGCCAAGTGAAGAGCACCAGAACAGAAGGTGCAGCAAAGTGAGAAAGGAGAGAGCCTGTGTGGAGAGTTGGGGGGGGGGCTGCTACTGGGAGCTGGAGAAATGCGGAGAGACTGATGGCTGGGGGGGGGGGGGGGGGGAAAGAGATGAAAAAAAAAAAGGGACAAAGACATTTTCTAAAAAATTGTTTCATCTTTTGGCATTAATCTTTTTAGGAGATTGAAGAGTGGGGTAGAGGGGTTCCCCCCAGCTCTTCAATTTCAAGGGGGACCCTACCCACTAATCAATCTCATGGGTGAGCCCTGCAGCCAAGTCCATGTCATTTTGAGAATGTAGCTAGCTGCTCCCTGGCATATAAGAGTGTGAAACACTGCTCCACAGAAATACATCTGGAAGTGCCTTGTCCAGCCACTTGATTAATTATATATATATCCAAGCAATTAAGAATGACTCTGCCAGAAAATGTTTGGGGAATTCATCTATAAAAGTTTCTCCCTCTTCCTCCCAGATAGCCCAAGAATAAAGACGACAAACGATAACGCTACTCTTTTCTCAGAATAAACCCACGGGGCATGTACTATGTCAGGAGTGGCCAACTCTGGACCCTCAAGAGCCACAAATGGATCTGGTTTTCAGGATGTACACATGAATATGCATGAGACAGATTTGCATATAATGGAGGCAGTGCACGGAAATCTCTCTCATGCATATTCAGTTTGGATATTCTGAAAAACCAGACCTGTTTGTGGTTCCCAAGGACTAGAGCTGTCCACCCCTGTACTATGTTTTTCTAAATTGTTGATTCACAGCACACTACCATAGATGATGTTTGAAGGTGCCAACAATGCTAGCACATTTAAACATTTGTCAGGAGTCAATCCTGCCTCATGTGCTCTGAAGGGTGAAAATATAATCCTATGCAAAATATGTGACTGTAGCTCCATTAATACCACATCACCTGAGAGTTTCAACAAATTTGTGAAACATCTTGAGAACTCATCCTCACTGAATGGGACATTCAAACCTTTATGCCTCGTTGCAGCTAAGACAGATGGGGTAACATACCTTTAACTAGACCAATAATTCATACAAATGAGATATAGAGATTTGCCCATTTTGAACAGTGTAATCAGGAAGTTAAATTGGGAGGGAGTATATGCATTAATATTTAATATGAACAGAGTGGAAATGAATTTGAACATATGAAAAGAAATGTTTTCCTTAAACCTAGTACTTGAGATATTTAAACATTAGCATATTTACACATGGCTGGACACACGTTTTGGAGATGCTAGCCTAGCACCCAATGCACTAAAGAGATTAGCGCATCCACAACATGGGCCCAAACAAATGCGTAGCTGATAGTGCCCATCACATGTAAATTCCATGTAGATAAGGCTATTAGCTATTACCCCCCCCCCCCCCCCCCCCGATGCAGAAAATTGCTGGGCATCCAAAGTACCCTTTTTAACACAGCAAATTTAACTCTAGCCCTGGAGGTGACAAAGTCAATCCGCGAGTCAAGGGCTCATAAGAAATTTAAAAATACAGCCTTCTGTGGTTCCTCCTACTTAGTATTATTGCGACACAAATTTACTGCTTGCAGTGTTGAAAAATAAATGTATACTGGCTTTAAAAAAAAATAAATAAATTTTCTGGACACACAATTTAGTCGCCTACAGCAAGGGTAGCTTAGTTATGGGCGCCTTCAGCAAAATCGGCCAGAAGAAGCAGGATAAAACCAGTTACTCGTATTGAATGCCCGTTGCAATTATGGGCACCCGATGTATTTGAGCGCTAGAGACGCACAATTCTTCTCTAGCATGCCCTTTTTTTTACGCAGCCCCCCATTTAAATACCGCATCGGGCATCCAGGGGATTTGGCTGCATGCGCATTAGGAAAACGGGCGTTCAATACAAGCACCTGTTTTCAACCCGTGTCTTATAGCATCGGCTCCTATATCTTTCACTATAAACTACAGGGGGATAAGCGCTTTACCAAACCTCTTATCTACTACTGAAAGAATGGCCAGATCTAGCACCATGTTCACACATACTTTGGTATTTGGCATGCTGCGTGCAAGCATTTCAAAATACCATCCTGGTCTTTGCCTATCTCTCACCTGAAAAACAACTCTGATAGCTCCATTTGCACGTTCATTCTGGAGATCGAGGTCTTATGGGAAGCTGGGTCGCTGTTTTTTTTGACAACTGTGGGATTCGAATACTTATAGTAATGTGAAATTGGAGTTTAAGCTATCGACTAAATCATTCCACACAGCTACAGATCAGAGAAACATGGGAGGGCATCTTGAGACCAATGGATAGGATACCTTCTTCAGTTGAAAGGACCTTAACTGGAATCATGTTCTGTATAAACCAATGTTCTAACTATATGCAAATATCCTTAATTTTCAATAGAGCCAGGAACATCCACTTCCTGTGATTGCACAGTGGATCATGGACTTACAATTAGAGTTAGATGGCGAAGGCTGGAGAAATATATCATGCTCAGCCCACAGAATATTTGTTGTCATTGGACCAAGCTGAAGACCAAATTATTACACTGTTCTTATTTATATGCGCCCTATGTTTTGTTTTTTTTGCCAAATTCTCTTCTGCATCTTGTGGGCTCTGCTAGAGAAGATGCAGTCCAATAGGGACGTATTATAGGTCCCTATTTAGTAAGCAGGCAAGTGGGAAAGTTATCCGAGTAAAGTTACTGGATAACTTTTGTCTAATATTCAGTAGTTTAAGTCTCCCGCTGAATATGCTTGGCTAAAGTTACCCAGATAAAGTTGTTACCCAGATAAAGTTGTTACCCAGATAAAGTTGTTACCCAGATAAAGTTGTTACCCAGATAGCTTTGCCATTCACCCACCATACTGAATATTTAAAAAACAAACAAAGAAAAAGAGTACAGCAGGCTGTAGCAGTCTGAAGCACCCCTCTAACTGCTGTTACAAAAATAAAAATGTCCCTGCAGCAGTCACTGTCTCTCCCCCCCCCCCGCCACCACCACTCCAAGTTGTCAAAATTAATATTGGGTCTGTAGTAACCCAATCCCACTCAGCAAGTTTAAAATAAATGTTATGGCCTCTGTGGCCCAAACCCCCCCCCCCCCCCCAAGTTTTCCCATGACTAGTTGGCTCCATGCTTGTTCCCCTCCCCTCAAAAGCCTTGAGGCACCCCTATGGGAGGAGCTGCTCTTACCTCCTCCAGCAAGGTGAATATCTAAATGTCAGTACAGCTGACAGGTACCTGCTTTCTCTGAAAGGAATGAGGCTGAGGACAACAAAGTCAATAACTAACTATCTAAATGCCAGCACCTGTCAGGTCAGCTATACCGACATTTAGATATTCATCCCAACGCAGGAGGTAAGAGCTTCTCCTCCTCCTCCTGAGGGTACCTCAGGGTTTTATGGGGTGTGGTGGGGGAGGGGAGAGGAACGGAAGCCCCATTTTTATCTAGGAGGAAGGCGTGATCAAGCAAAGAGCTAACTTATCTTTGGAAAACTTGGACGTGGGGGTGGGAGAGAGGAGCTTTGGTCATAGAGACCCCAACATTTGTTTTAAAAAACTTGTGGGAAGATTGGGAAATTGGGCCGCTACAGGCCCAACATTTATTTTGACAATTTGGAAGGGGAGGGGGTGGGCGGGTTGGGTTTTTTTTGTTTTTAAACTTCCTAGGCTATATTCAGAATATAGTCAGTTAGGTCTAAAATTCTGTGGGTAAATACACCAAGATAACTTTAAACCTGCTCTCCACCATGACCAGCCTTATCTAGCTACTTTTAAACATCATCCTCGGAATGCCTCCACACCGCCTCTTTTTTATATGGATAAATTTTGCTGGATAATAACTTAATGGCTAAAAAACAAACAAACTTAAACAAAAACAAATTTATCCATTCAGCAAGGTGAGAAATTCACAACTCTAGGTTTGTTTGGCTAAGTCCAAACTTATCCAAACAATCCCCTCTGAATATGGACCTCTGTATGTTCATTCTTGTGTTTGGGTTCTGGAGCGATATGAAGACTGACATTTCAACTACTGTGGGCAAACAAATTACCTTATTGCCAACTATGTGCTCACTGAGTTACCAGAGGGAGATTTCACTCTATTCCTTTTTCTTTAACTAACTAATCAACAAATTCATGAAGTCATGAAAGGAAGGAGAAATTACTACTTACCTGATAATTTCCTTTTCTTTAGTAAAGACAGGTGAATCCAAAACCAGTGGGTTATGTACCGCTACCAGCAGATGGAGACAGAATAAAGCTGACATCATAAGTATATATAACCCTGCAGTGACATCAGCCTGCCAGTATTCTCTTCAAAAGCCAACTGTGGACAAACTAACAAAACTTGATTATTAACAGATAACCATTACAGCACTCAGTCAACAGGAAAACACAGAGTTCAGACAAAGAATATATTAACACTAGTCTAGGGACCGGAGTAACACCAGTAACTCCTGGAACACGCAGCTACCCAGGAGGACAATAGCAGCACCATGAGGCAGCCAAGGGCGGGAGGTGGATTCACCTTTCTGTAGTAAAGAAAAGGAAATTATCAGGTAAGTAGGTATTTCTCCTTTCTTAGCATTCAGACAGGTAAATCCAAAACCAATGGGATGTACCAAAGCTATTCCCGAACAGGGCAAGAGGCTGCCCGTGGTCCAGTCAAAACCACATGTGCGAAAGCTGCATCCTCCCTGGCCTACACATCCAGGTGTTAATGCCTGGAAAAGGCGTGTAAAAAGGACCACATCACAGCTCGGCAAATGTCGACGGAAGACAACAAGCTAACCACCCATGACTCTGCCTGACCTCTAGTGATATGAGCCCTAATCTGACTAGGCAATAGGTACTCAGCAATCATACACGTGGCCTCAACTACCTCCTTAATCCAGCGGGGTATTGTAGCCCGCAAAGCCGGTTTGCCCTTTTTACTTCAACCGAGAACAACAAAACGGGCGATCCGCCTTCTTGAGAGGTTTAGAAACCTCCAAATACCTCAAGATATGCTTCTCGACATCCAAGGGGCGTAACAGGTGATATTCTTCCACATCACTTTCCCTGTCCAGAGAGGGCAGGGAAATGGATCTATTCAACTGAAAATCCTAGACTTTTGGCAAGAAGGAAGGAACCATACACAGCTGTATTGCCCTGGAGTCACTCACAGAAACAGTTACAAGACAAGGCCTATAGTTCAGATACCCTACGTGCCGAATTGCCACAAGAAACACCATTTTCAAGGTCAGTAACCTCAAGAAAGGCTATGCATCGATCGAAAAGTAGGGCCTGCTAAAAAATCCAAAACTAGATTAAGACTCCAAAGGCACTGGTAACTACAAGACAGGATGAAGATGTTTCATGCCTTTCAAGAAATGGCCACATCTGGATGAGCCGACAAGGTTCCACTATTCATCTGACCTTGGAAACAGGCAAGAACTGCCACCTGTACCTTTAAGAAATTAAGAGCCAACCCTTTACTTCATACATCATACAAAACTTCCAAACTGAGCAGGATCTTAACAGAACAAGGAAGAATTCCTCAATCTTCACACCAAGCCTCAAATACTTGCCAAACCCACACATATGTAGACTAAGGAAGTGGAGAACTTTCTCACTCGCAGCAAGGTGGCAATCACCACAGAATAACATCCATGTTTTAGCAACTGAGCCCTCTCAAGGGCTATACTGTAAGACAAAATCAAATCAGATCTTCATGAAGAACAGGCCCCACCCATTGCAGATTCTTGTGCACTGGAAACTGGAGGGGTATGCAGATCTGCATACCATGGTCTCCTGGACCAATATGGTGCCACAAGAAGCACCATCCCCCTGTGACTCTTGATCATCCAAACCATTCTGCCCAACATGGGCCATGAGGATAAGCATACAGCAGCTTGCCTGTGCTCTGGCCACTCCTGCACAAGGGCATCGATGGACAAGAACTTTGGATCTCTCCTGTGACTGAAGAAGAGAGAAACCTTCACACTGCGAGAAGTTGCCAGCAGATCCAGAAACGGAAGGCCCCAGCGATCCACTATTAGCTGAAATGTCTCGTTTGACAATTAAGAACATAAGAACATAAGAAAATGCCATACTGGGTCAGACCAAGGGTCCATCAAGCCCAGCATCCTGTTTCCAACAGTGGCCAATCCAGGCCATAAGAACCTGGCAAGTACCCAAAAACTAAGTCTATTCCATGTAACCATTGCTAATGGCAGTGGCTATTCTCTAAGTGAACTTAATAGCAGGTAATGGACTTCTCCTCCAAGAACTTATCCAATCCTTTTTTAAACACAGCTATACTAACTGCACGAACCACATTCTCTGGCAACAAATTCCAGAGTTTAATTGTGCGTTGAGTAAAAAAGAACTTTCTCTGATTAGTTTTAAATGTGCCCCATGCTAACTTCATGGAGTGTCCCCTAGTCCTTCTACTATCCGAAAGAGTAAATAACCGATTCACATCTACCCGTTCTAGACCTCTCATGATTTTAAACACCTCTATCATATCCCCCCTCAGTCGTCTCTTCTCCAAGCTGAAAAGTCCTAACCTCTTTAGTCTTTCCTCATAGGGGAGTTGTTCCATTCCCCTTATCATTTTGGTAGCCCTTCTCTGTACCTTCTCCATCGCAATTATATCTTTTTTGAGATGCGGCGACCAGAATTGTACACAGTATTCAAGGTGCGGTCTCACCATGGAGTGATACAGAGGCATTATGACATTTTCCGTTTTATTCATCATTCCTTTTCTAATAATTCCCAACATTCTGTTTGCTTTTTTGACTGCCGCAGCACACTGAACCGACAATTTCAATGTGTTATCCACTATGACACCTAGATCTCTTTCTTGGGTTGTAGCACCTAATATGGAACCCAACATCGTGTAATTATAGCATGGGTTATTTTTCCCTATATGCATCACCTTGCACTTATCCACATTAAATTTCATCTGCCATTTGGATGCCCAATTTTCCAGTCTCACAAGGTCTTCCTGCAATTTATCACAATCTGCTTGTGATTTAACTACTCTGCACAATTTTGTGTCATCTGCAAATTTGATTATCTCACTCGTCGTATTTCTTTCCAGATCATTTATAAATATATTGAACAGTAAGGGTCCCAACACAGAACCCTGAGGTACTCCACTGTCCACTCCCTTCCACTGAGAAAATTGCCCATTTAATCCTACTCTCTGTTTCCTGTCTTTTAGCCAGTTTGCAATCCACGAAAGGACATCGCCACCTATCCCATGACTTTTTACTTTTCCTAGAAGCCTCTCATGAGGAACTTTGTCAAACGCCTTCTGAAAATCCAAGTATACTATATCTACCGGTTCACCTTTATCCACATGTTTATTAACTCCTTCAAAAAGTGAAGCAGATTTGTGAGGCAAGACTTGCCCTGGGTAAAGCCATGCTGACTTTGTTCCATTAAACCATGTCTTTCTATATGTTCTGTGATTTTGATGTTTAGAACACTTTCCACTATTTTTCCTGGCACTGAAGTCAGGCTAACCGGTCTGTAGTTTCCCGGATCGCCCCTGGAGCCCTTTTTAAATATTGGGGTTACATTTGCTATCCTCCAGTCTTCAGGTACAATGGATGATTTTAATGATAAGTTACAAATTTTTACTAATAGGTCTGAAATTTCATTTTTTAGTTCCTTCAGAACTCTGGGGTGTATACCATCCGGTCCAGGTGATTTACTACTCTTCAGTTTGTCAATCAGGCCTACCACATCTTCTAGGTTCACCGTGATTTGATTCAGTCCATCTGAATCATTACCCATGAAAACCTTCTCCATTACGGGTACCTCCCCAACATCCTCTTCAGTAAACACCGAAGCAAAGAAATCATTTAATCTTTCCGCGATGGCCTTATCTTCTCTAAGTGCCCCTTTAACCCCTCGATCATCTAACGGTCCAACTGACTCCCTCACAGGCTTTCTGCTTCGGATATATTTAAAAAATTCCCATTCTCCTGGATACAGACTATGTCTGCTGAGGATGTTTGCTCTTACATTGTCTTTTCCTGTAATGTACGAGGCCGAGATCTCCTGAAGATGCACTTCCGCCAATTCCATAAATTGGGCTATTTCCTGCGACACTTACTGGCTGGCTCTTGATTCCTCCCTGCTGACTGATGTAAGCCACAGTCATTGCATTGTCCAACATTATCTGGACTGCTCAACACTGCAAATGGTCGCCGAACCGCAAACATGCCAACCGGACAGCATGGGCTTCCAGCCGATTGATGCTCCAGAAAGACTTTTCTGAACTCCAGCGTCCTTGCACTGCCAACACCTGATAGTAGGCTCGCCAACCCAGAAGACTTGCATCTGAGATGTGTACCAGTCAGTCTGGTGATCTATGGGAAAACCTCTTTCTTAGATGATCCGCTTGTAACCACCACTGCATGTGAGTGCAGACCTCTATTGGTAGGTGAAGCCGAATCAAATAGTCCTGAGATTGAGGGGCTCCAGCAAGACAGCAGAAAGTACTGAATAGGATGCATATTCGCCCTTGCCCACAGCATCACTTCCAGGGTCGCCATCAAATCAATCAAGCTCTTGTAGATAGGACCACACTGTTGGGTGTATTGTATTCATCAAAAGATGCGCCTGCACCATCAGCTTCTGAATGCAGCTCTCCAGCAGGAACACCCTGCCCTGCTTCGTGTCAAACTGAACACTGAGATACTCTAATGACTGAGATGGCTGAAGATTGCTCTTGGCCGGTTCACCACCCAACCTGTCTCCTGCCAGAAGATCACCTTGCGCGACACTCAGCGGCTCTCTTCCAGACTCTTAGCCTCAATCAGCCTGTCACCCCACTACAGGTGTACTAAGATCCCATCCTTTCTCATTTTCACTGCCGCCACCACCACCACCATAACCTTGGAAAATGTTCTGGGCATGGAAGCCAATCCAAAAATTGAATGGCATCCCAAAGCCGTGAAATGCCAAATCTGTTGATGCTCTAGCCAGATGGGAATATGCTGGTATGCCTTGGACAAGTCAGAGACATCAGAAACTTTACTGTATAGCCGTTATCACTGAGAGTAAAGTTTCCATGCGAAAATGAGTATTGACCTCTGAGCTCCAGGATGGGGCGACCAGCCCTCCTTCTTGGGCACAACAAAATAAATGGATGGCCCGTATTTTCTTGAGACATGGGCAGGCACTGGAACCACAGCCAGCAAACTAAGGAGTCTTAAAGTACACTACACTGCCTCTCTCTTCTGTGGAGAGTTGTAGGGAGACACGAGAATATGTCCTGAGGAACACTGCCAAATGCCAGTGCATAGCCATCTCTTACATCCAGAGATGTGTGTGTGTGTCTAGCTGTAACCGCGCTGCAAAAAAATAAGGTGTCCAAAATTTAGGTGCTCAATACTGTACATCGAGGGGCAGCCAAATACTGGGCTCCCACGAGGCTACACCGCTTGCGCACAGATAAGTGTGTGCAAATGAGCGCACATATGGACGCCCTTAACCAATTGGTCGTCCAACCAGGTGCCCAACTAGGCGCACAAACTGGACACATACCTGGACGCACTCGCAAAAACCAACAGAACTGAAGAGAGCAGCCTAATGCACAAGATAAAAGCGAACGAAATGCCGCTGCGGCCTACCACGCGGCAAACAAGAAAAGCCTGAGTGGGGCCTAGCCAAAAGGTTGCTCAACTCGCCAGGCTGCCCCCATTCCCCAAACTCCCATGGAGGTGGAGACGAATGTCAGATCGGCGCGCCAAGCACAGAGACCAAAGGAAAGAGGAACCCCTACAAAAAAAAAAACAAAAAAAAACTCACCTCCTTCTCTGACTCATGTATTTTTTTTTTTTTAACCTGAGGTCAGTCCATCCTGGCTCAGTACAGAAATCGATCTCCGGTTGTGGTGGGAGAGGCCATATACCTTCTCTGTTGTACTCGGCTTCATGCACCCGCTGCCTTTCAGTTGTTTATTTTTATTTATTTTTTTTAACAGCTAAGTCCACGCCAGCTGAAAAACAGCTACCGGACCAAGGTACTTATCTTTGGATCCCTCCCTCAGATATCACCTCAGGAATTCTTGACTGAGAGAGGGACCATATGTTATCAACACAGGAGAGCAGGGCGGGGCAAACTGAATTTCCTTCTTTTCTCCTTCTAAAACTTAAAGCAATCCCCATTACGGAGATGCACGTCCACCATCCGATGGAGACAGAGAATACTGGTGGTCTGATGTCACTGCAGGGGTATATATACCATGATGTCAGCTTTGCTCCAGCTCCATCTGCTGGTAGAGGTGCATAACACACTGGTTTTGGATTCACCTGTCTGAACGCTAAAAAATACAACTTTGTTAGCTCAACAGTATAAGCAAATTTATATTGCATTAATTGAAAAGCTGATGTTTAAATACTGCAAAAATACAATAAAATGTTATAAAACCCTTTCTTGTAATACTCATTGTCCAGAATACCTGGGCTAAAAACAGCCTCTTTAAATTTACATATTATTAAATGTTTGGTTGATGTACTACAGTCTAAGGTTGGCTCTTCATACTCAGTCAGACTGTAAAAATTCTTGCCTATTTTATTGTATCTGAATCTGTTTGTCTGCTTAAACCTGTGGGGAAACATATCTGTGACTGTGAGCTGAGATTCTTTATTTACGCTGATGATGTGCAACTATATTTGTCACTGGGGAGGGTTTGGCCTGCTGCTATAGCGACATTAAATGATTGCTTTAACAAAATTTCAGGAGCAGTCAAGGAAAAAAAGAAGATAGAAATCTTATAGATTAAGAAAATATCATCCCATCCTTTCCTCTTCCCTGTGCTTTTAGAAAAGAAATGCTCTTACTTTGAGCTCCCACTTAAGAGTCTGAGCATCATATTTGAAGCATGAGTCCTCAGATCTCGGCAGCAACACATACTTGTTTTTTTCCAGTTAAAATACATTTGGCAACTACAACCCATTGTAGCTAAAGGCGACTTGGCTACATTGGCCCAGACTCATGTATCAACATGTTCAAATTTTTGTAATTCCTTATATGCAGGATTGCCTAATACGTGCATCTAAAACTAAATGGACTCCATCTCCAGGAGATGGTGGACATGCATTTAAAACTACATAGACTCCAAATACAAACCTCTGTAGCATTTCTATTGTTGGGTTGTAAGCTAGGGGCTCATATTTCACCTTTCTTGTACCAACTACACTGGCTTTCTATCCACCACAGAATTTAGTTTTAAATCAATGGTGTTATGTCTTTAAGGTGATCTCAAATTGCCCTGTATGCTACAAACAGGGTCCTTCAATCAGCTCAGGTGAGTTACAGACAGTAAGTGGCAAATGGAAATAAGGTAATCTTAAACTGCAAATTATTTGTGAACTAAGTTGCCACAAGAACTGCATTTCATGGATTAGTGAACTTGAATTTCGGAAGAGAGCAAAAACATATGTTGCCTTAGCTTCCCTGACCTAGACTTAAATATTGAGTTATGCCTGATGTATTTTAAGGATTTTTAAAACCGGATTGTATTTGCTTTACAAGATATGTAACGTTTACATTGTTTTATTTTTACTGGACTGTCATTTGTTTATATTTGCTTTGTTTTATTGCAATTTGTACTGAAGGCAGATGCTGTTGTTCCTTGTCTTGATTACTGTTGATTTATTTTTTGTTTCTTAAAAATTCTGATTTACACTGTACACCGCCTTTGATTTTATGAGAAGGCAGTTAAATAAATTTGAACAAAACAATTACAAAAATAAAATGCGATGGTCAGATTCTTAAATGGATTATCCAGGCCTGTTGCTGGGCTAAGTGGTGCCCCAGCCAGTCTAATGGAGAAGGGGTTCCCCCTCTGATGTCATAGATGTACACCAGTGACTATGCAAGGACTCTCCTACTGCCACTAAAGCAGCATCAACAGCATGGAGTGCTGCCACCCCGTACAGTAGCCAATCTCTCTCGCCCATTCTTTAACTATCCACTGAATTATAGGGGGCTGTTTTCTTGGCTTTGTTCAGAGGGGAACCAAATAAACATCTGGAATAGCCTACTGAAAAATGTGCAAAAGAGGAAGAATGTTGAAAAAGGAAAATGGTAATCATATTGCACACATTCCCAATCTCATCAGCCAAAAAAAAGCATTAATCATAAAACCTGTGTATATCTCAAGAAAGTAGCAGAAAAGTGCAAATGCCACATACAACACAACATGAGCGCAACATGTGTAGCTGAAACAAGAAAAAGAAACCCATTGTGCCCTTGTTTAAAAAGTCTTACTGACAAGAAATCTTAGCCTAGCCTCCAGGCTTACAATATGCAAAGCTTTCAAATAGCAGTTCTAGGGAAAATGTTTTACTATTTAATCCCCACTGGGCAGTAATGGGCAATAGCCATTTTTACACCAACATTTTTGACATGGTTCAACTGCCAATGATGTATAACTGTATCCGGGAAACCAACAGGATTTATTCAGAAGCAGATAAGTTTTTCCTTGACAAAACATGTCAAGGTATAATCTACAGTCTGCATATGGTGGAGACACTGAATGATAGCTCTGCTATCTTCCTATAACATTTGGGTAAACATAGGGGTCCTAGATAGTAGTATGGTCAAATCAGCACAATCTGAGGCAGATGCAATGGCTACTAAACGTATGAGAATAGCAGTTTATTGATTTGTAAAGTGCTCTGGGTAGAAGTGGCATATAAATAATGTATATATTTATTAAATCTGTGAAATGTGTGTTCAAATGCTGTGAACCTTAAGGGGGTGAATGAATGGTCCCAAGATAATTTTACTAAAAACTGATAAATGTTAGTTTGAGTAACTGTAGCGAATTCTCACTGTGGACCTTAAGTTTCCTGCAGAATTGGCCTCACGTGATAAACCTGAACTGCGTTTTCCAACACTGCCCTGTAAAACTTGAAAGTTATCGTGCTCACTTGCAATATTGGGCTTGTTGTGGAGCTTTGTCCTGGGGTCGCCACCTCGGTCTTTTGTCAACTGTCAGCCAGCGTGGCCACACCTCGGGACAGTCCCCTCTGCGCGGTCACACGTCTCGGGCATCTGTAAATCCTCACCACCACCACCACCACAGCCTCTCATAAAACCTCCGCACTGCTAGAGCAAGTCTGAGCACTTGGGCCTCTCACAAACATCGGCACAGTCCATCATGAATCTCAGTGCTATCAGAAACAAAACAGTCGGTTCGCTTCCCACAAACACGGGTGCAGCCCCTTCAGAAACCTCTGTGCTGCTAGCGACAGCCCGAGAGCTTGCTGGCTTCTCACAAACGCAGGTACAGGCTTTCGTAAACACCCGAGCACTTTCTGAGTGCTTACCTCCAAGTAAGCAGTCTCCTCGGATTCTTCAGTCCTGCGTTTCCCTCTCCACGCCTCCCTATCTCTGACCCAGGAATGGAAAACTCTCTCCCCCTCCCTCCGTTCCTACCTCACACCACGAGTGCGAGAAAAGTGCCAGCCCACCGCTCTCCGAGGACTCAACCTCCAAGGCCCTGTACTGGTGTCTCCTTAAAATGGTTCCTCCCTGCCGAACACTCCGCCCCCCTCCCCCGGGGGTTACACTCCAGTGACTCCCTCGATTCCTCCCTCTCCAAAGGTTCCCGGCTGCTTCACGGTAACATTTCAAAAGAAATGACAAACTAGATTAATCTGGAACGATCCAGTACAAGTTAATAATAATCTAACCCCCAAATTTAAAAATAGCCTACGACATCATTGGCTATTCTATTGCAAAAGATCATAAAATAATTAACAGAACTTTTACAGTTGGGGAAAAAAATGGAGGATCCGCAAAAGGAAATTGAACACCACAAACTCGGTAAGGTTACGGAACCCAAATCAATCACCAGATCTCCCTAAAAATCACAGCAAATGTTTTTCCAGCGGCACCTCATACTTTTAGTAAATTATGCTTCATAAAAAAAAACCAAAAAACTGGTAAATCAAGTATCCTGGCTTGTGTCGCTCATACCATTCCAGAATGATTCAAAAAGTTACACAGAAAGCATCCAGCCTCAAAACAAGTACAGAAAAAGTTTAGCAAAGCACAGCTTCACTTTGTGAACTTGATATTATATCAATTTTTTATGTTTTTATACTTTATTTTTTGTAAATAGCTCAAAGGCTTTTAAGATTTCTTATTAAAAACAAACATAAGAGTTGCCATACTGGGTCAGACCAAAGGTCCGTCAAGCCCAGTAACCTATTTCCAACAGTGCCCAAGCCAAGTCACAAGTACCAGGCAGGATCCCAAGGGGTAGATGCATTTCAAGCTGCTTATCCCAAGAATAAGCAGTGGATTTCTGCAACTCTACCTTAATAATCGTTAATGGATTTTTCCTCCAGGAACTTGTCCAAACCTTTTTTTTTTTTTTTTTTTTTTAAACACAGCTACACTAATAGTTTTCACCACATCCTCTGGCAACAAATTCCAGAGCTTAATTATACATTGGGTAAAAAAAATATTTTCTCATATTAGTTTTAAATGTATTACCTAGTAACTTCATTGTGTGTCCCCTGGTCTTTGTACTTTTTGAAACAGTAAACAACTGATTAATGTTTACTGGTTCCATTCCACTCATATCCCCCTTGCCATCTCTTCTCCAAGCTGGAGTCCTAACCTCTTTAGCCTTTCTTCATAGGGGTATTCTATCCTCTTTATCATGTGGGTCGCTTTTCTCTATATCTTTTCTAATTCTGCTTCATTTTTCTTGAGATGTGATGACCAGAACTGAAGATGAGGTCACAACTTGGAGCAATACAAAGGCATTAAGATATGTTCTGTTTTATTCTCATTCCTTTCCTAATAATCCCTAGCATTCTGTTTGCTTTCTTCGCTGTTGCTGCACACTGAGCAGAACACTTCAATGTATTTTCAACCATGACACCTAGATCCTTTGCGTTATGTAGCTATAATTTGGGTTACTCCTTCCTAAGTGCATCACTTTGCACATGTCCACATATTTCATTTGCCATTTGAATGCCCAGTCTCCCAATTTTGCAATGTCCTCATGCAATTACTCACAATCCTCTTGTGATTTGATTGTAAGCCCTCTGGGGATAGGGAAATACCTACAGTACCTGATTGTAATCCACTTTGAAGTGCTTAAAAAAGCAGAATATAAAAACCTAAATAAATAAAATAAAAATAAATAACAACTTTGAATAATTTTGTGTCATCTGCAAATTTGACCACCTCACTTCTTGTTCCCATTTACAGGTTGTTTTTAAATATATTAAAAAGCAGTGATCCCAGAACAGATACCCTGGGAAAATTTACCATTTAGCCATACTCTCTGTTTTCTATCTTTTAACCAGTTGGCAATCCACAATAGGACACTGCCCCCTAATACCATGACTTTCTAATTTCCTAAGAAGTCTCTCATGAGGGACTTTTGTCAAATGCTTTCTGGAATTCCAGATATACTATATTAACTGTCTCACCTTTATCCACCTTTATTTATTTAGAACTTTTTTATACCGACATTCATAGACATATCACATCGGTTTACAGATCAATGGGGATAAACCAAACGATAAATTAATTTATAAAGTTACAATTAACAAGGGGTCAAATGAACAAGTAGGGAGTATCAGAGGGTCGAGCGGACCTAGGTAATGAGAGTAGCAGATAGTATAACCAATAAATAGATGTAGATCGTTTAACATAAGTAGATAGTTTAGCCATAGCTAGTTTAACCAATAAATAGAAGTGGACTTGAAGAGGGTAGGGGAGAGGTAGCTCTTGAAGGAATGAGCCACAGAGTGAGGGGAGGGATGTTTTGACAGAGGGATGGAGGTTGAAGTTAGTTATAGGCCCATTTAAACAGCCAAGTTTTTAGGTTTTTTTTTAACGTTTTGATGCATTGTTCTTGGCGTAGATCGGGCGGCATTGAATTCCAAATCTTTGGGCCTGCTATGGAGAGAGCACGATCTTTGGTGGAGATAAGCTGAGTCAGTTTATGCGAGGGAATAGACAAGGAGCCTTTGTAGGCGGATCTAGTCGGTCTATTGGAGGAATGATATTGTAAGGAGTCATTAAGCCACAGTGAGAGTTTTGATTGTGAAGGGATTTGTGGATAATTGTGAGGGCTTTGTGGAGTATTCTAGTGGGGATGGAGAGCCAATGTAGGTCTCTAAGGATTGGAGTGATGTGGTCTATTCTGCTAGAATTGGTGAGGATTCTAGCTGCTGCGTTTTGCAGCTTTTGGAGCGGTTTGATGGAAACAGCGGGGAGGCCTAGGAGGAGAGTGTTGCAGTAGTCAATGTTCGAAAATAGAATCACTTGGAGGACAGTCCTAAAATCATTGTAGTGGAGGAGTGGTCTTAGTTTAAGGATGTGCAGTTTGTAGAAGCAGTGGTGGTGTTATTGATAAAATTTTTTGAGTTCAGATGGATGTCAAGCGAGACTCCTAAATCTCCTACTTGTTGTGAGAAGGACACAGTCTGAAAGGAAGGGGGAGGGTTGTGGTTAACAGGGGAGATGAGTAGGAGCTCTGTTTTTGTAGAGTTTAAGGCAAGATTCAGGTTAGTTAGAAGGCAGTTAATAGAAGAGAGGCAGTTTTCCCAGGTCTTTAGGGCTTTGGCATGGACTCGGTGATGGGGATGAGAATTTGTACATCATCTGTGTAGATATAATGGGTGAGACTCAAATCAGCTAGGAGTTGGCATAGTGGCAGGAGATAGACATTGAAGAGAGTCGGAGATAGGGAGGAGCCTTGGGGAACTCTGCGGGTAAGGTTGATAGGGTTGGATTCGTGGGCACCAATTCTGACCTTGTAGTGTCTGTTATTGAGGAAGGCTTCAAACCAGCTCAGGGCAATTCCAGAGATACCTATATTTCAGAAAGGCATGAGGTTATGGTTGACCGTGTCGAAGGCCGAAGAAATGTCAAGCATGGCTAGAATGTATGACTGGCCCTTATCAAGTCCTTTAAGTAGGGTATCTGTAAGGGATATTAAGAGAGTTTCCGTATTGAAGAACTTACGGAATCCGAATTGTGAGGGAAATAGGTGTTGTGTTTTTCGAGATGATCATTAAGTTGTGAGTTGACCACTCTTTCTGTAAGTTTGGATAGGAAAGGGAGGTTAGATACTGGCCGGAAATTAGCAGGGTCAGAAGGGTCAAGGTTAAATTTTTTTAAGATGGGTTTGAGGATGGCTTGTTTCCAAGCCGGGGGGGACTTGCCCAAGGGAAAGGGAGAGATTAATTATTTTCGATAGTGGTTTGGCAATGATGTCTGGGATAGAGAGAAGTGATTTAGTGGGAATGGAGTCCTCAGGGTGTGAGGAGGGTTTCATCTTTTTTAAAACTGTTGCTATCTCTAAGGAGGAGGTGGGTTCAAAGGAGTCAAGTGTAGAGTTCTGATAAGTTGTCATGGGGGGGTGAGGTGGAGAGGGGGGGAATCGTGCAATTAGCTTGTCTATTTTGTTGTGGAAGAAGGTTGCTAATTCGTTACATTTATTTTTGCCTTAGTTATCTGCTATGGGTGGAGGGGCTGTTTTTGTGAGGTGTGAGACATAATCGAACAGGGCCTTGGCATTATTGTGGTAGTTATGGATCTTTAGAGCGTAATAGTCTTTTTTGGTTTTGAGGATGGAATCTCTGTTGTGGTGGAGGGTGTGTTTGTATGATGCTAGGAGGGAGGGGGAGGGGTCCTTGCACCATTTCTTTTCTTTGGTTCTTAGTTCTCGTTTGAGTGACTTTAGTTCAGCGGTGTACCATGATTTTTTGGGGTATGATGGGCTTAGTTCTTTGGAGATGAGTGGGCAGATTTTGTCGGCTATGTTCTTGGTAATCTTCTTCCATGAGCTATAAGCAGAGACCATGTTGGAAAGGTCTAAGTAGACCAGGTCATCAGCTAGGGCGAGGCTAAGCTCTTCCTTGGAGCAGGGTTTTTTATACTGTATAGTGTTATTTAGTTTCTGTTTGGGTGTATGGGATTTTTTTGATTGTGAGATTGGTTTTTATAACAGAATGGTCTGACCAGGGGACTGGGGTGCAGGATGGTATGTCTGAAAGAAGATGGGAGTTTGTGAAGATCAAATTGAGGGTGTGGAAGCGGTTTAATGTCAACGTGGATACTGAAGTCCCCAAGGATAATGGCTGGGGTGTCCATGTCTATGCTTTCGGCAATAAATTCTATGAGAAGGGAGGAGTTGAGGTCGAGGAGGCCTGGGGGAGTATAAACTAGGTATATTTGTAATTGTGGGGATTTGAAAAAAAACAATTTCAAATTTGGGGGCAGTGTTGACAGTCTGTGAGACTAGCTTGAGGTCTTTCTTGGCAGCCAGTAAGAGCCCTCCTCCTCTTATTTTGGGTCTGGGAAGGGAAAAGATATCATACAGATGGGTTGGGAGTTGATTTAAGAGTACTGAATCCATTGGTTTGAGCCATGTTTCCATGACAGCACAGATATCTGGCTGGCTGTCTAACAAGAGGTCATAGAGAATAGGCATTTTCTTGGATAGAGACTGGGCGTTAAAGAGCACAAGTGATAGCATTGAGAGGCAGAGAAGTTGTGTAAGGGGGGAGATCATGATTGGTACCAAGGATCTGAGGTTGCGTTGAAGGGGGAAGAGTTTTTTGTGTAGGGAAAGGTGGTGTATAAGCGTGGGGATGGGGTAGGTAAGCATTGCTAGAAGGCGGGTTGAAATTTTGTGTGTGAGAGCGGAAGGTGGAGGTGGAGGAGAGGGTTAAGCTGATTGAAGGGGGGGGGGGGCTTGAGGAGCTAGCGGGCCTGTTGTGGGGGGGAGGGGGGGGGGAAGGAGGATGTTCGGCGATACCAGAGGATTGGCCCAATGGTTAAGGAAGGGAGATCGAAGGGAGGAGGGCTTCCGGGGTATTGAGCTAAGGGGGGGGAGGGGGTGGATTCGAGGCGGTCCGTGACAATGGTCTGTGGAGTGTGAGTGAGTTGGCAGCACCTTAGTGGCGGCACAAAGGGGGCGCACAAAGGGGCAGGCCCCTTTGTTCGCGCGCCTTTGGCGCGCGACGCCGCGGGTCGGGGCCTGGCTTTAAGGCCTGCAGCGTCGCTCCAGTGAGGTCAGCTTTGGCGCCAGGCCTCCGATAGGCCAGGGGGGTGTTCCTCTAGTCCGGTCGGCATCTGGCTTCAGCGGGCACTTCAGACGGAGGTAGGCCTTGGTGGGGTCCTCTGTCGGCGGTGGGCCTCGGCGTGGGGGGAGAAAAAGGGATGGTTCTTACCCCGATGGGTGGCGCCAGTTGCGCAAGCCTGCGGTGTCGGAGCCTGGCTTTAAGGCCTGCAGCGTCGCTCCAGTTAGGTCAGCTTCGGCGCCGGGCCTCCAATAGGCCGGGGGGCGCGTGGCGGTGGGTGGTCCTCTAGTCCGGTCAGCATCGGGCTTCAGCGGGCACTTCGGACGGAGGTAGGCCTCCGGCGGGGTCCTCGGTGGGCCTCGGCATGGGGGGAGAAAAAGGGATGGCTCTTACCCCGATGGGTGGCGCCGGTCGCGCAAGCCTGTGATGTCCCTCTCCCAAAAGGGCTTCCAGCGGGTCGGGGCCTGGCTTTAAGGCCTGCAGCGTCGCTCTGGTGAGGTCAGCGCCCTCAAAAAATGTAGCAAATTACTGAGGCAAGACTTCGCTTGGCTAAATTCATGTTGGCTCTGTCCCATTAAACTATGCTTTTCTATATGTTCAGCAATTTTGTTCTTTATGATAGGTTCTACTATTTTACCTGGCACAGACGTCAAACTTACTAGTTTAGTTTCCTGGATCACCCCTTGATCCCTTTTTAAAAATTGCCATTATAAGCGACTGCATGCTCCCTCCTTGGCTTCCATTCAGCAACGTTTACATTCCTTTTATCAACTGTACAGACTTACGGTACTTCATCAAGACCGCCTTCCACTCTTTCAGAAAATCTGGGATCCTTACAGCCGTTGGTTGGCACAGCAGGACGCTTCTGGGATTTAACTCATGTGGACCTGCCACACTCAAGGGCGTTTTCTGCTTGGGGACCTTGGACACTTAGCTTGTTTGTATTTGGCTATCTGGTTCCCTCAGGTTCACTGCATAGATAATTGCCGGACTCCTCTCATCATATCCTGTCGCTACGTTTCATGGTGACCTCCTTCTTCTCCTATGTTATCTTTTGTGCCCTCGGCTGCTTACCATTTCCCCATATCTCATCTTTCTTTATATTCTCTCACAGGTGTTTCTGTGGTGTTTTGCTTATTCTCCACTATAGCCCATGTTGTATTGGTCAGGGGGGGTTTGGGAGGGAGGGTGGGGGTTGTGGGGGATTATCTTGGAACCAGATGATGTTTTCCTTGCTCTGATGTCAGTAGGGGACTGACTCACATTTTGTTCTTCATTTTGTATACCTTGCTTACTGCTTATTATGGTTCCTAAATAAAAACCGTTTAAATACAAAAAAAAAATTGCCATTATATTGGCAACCCTCCAATCTTCAGGTACCATAGATGATAATGATAATTTACAAATTGTCATAATCCGCTATGCTGATGGGAGGAGCAATCAGATAGGAATAGCAATCTGATATATTCCGTAGGCGGAGTAGCAATCTGTTGTTATAGACTGCTGGAGATAGTAGTGGGTGGATCCTTGGGCCGGTGGCAGATGACCACGCCCCCGGGGGAAGATCCCGAGAGGGACCACCGGCTAGGCTTAGAGTATGGAGACAGACACACACTAGTTCTTTTATTAAACAGGTCTTGAAACCACCAGAGGGGGCAGTAGTGAAATCCCTCAGATACTGGAACAGCGATCCCTGGATGGCTGAGCTGTTGAGAAACTGTAGACAGTGAGTAGGCAGGGTATGCAGAGTTCATGAACAGAACTTAGATGAAAACACTCACATATTGGTCTCAGGGAGCTCAGGAGCTGGAAAGGATAGGCCCTCGAGGAGCGAGTATCTGGTTCCAGGGAAAGCTCTGAGAGAGCGATGGTGACTCACAATGATGTAGACAGTGATGGCTTCCAGGCAGAAGAGAAATCAGCAGATAGTCAGGAACGAGGGCCCTCAAGGAGCGAGTACCAGTTCCTGTCTGTAACCTGAAAAGCAAAGAGAGAGCGAGGCCCTCGAGAAGCGGGTACCTCTGGTAAGTCCGAGGAGGCAGAGTAGCATAGGCAGGGTAAGCTGAGTAAACCTTGTCCTAACCCGTCCGGACCTTTGCTAACTCGGTCTATCAGCGATATCAGAGACCTTTAAATATCAGAAGTGGATGACGTCATTTCAGGGGGACGACCCTGAGGTTCGCGCTCTTGCTGGTACGTCACTCGGAACGCGCGCGCCCTAGGCTTCAGGCAACATGGCGGATCTGCAGCGTCGAGCCGGTCTGGGGACACCGGAGAGAGACGGCAGGGAGACGCCGCAGCAGCCAGACGTCCTTCAGACCTGGAGGGAGTCGCCACAGAGGGCGGAGTGAAGACGTCGGGTAGCGACGGTCGCAACACATCTCCAATAGCACATCTGGAATTTCATCTCTCAGTTCTTTCAGCACTCTGGGATGTACACCATCTGGTCCAAGAGATTTACTACTCTTTAGTTTGTCAATTTGGTACATTTTCCAAGTTCACTGAGATTTGTTTCAGTTCCTCTCCTTTGAATATCATTTCTGGCATGGGTATATCTCTAATCACTAATATACCACTCAGTGCGGCTTGTCAATCACCAATTGGAAACCTATTTAACCTATTTAAACATCAACAATCATGAAGGGACACTCTTTCCTATTTACCCCGCTATTATTGAACGTGATGTCATTAGACCATCATAATAGGCATCATAGTAAGGTATGATTATACCGGAAATACTCAGCCTTATATTTAATCATTGGTCTAAACACAGAAATTTTTTCTTTTTTTGTTATACGTGATCACACTACTTGTGTAAAAATCCCCAATATTCAAAACTTCATCTTCTGAATATAAACTTATCTGTATGCCGCTGTTACGAAAATTCTTGTTGTCTTATTATCTTGTTATCTTGAGTCAAAACTCGCCAGCTCAGATGCCCGAAATATTAATAGCGATATGTTCATTCCTCATACCGCTCAAAGTGCCCGACATCGCACAATGTTTCGGACTAATGTTCAGTCCTTCTTCAAGGGCTAAAGTCTACATCACAAAAAAAACAAAAGATTAGTCACTGCAATCATGTTGTTTTAACATTTGATCAACCTCTTCTTGTACTCACTATTCGAATAGCATGGCAGCTCACGGCGTTTTTCTTCACATTCTTTTCCGGTTAGCTAGCACCGCCCAGGTTTAAATGTCCCGCGGAAATGACGTCAAATACTACGTCATTTCATGCTTATAACGAATGCCATTCAATAGTGTTATTTAAGCCTGCAGGCATTACCGTATTCATTTTAAAGATCCACTGTTGCTCTCTAAGATTTAAACGAAAGTTTGGATCTCCCCCGCGCGGACTAGCAGGCACTACATCCAAAACCCTCCATCTTAGTTGTTGAAAAGAATGTCCTTTATCCATACAGTGAAGAACCATAGGGGCTGCCACTTTTTCTGTGGAGATGCAGCTTTTGTGTTCTGTTAACCGCGTTCTTATCTGACGTTTTGTACGTCCAATATAGTACAATTCACATGGACAAATAATCAGGTATATTACGTTTGTGGATAAACAATTCGTGGATTGCCATAATTTATGTGTGATCCCAAACTTATCTAACCATGTTGTGCCTTCTATTGTTTGGGCACACATGGAACAGTGATTGCATTGCCAGTGACCTTGAAGTCCCGACATGTCGCTCTGAAATGCTGAAATTAAAAAAGAGTGTACGATGTTATCTGCTATATTTTTACCCCGCTTGTAAGCTATAATCGGTGGTTCTACCAATGATTCATGGAGTTTCAACACAGGCCAATGATCGCGAATCACTGAAGCAATCTTCCCTGCTTTTTCAGAATATGGTATGGTACAGACTATATGTTCTTCGTCATTAGATGGTGCTTTTTCTAATAAGAGCCACTGGCGTTCAGCGTTAAAGGCTCGTTTATATGCTAATTTTATACATTTCGGTGGGTATCCTCGGACTAATAATCTCTTTTTGAGATCCTCTGCTTGTGCTTGAAATTCCACCTTTGAATCGCATAATCTGCGTAACCGTAGAAACTGTCCTACAGGTAAGTTCCTGGGCGGTGCTAGCTAACCGGAAAAGAATGTGAAGAAAAACGCCGTGAGCTGCCATGCTATTCGAATAGTGAGTACAAGAAGAGGTTGATCAAATGTTAAAACAACATGATTGCAGTGACTAATCTTTTGTTTTTTTTGTGATGTAGACTTTAGCCCTTGAAGAAGGACTGAACATTAGTCCGAAACATTGTGCGATGTCGAGCACTTTGAGCGGTATGAGGAATGAACATATCGCTATTAATATTTCGGGGCATCTGAGCTGGCGAGTTTTGACTCAAGATAACAAGATAATAAGACAACAAGAATTTTCGTAACAGCGGCATACAGATAAGTTTATATTCAGAAGATGAAGTTTTGAATATTGGGGATTTTTACACAAGTAGTGTGATCACGTATAACAAAAAAAGAAAAAATTTCTGTGTTTAGACCAATGATTAAATATAAGGCTGAGTATTTCCGGTATAATCATACCTTACTATGATGCCTATTATGATGGTCTAATGACATCACGTTCAATAATAGCGGGGTAAATAGGAAAGAGTGTCCCTTCATGATTGTTGATGGGTATATCTCTTACATATTTCACAGTGAATAGTGAAGCAAAGAATTCATTTAGACTCTCTGATATGGCTTTATTATCCCTAACTGCCCATTTTACCCTTTGATCATCTAATGGTCCAACTGACTTCCTCGCAGGCTTTTTATCTTGAATGTGCCTGAACAAGGTTTTATTATTAGTTTTTGCTTCCATGGCAAGCTTCTTTTCAAATTCTTTTTTTGCGTTCCTTATCAATGCTTTGCCTCTCACTAGCCAGTGCTTATGCTATTTCCTGTTTTCTTCATTCAGATCCCTTTTCCATTTCTTGGAAGATGTTCTTTTAGATATTATAGCTTCTCTAACCTCATCTTTTAACAATGCCAGTAGTTGTTTAGCCTTCCTTTCATCTGGTTTAAGCTTCCAAGATGTTATTTTTAAATATCATCCATGTCTGAGCAAAATCTTAAACTTTGCAGTTGCTTTCAGTTTTTTCCTAACCATTTTCTTCATTTTATCATAGTCACCTTTTTGAAAGTTAAATGCTGTCATAGTAGATTTCTTTTTTTGCACTCCCTCCATTTATTAAGTCAAATTTAATAATTTTGTAATCACCATTGCCAAGTGGCTCAAACACTGTTACTTCTCGCACCAAATCCTGTGGTTCCACTAAGGACTGGGTCTAAAATAGTTTTCCCTTTTGTTGGTTCTTGTACCAGCTGCTCCATGAAGCATTCATATATTTAATCTTCTCTAGAATGTCCTGATGTAACATTCACCCAGTCAATACTGGTATAATTGAAATCGCCCATTATTACTGTGCTGCTGATTTTGCTAGCTTCCCTAATTTCTTTTAACATTTCATTGTTTGTTAGTTCATTCTGGCCAAGTAGATGGTAACACACCTCCAATACTATTTTATTCCGCTTTCACCTGGAATTTCTATCCATAAAAATTCAACATTGCATTTTGTTTCCTGCAGAGCTTTTATCTTGACTCAATGCTCTCTTTAACATATAGTGCCACACCTCCACCAATTTGATCCATCCTATCATTTTGATATAATTTGTAACCTGGTATCACAGTGTCCCATTGGTTATCCTCCTTCCATCAGGTCTCTGGGATGCTAATTATATCTACTTTTTCATCCAGAGCTATAAACTCTAACTCTCCAATTTTACTTTTTAGACTTCTAGCATTTGTATACAGTCATTTCAAAGTATGTTTTTTGTTTGTATTAACAACCTGCTGAACAGTTGACAGGGGTAATTTGGAATCTTTCTGCACGTTTCCTAAAGGCACCTGATCCACTTTGGCATTTATTGCAACCTCTCTACTGGGATGCCCTATTTTCCCTGTTCTCTTAGTCTCCTTCAAAGATACATCATTTTGAACCTTGTGCTTCTGAGCAACTGTTGGCTTTCACCCATCATCTAGTTTAAAAGCTTCACTAATCTCCTTTTTAAAGGTTAGTGCCAGCAGCCCGGTTCCACTCTGGTTAAGTGGAGCCCATCCTTTAGGGAAAAAAAACCCTTCCCCAAAATGAAACCCAGTTCCTAACAAATCTAAAACCCCTCTTCTCTGCACCATTGTCTCATCCACATATTCAGACTCTGGAGCTCTGCCTGCCTCTGGGGCCCTGCACAAGGAATGGGAAGCATTTCTGAGAATGTTACGCTGGAGGTTCTGGAATTCAGCTTTCTACCTAAAACCCTAACTTTGGCTTCTAGAACCTCCCCTCCTGCACTTTCCTGTGTCATTGGTACCTACATGTTTCAAGACAGCCAGCTGCTCCCCTATCTAAAATCCCATCTATGTGATGCTTGAGGTCTGCCATTTTCACACTAGGCAGGCAAGTTACCAAGCAATCCTCATGTCTACCTATCTTCCTAATAATCAAAATACCAACTACAATGGCCATTATAACCCATCTCTCCTGGACATGTGCCACTGAAGACTTATCCTCTGTGCGAGAGGAAACTACATCACCTTGAGGGCAGGTCCTTGCTACAGGATGGCTTCCTTCCTCTTCAAGGTGATGCTTTCCTTCCAGGTGACCTTTCTCCTCCAAGGCAGCACAGGGGCTACCAGATTGGAGGTGGGTCTTCTCTTCTATATACCTCTCTGTCTCCCTTAGCTCCTCCAGGTCGGCCACTCTAACTTCCAGAGATCGGACGCGTTCTCTAAAGGCTTGCAGCTCTTTCCACTTAGCTCACAAATATGACCTCTTGCCAGCTGGGAGATAATCATACATGTGGCACTCAGTGCAAGAGACTGGAAAGCTTCCCTCTCGCTGCTGGACTACTTCCTGCAACATAATGTTATTAATTTGTTATCAATTTAAAATTTCTAAGGGAGCAGGGATGTAAAGCTAATCTAAAATACTTTTAATCTATGGAATTATTTTATATTTGTCTGGCAATAACCCTCAAAACACTACAATTAATCTATCTATATCTTCCTAGATATCCAACTTATTAACTCTTGTTTTGCATTAAATTCCTTATGTATAAAATCTGTAGCAAATTACTCCTACCAAACAATTACCATGCAAAATCAAAACATATAAAAACAAATAAAAACAGATAAGGTCTAGTAAACTGATAATGTATAGCAATAGTAAAGAAGTTTGAGGTGCCAGCACACTCTTCTGCAATTAATCACGTTTACTTAGCCACTGCTATTAATTGCATCAGTAGCATGGGATCTTCTTAGTGTTTGGGTAATTGCCAGGTTCTTGTGGCCTGGTTTGGCCTCTGTTGGAAACAGGATGCTGGGCTTGATGGACCCTTGGTCTGACCCAGCGTGGCAATTTCTTATGTTCTAGTGCAAGGCTTGTGGGGCCTTTGGAAGCTGGGGCTGTGGAGTTTGAAGCCTGGATCGCTCACTGTGACCGCTGGAGTCCTCTCCCGGGGGCTGCTGGGAATGGTATGCAGATGAGCCTTCCTGTCTTCGTCTGCTGCTTAATTAACAACTCATCACTAGCAAAGGATTAAAACCTACAGACCCTGCACTTCCTAGCAGGGTCTTATCTCACCCAGTCACCTGGTTTATAATATACCCAAACAAGGATCAAATACCAAATCTACTTTACAGGTATTGCATTGCCCCTTGGAGAACGTTAACGTGTGTAAGGCTTCGCCCATCTTGCTACTTGTTCTAGTGCACAGTTACTTTAGAAGTAATAAATAGTTTTAGCAAACAAAAAAGTGGTGTTTCAAATGTGAGCTAATGTTAGTACATTTCCTTGCAAATCAATGGTAATGGCTTGAATATGCTATAGCTACCATATCAATGCAGCAAAGTATTCTTAAAATTTGCTCAATTTTTAACTACCACTTTCGTTTTAACTTCTGTTTACATCTATTGGAGATAAATGGAAGTTAAAAAAAAAAAAAAAAAGGAAAGAGTCACCATGCACAGACTTGGGATTTTTAAGGTAGGAGCCTCCAGGGCCTCATGTCAGGAAACCCCAGGCCTGGATATCCTGGTTATTGGATTTCAAGGTCCGAGAGCTCTAGAACCAACACCCTCAAGAGCCAGAGGGGGAGACCAGCAAAGTTTTTTGGTCTTGGCCTCAAGTCTCCCGAGTGCAGGGATCTGGACTAAAGGTTCTTGGCCCCGGGGGGATTGCAGGCCCAGAACCCCAGTCCAGAGAGCCTCCAATTTGTTTTTTTTTATTCCTTTAATAGTTAGAGTTAAACGTTATTCCCATTTTAACTTATTTATTTTATTTATTTATTTAAAAACTTTTATATACCGGTATTAGTATGCATACATCATACCGGTTTACAATGTAACTTTAAAGGTAGAAATTACAATGAACAGGGAGGGCGAACAAGGAGGAGTATACAAAGAGCAGGAGGTGGAGGAATTAAAGCAATAAATAAAAACTGCAACGGACTATTTACAGGAATATACAAGGCGTAGGCAAGATACTTCAGTGGATTAGCAGTGAAAGTTAGAACTTAATTACCATTTTATTGCCGATTTTAGCTTTACTACAATTTTACTGCACTTTTTAATTCTTAGAACTTTTTTCTAAGCTATTGTGTGCGGTGCACATTATTAAAATTGTTACATCAGAAGTTAATTTTAATATGGTAGTTAAAAAAAAAAATGTGCTAAAAAACCTCATGCATATTTTTAGCGCTGTCTTTCCCGCAGATAAGCAGGCTGAATTAGCCATGCTGTCTGGAACGTCCCTCCGGGGGCGGCTAAGGTGGAGCTTATCAAAGATGACAGAGCTTTGCTCTGTGTGTGGCTGTGCATCCTTCTCCTCAGTCTCTTTTTTCCCCCCACGTTGCATGTGGAGCTTTTCTTCTCCTCAGAGATTTTTTTCGGAGTGAATGTTCTTGCTACAGACACTTCAAAATACCTCCCAGACCACCTGGTTTCAAGTTCTGCCAGTGTGGCAAAATTATGTCAGTCACAGACAGACATAATTAATGTTTCATATGCCTAGGCCAGGAGCACGATCAGGCCTCCTGCAGGGACTGCGGCCGCATGGCTCCCCAGGCCCAGCACCAATGTACCACCAAAATAGCCCGGCTAAGAGAAGAGGAACCGGGGTCCTATGCCCCCTCATATGCACCTGTCGGTCCATTCTTTGCCTGGGCTGTGCTCAGATCAACCTGAAAAATCTAAGAGGGCCCCCTCCTTAGGACGGCCAGACAAGCGGCCTGTTCAGGTGGGTCAGCTCCCCACCGTAGCTCCTTGCCCCCATGCCTCGCAGACATGGAGAGCATCGGGAGATGTGCCGCCAAGAAAATCTGCAGCATCCAGTTTCAAGGCCTCGACGCAGCCAAAGACACCGCTTCCTGCCGACGCAACGCATAAAGCGAGGAACTGCGCATAAGATGCACCGTCGACACATGCATCGAAGTCAAAGCCCCCAGGCAAGGAGGTGGTGTAGCCCAGCGCACCAACGCACCATTGCCTTGCGTCATCCGGCTCAACACGGGACAACCCCTTCATGCAAGTGCCGACGCAGGGGCGAGTAGCATCAAAGTCCACAACACTAAAAGCGTCAAGTCGCACCAGGAATGTCCGGACTTGAGTTTCTCGACTGGGCAGCCTTCCAAGAAGCCTCGTCAGGCTGCAGACACCCAGGTGGGTCTTTACCCCAGAAGAGTTGATCAAGCAGGGGTTTTCCCCGATGTGGAGCCTACCTTGGAGTCCTTGGGGCAGGACTATTCAGATCTGTCCTCAGTATCCAAGAAGAAGAGGTCTTCGCCACAGCTGCAGGAACCCCTCCAGAAAAAGACATAAGAAGTCTTCCAAGACAGAGCGGTCCCAGTTCCGACCCAGAGGTCCTGACTGACATCCTGTTGGCAGCCTTGCCCCCAAGGGATTCCTCCGGGGGGGGGAATAGCTTCCCACCAAGGCCAAGGAGACCTAGCCTCACAGGCAGTGTCGCAGGTTTCTCAGATACTTTCACAGTTCTTCACCTCCATTGAGGATCAAGGTGGGGTAGTATGTCTAGCCCCACCCCATGAGAGGCCTCTCCCCCAAAAAAGCCACCTTCTGCACAGCAAAGAGACAGCAGCCTGGAGCATTGGCCTAACAGCCCAGCCCCTCAGTTGGATATCTCTTCACAAATTTCACCACCTACTTCGCCGGTTTCTCGATGGAGTACCCGTCTGACTCGCCAGTGGAGCAGCCTGAGCCATCCTCACCTCCAGAGGACCTTTCCTATTTAAGTTTGTGGAAAAGGTGGGCGCTCGACTTAACTTCGAAACATGGAAGATGCCCGACCTGTGGGCTGAGGAGCTGGGGATCCTGAAGATTTTTGAAGCTCCAGCTGAGCCTACCGCTTTGCCATCCCACATAGTTCTGGACTCTGATGACAAAGGTTTGGGAGTCCCCCTTTTCTGGGCAAGCGACCTCGCGGAAAATGGACCTAAAGTTTAGAATGCATCAGTCACAGTACTACAGGCATGGTTCAACTCCCACATGCCTCGGTTGTGGTCCAATTAACAAAAATGCTAATCCATCAATTCTAAAAACTATCATTTTTAAATCCTTATTATTGATCCGCCAAAGAGGCCGGTAGAAGCTCGGAGCTCGCGGCCTCCTCTGCCATGCTGGCTTCAGGCACCTTCGGTCTCTCTTTTTCTCTCTCCTTTTTTGTTGTTCAGGAAGTCATATTCAATTGCCCAGTTTGTCAGAAGAGTTAGCCACAGCCACTTTCCTGGTGGAGTCGTAAATAAAAAAAGTTGCGTGGATGGTGGTGAATAAAACCAAGAACTCAGCCAGGAAGGGAGATCACATCTTGTTCCCTTCACAGCACCACGTGATCTCAAATCCCTATTATTCCTGTGACTAGTAGTAATAACTTACAGAAGAGCTAGAAATCTTTGAAAGAAAAAAAAAGATCATGGTGAGACCGCACCTTGAATACTGTGTACAATTCTGGTCGCCGCATCTCAAAAAAGATATAATTGCGATGGAGAAGGTACAGAGAAGGGCTACCAAAATGATAAGGGGAATGGAACAGCTCCCCTACGAGGAAAGACTAAAGAGGTTAGGACTTTTCAGCCTGGAGAAGAGACGACTGAGGGGGGATATGATAGAGGTGTTTAAAATCATGAGAGGTCTAGAACGGGTAGATGTGAATCGGTTATTTACTCTTTCGGATAGTAGAAAGACTAGGGGGCACTCCATGAAGTTAGCATGGGGCACATTTAAAACTAATCGGAGAAAGTTCTTTTTTACTCAACGCACAATTAAACTCTGTTATTTACCAGAGGATGTGGTCAGTGCAGTTAGTATAGCTGTGTTTAAAAAAGGATTGGATAAGTTCTTGGAGGAGAAGTCCATTACCTGCTATTAAGTTCACTTAGAGAATAGCCACTGCCATTAGCAGTGGTTACATGGAATAGACTTAGTTTTTGGGTACTTGCCAGGTTCTTATGGCCTGGATTGGCCATTGTTGGAAACAGGATGTTGGGCTTGATGGACCCTTGGTCTGACCCAGTATGGCATGTTCTTATGTTATGTTCTTAACTGATCTGTCCAAATCTAGATTGATGCATCACAAGCACTGCCACCAAGGCTGACAGTTGTATGCACTGCATATGAAATCAAGTCTCAAATGGAACAGACTGAATTTAAAACTTAAGCACCTGCTTGTGGGACAAGGGAGCCTTCTCCCTCTCCCCAAGAAATCAATTGAGGAGACCCTCCCCCCTCATCATCATTGAAGGTGGGCAGAGGCAGATGGAATCCCCCCCTTACCCCAGAAATGATTACAGTCTTCGGGGCCCCTACCCAGATTTTCCTCTTGCTCCCCATATCCGTCTCCCGTCACCTCTAGGCATACAATGATTTTTCTCTGCACAAAGGCTTCCAACTACCCCAGGAACATCAGTACAGTCAATGCAGGACCTGGGAGTTGAAGCACATGCTCAAACACTCTGCAGCGCACTGTCCCTTGCATGGGGTTTCCCCAGTAACAGAAAACCCAGGCTGGAGAAGGGTTGCTGCTGCGCCAAGTGTAGCCAACGTTTCTGGAGCGGATGGGAGGCTCAGATTGCAGCAACATTAGCAGTGCTCTGGCACCTATCCAAATCTGGCACCAGAGGCAGTTGCCTGTGCCAGGATGGTGATTTCAGTAGAAAGCAGAAAAGCACTGGTCCATTAAAACAAACAAACATAGTTGGTTGTAGATTTGTGTGTCTTAAACAGGCACAGAGCTTTGTGTATTGTGCACCAGAATGCCTTGAAAATGGTGATGGGAATAGCAATTGAGTGTATATTAACTAACTACTAAGGATTGGTTCTTAGAACTTGTTGACTTCAGAGGAACAAAAACAAAGTGTAGGGAACATGGAAAGTGGATATACCAGCAGTCCTCAAAGAGAAAACACAACATCCTAAGTGTAGAAAAGCGGTACCATATTACAAATGATGCCCTGGACAATTCTTGGTTATAGATATCATGAGGTGAGGAGCCAACTATTTTGTTATAAAGAAGAAGAAAGGTAATCATGGGAGAATTTAACAGCTATAAAAAGGATGAATTACTTTGAGGGGCAAACTTTCAGTTTGCTATAATCAATGCTTGCCAAAAATAAAATACTAGAGAGACAAAAAGAATTCAATAGGATCTGCCAAAAGAAAAATGCAGAAAGCAATTCCCACTAAATCTCAAGCAGATTTATATAGATATACAGTATATGCTTACAGAATATCATTCTTACATGCAGCCTTCTCAAACCGCATTGATTGAACCATGTTTAGCTATTGTCTTGCTTGTTACTTGTTTAGCTATTGTTGAGCTTGTTACACATAAATATCATACGATTTTGTTTATGGTAATACCTCTCGCTTGCTGATCCTAGTTAATTTTCCTTGTTCTATGTAACCGCATTCTTACATGCCTGTTAATGTGAAAATGTAAACCGAATTGATTTGTAGCTTTGCTACAAGAATTTCAGTATATAAAAATGCTAAATAAATAAAAAACAACAAGCTACTATTATCAGGTAGAGAGATTTAAGTGCCACACCCAATCCAGAAGCAATATTTTACTTTTTTTCTTCATTTTCTCTCCTTATGGCCTCCCTCCTCCAAATAGTAAGCCAAGGTGGCTCTAAGACCCCTCTCTAGTCCAGGGACCGGCAGGCTGCCTCCTCTGAGGCACAACCTCAGCACTTGCTGCTGGTTAGCCACCATCTCTCCCTCCTTAGCGGGGCCAAACACCTGACTGGCCCTACAGACAGCACACAACACTAGAGTCTGAGCCACAGGACTAGCCCACAATTTCTTTGCTTTTATTGCCGAACTTTCTCAGCTAGCCCTCAGATATACGCTGAACAGGCCTACGGCAAAGCAAAAAAAAAGATACAAAGGCAGCACAAGGTCATGCCTTGAAAATACAAAAGTAAATGTTTTCTGTAAATGTGATGCACAATTTTAATCATCAGTGAGCTGTGCAGAAAGAACATCAATGTTATACTGAAAACAGCCACCAACTGATGAGTAATGTCTCAGACATGATAGCAAACCCATAGCCTACACCAGCAAGGACTAGTCAAACTAGTTTGACAAGATCATTTTACACTACTTTCTTCCAATTCAGTCACACTATACACTGTACTACACAGATGTATTTATTCCATTTTTTAAACTTTGGGTAAATAAGTTCAAAATAGTTTACAAATCAAATTATAAAATTTCCATATCAAAGAACACATAAAAAGGCCCCTCACATCTAGTAGGCATTTCCTCATGCTGTCATAAAGCAAAGCTGCTTACCTGTAACATGGGTTCTCTACAGACGGCAAGATAAAAATCGGCTATAACTAGTGGGCAATGTAATTTGACAGACCCAGCTCTCAGAGCTCACAAGTCCTTCTGAGCTCTGCAGTTGAAGTTCCTGCAACAGCCACTGCCTCATGAGCCTCAGTCTCTTCAAGAGATTAAGCTTAAGCTTGGGCGTTGACTCTCCAGAGAGACAGGAAGATGTATCCCACTGTCCATGGAAAACCATTGTTACAGATAAGCAACTTTACGTTCTCCATTAACAAGCAGAAATGTTTATTTATTCGTGGATTGGTTTGTTATGTTTTATGTTTTTATATTATCTTTTAAGAACATAACAAATTGCCATGCTGAGTCAGACCAAGGGTCCATCAAGCCCAGCATCCTGTTTCCAACAGATGCCAAACCAGGCCACAAGAACCAAACACAATTACCCAAACACTAAGAGGATCCCATGCTACTGATGCAATTAATAGCAGTGGCTATTCCCTAAGTAAATTTGATTAATAGCCGTTAATGTCCGTTAATGTCCACATTAAATTTCATCTGCCATTTGGATGCCCAATCTTCCAGTCTTGCAAGGTCCTCCTGTAATGTATCACAGTCCGCTTGGATTTAACTACTTTGAATAATTTTGTATCATCCGCAAAATAACCTCACTCATCGTATTCCTTTCCAAATCATTTATATATATATTGAAAAGCACCAGTCCAAGTACAGATCCCTGAGGCACTCCGCTGATTACCCTTTTCCACTGAGAAAATTGACTATTTAACCCTACTCTCTGTTTCCTGTCTTTTAACCAGTTTGTAATCCAAAGTTTTATGCGTAGGTTAATATTGTAAGCCACCATGATCATATGGAGTGTGCAGTGGATAAATAATGCTAAATAATTAAATAGTCAACCAAACACTGGGGAGTCCCAAGCTGAGGGTACCACTATAGAGCAATCAACTTATAGCCATCCAGACAGACACCATCTGGTGAATAGTGGGTTACTGGGTGAATGCGCTGCGTAGAATTGCTTGTCCAAATTTGTCGTCAGCTCAGAACATACTGTCTAGACAATAGGGAGATGCAACAGTGTGAATGGACAACCAATTAGCAGCTTTTCAAAAGCCGTCAATAAAAAATGGCCTTGGTTCATGCAAGATTAGCCTTGACAGTCAAACTGCAATCCAGCTACTGCATAGTAGCATGCTATATGGTCTGCTAGCCAACTGGAAAGAGTTCTTTTAGCTATTGCCTTTCCCAACTTGACAATATGAAAAGACACAAACAGCTGAAAAGCTTGATGAAAGTAATATGCTAGAGCTGTCTTACAGTCCAAGAAGTGAAGAGCCCATTCCTCTCTATGTGCATGAAGTTTCAGGAAGAATAGACAGCATGATGGTTTGATTGATGTGGAAGGCAGATACCACTTTTGGAAGAAACTAAGGATGAGTGTTTAAAAGAACAGTTAACAAAATGTATATATGGCAAATTAGAGACCAGAGCCTGTAATTCACTCACTCTGCATGCTGAGGTGATGGTCAAAATGAATAAACCTTTTCAGATAAACTCCAGGTCCACAAATGTGTTTCATAAGTTGAGCCAGGACCTCACTGAAGTCCCAAGGCACTGGAGGTTTACTAACTGGAATTTGGTATGCAATTGCCCCTTCATGAACATGGACACTGGAGGGTGGAGCGAGAGGTGTGTTCCAACCACCTGGCTGATAAACCACAATAGCACTGAGATGCACCTTGACAGAAGAAGTACAGAGTTCTGATGTAGACAAAGTATTGGTGCAGGTCTCAGTCAAAAAGTGAAGAGATCCAAAAGACTGGGCATGTACCACACAGAGAACCTCTTCCACTTGAACCAAAAATCTCCTGGTGGAGATTTCTTAATCAAGATCAGAACGTTTTCTACTTCCCTGGGAAGGAGCAAATAGATGATACTGTTTGCTCTATATCCATGCCATGAAAGCCAAGGATGGAAGATTCAGGTGGCAGAGTGTTCCGCCCCCCGAGATATACCTGACTCTTGGATCGGGAGCCACATCAATGCAGAAGGTAAGAATGCCACTCCTGATGAGGCTAAGCCAGGACTATGAAAAATAACTCTTGTCCTGAAGAACCCTCTGGATGATCCTAGCAATGAGTGGAATTGGCGGGTATGTGTAGAGTAACCCAAAACTCCAGTTGAGCATGAAAGCATTGAGAATTGACCTGCAGCTGCTCATTCTCACATAACAGAACCACTTGATTTTGTGGTTGTACTCCGATGCAACAGGTTGATCACTGAAGTTCCCAACAAAAGAACAGGTCTTCTGGACCCTCTGATCTAGCAACCACTAATGAGGCTCCAGTACTCTGCTGAGCCAGTCTGCAAGCATATTCTAGACAATCAGGAGATGTTGCCTGAAGAAAGAACTGTGATGACAGAACCATGATCAGGTCTTAGGGCCTCCTCTCAAAGGGCACATGAACCTATGCTTCCCTGCTTGTTTATATAAAACATGGCCACCTGACTGTACGTGTAGATCAAGTGGTTGAAATAATCAATCCCAATGTTCCTAGAGGGCTCACTGAAGGCTATGCAAGTGAAGGTGGGACAAAGGTACTATGTGAACTACCACTGCCATATAACCCAGGAGAACAAGGACATACTTTGCTAACAAATAGTCCTGCTGTAGGTGGGTCCTCGTGAGGCTCATTAAAGCCCCAGCCCTCTTGGCTGGTAGGAAGGCCTTTTCCTGAAGCAAGCCTATCCAGGCTTCTATGAACTGGATCCTCTGGAATGGGATCAAATGGGACCTTGTGAAATTGATGAATCCCAAGGACTGAGAAAGCTGAATCATGGGAGGGACTTCAGAACTCCTGCTGGAAAGAGAAGCCCACTACTAGCCAATTGTCCAGATTCGGAATCACACACCATTTCAGTAGTTGTGCTGCCACAACTACCAGGCACTTTGTGCATACTCTTGGAACCAAACTAGGAGCAACTTGTACTAATAGTATACACCACCCACCACAAACCTGAGGAATCTCCAGCAAGCAAGGTGAATAGGGATGTAACCATAAGCATTCTTCAGGTGCAGAGCACATTGCCAGTCTTTCTGCTGAATGAACAAGCAGAATTGTCTGGAAAGAATTCATCTTGAATCTCTCTTGAACCAGTAATTATTCTAGAAGAAGAATCCTGTCTCATACTCAAGAAGAGGAACAGAATATGGCCTTCAGCTGTAGCTGAGCCAATTGAGTGGCGTCAGATCAGGAACTCAAGTTCCACAGATGCAGTAGAAGAAATACAAGCAGTCGCCATACTTTAGTTCTCAGGACCCACTTATCCTTTGTGACATGGTGGACTGGACCTTCCCCCTTCACTGAAGGTGGTGGGCATCAGGAACATCCAAATCTTGCACCAGGTTTGGGCTGCAGCTGCTGCTGTGCCTTAGGCTCTTGACTTTCCCTCTGCTGACCTCTACAAGGAAGCTGCTGAGAATGAGGAGGGGCGACCCATTGCCTTTGGAAACAGCAGGGATGCTTCCAACGACATAAAGGCTGCCTTTATGAGTACAGATTTCCTGGACATAACAGGCACCTTCACCATCACCTTCAACAGCAATTGCAGAGTGGACAGACCCTTCTTGATTCGTGCCACCATCTCCTGTACTTTGTCCCCAAACAGATTCTCCTCATGCAAGGACATCAGCCAGGCGATCAGAAACATCTTCCTGAAGCCTTCTCGTCGAGAACCAGGTAAGCCTCCTGGCTACAATAGACACTGCCGAAATTCTAGCCACACTATCATAGGCCTCATAAGTGAAACGGATCAACTGCTTACTGCATTCTTCCACATCTGCCAAGGCCTCCTGGATATCAGCCTTACATGGATCCTCTAAGTCTGCCAGAGGCTTTGGCTTCTGCACACAATCATGCAAGTGCTGCACCATGAAAGCTGATGGACCACAATCCTTGCATAAAGCATGGATGCCCGAAAAGGCCTTCTTTACAAAAGAATCCAGGGCCTTCTGGTCTTTCCTGGGAAGTGTGATAGAAAGCTCCCTGGAACAATTTGCATGTTTCAAAGCTGACTGCACCACCATAGAGTAGTGCAGAAGTTGGACTACACCAAACCCTGGGCAAGTCTGAATTCTGTACTTCAAATCAATCTTGTGTGCCACAAGTCTACAATTCTGCGGAACTGACTGTGCCTTGACCTGTGGCAGGGCATTCCAAACCAATGCAAAGGGAGGCATATTGGACAACACTGAGACTGGAACATCTGGGAAGAACAAACTCCCCGGCACCATGGAGCCTCTCCATGCCATAGAACGCCTCTCCAAGGAAACCATCGGCACTCTTCTTGGCATCAAGCTAAAACCAACTCCAGCAGAGCCCTGTGCTGACAGCACTGTCTTCTTCAGCACAGAAGGTGAAAACCCTGGAGCAGATCCCTTGCATCATTTAGGCACCTGAGACTTACATGCACTCAAATAACCCACTATGGATCCATGAGATGGCACCAAAACAGGAGCGGGGGAGGGGGGGGAGGGAGGACCTTCCCAACAAACCTGTGGGAAGAAGGGGAAGCAGACTCCTGACACAATCTCTGATGCTTATTTATTTAACATTTTTATATACCGATAATCGTTTGGAACATCTAATCGGTTTACAAAAAAGTAATGTAACCACAGGCTTTACAGAAAAAGTAATGTAGCCACAGGCTTTACAATAAACAATAAACAAAAGGGATTACATACAATAAACATAGAACATTAGATAATAATACAAATGCGAGAAGCAAAAGAGCTGGGGGAGGAATTAACTATGGGATAAGATCAAGGATGCATGACATATGTAAAGAGGCTAAAGGTGATTTTTGAAAAATATTTACAGTTGGAAGGTGCGAAAGTTGAGGAGGGGAAGTGAAGAGAAAGGAGGGAGCAGGAAGGGGGGGAAGGTTGAGGGAAAGGGTAGATAAGGTCGAAGGGGGATTGGGTAGTTGAGGGTCATGTGAATGGCAGGGACTCGAACAGTGCTCACAACAGGGGTTGGAAGGAAGGGTTAAGATCAGCTACACCACCCACCTGCACACTAAGGCTTTGGGGCACCAGAGCAAGAGAGATTCTGTCCATACGGCAGTTCAAATGACAAGACCGAGGGGCTCACAAGACAGTGGCCACACCCAGAAACTCCCCTGCACGCTCAGAAAGACTTCTGAGCTAACAGAGCTGGGTCCATGTCGGCACATCAGATGATGTCACCCACTGGTTATGGCCCATTTAATCCTGCTTGACAATGAACGGAACAAATTGTCAAAAATGTATTCCACAGGCGTCAGAATGGGGTGGGCCGCAGGGGCCGTGGCCCCACCAATATCTGGGCTGGAAAGTGCCATTTCTTAGCCAGAGCTGGTCAGGGCACAGTGACTCCACCCTGCTCCCCCAATCCCCTCCTATTACCCGAGGTAAAGGAAAGACCTCTAATCCTCCCACTTCTATGCAGCAAGTTCATGGCATAGACATAGGCTTCTGCTGCGGCCATGCTTAAAAAGAAACAGCGGCACAGACAGGCAACTCCTTTGCCACTGACCCAGACCAAGTTTTTGTATTGCCAACAAACCTAACCTCCCTTCCCACCGCTGACAGTCAGACCTGTCTGTTCTTCCTGCCTCTGCACACCTGCCTTCTTCCACTGCTGCTGTGGCCACCCGACCTGCCCTCCCCTTGCCACCAACGTGGCTGTCCAAGACCTGCCTTCATTGCCACCGCCCAACAGCATCCACGTGACCTACACTGCCCTCTGCTGCTTCTGAGAGACCTGGGAGAGATACAAGGTAAGCAGAGCATGGGGAGCAGAGGATGCGGGCTAGAGGAGAACAAGAGGAAACAGTGGGGGCAGGGGAAAACAGAAGGAAGGGAGGCTGAAGCAGGAAAGCGGAGAGGAGGGGATGGGGTGGGATATGGAGACAAGAAACAGCAAGGGTGGTGAGAAAAGGAATGATGAGTGGTGCTGAAGGGGGAGAAGAGAGGGCTGGGAGCAGGGAGAGAGGGAGGGGGCAGGAAGAAAAAGAAGGAGGTCTGAGGGGAAATAAGAGACACCTGGTCTTTGGGGAGGGGGATGGTATAATATTGGGGCCACTGAGTCTTTGTCTTTTTCTTGTGTGGGGGCAACCTCCTCCTCTCTTTCTCCATGCTCCCAGTCCTCTTTTCTCTTATTAAACATTGGGGAGGCAATTTGCATGTTACCCCCATCCCAAAAGATGTTCCACTGCCCCTGATTTATGCCGGTTGTTCTGCATTATTCATATGCACAAATCGATCTATCATCAAGCATGCAACATTTTCTATTTTCTGGGAGGCCTGGCACTTTCCTCTTGCTTCTTTGGGCCTCCCACCCAATCAGAACCAGAGCTGGGACCCTATTTAAATCCCTTTTTAACTCACTCAGCCCAGTCACTGTGGCCACAGGAACCCTGCAATCAAGGGCTCTAAATCCAGCCACTGGGTAATGCCATTGCACAATGACTGGAACTCCCTCCCCAGGATCCCCAGCCCAGGGAGTAGAAGACCTGACCCAGAAATCAAACCCAGGCCCTCTGCATGGCAGTGAGCGGCCACAGGGCCTGCCCTGCTCTTTCGATGATGGAGGGCACTCACTGCAGCAGAGCAAACATCATAATCACATTTTGAACTGGACATTTAGTGAAAAGCAACATGAAAGAAGATCTTCAAAGTGCGGTCAGGTAATTTGCTTTATTGTTCTACCTTTCTGCACTTGTTTCTTTCTTGTTTTTCTGTTGAGTGCAAAAATAAATCAATAAATTATAAAAAACAATTCATGCATGCTTACATGAGAATCCCCCCGGAGGGAAAGAGATGACCATTTTGAACGTGAGAATGTAGGTGCTGCTTACAGACTTGCTTTCCAGTTTCTGGATTATGCTTTGCTCTGTACAGAAGTCTGCAAAGCAGTATTCCTGATTTGCTTTTTCGTCCCCGTCCCCCCTCCTTCTTTAGAGATGCACCATGATACGCTGGTTTCCAGCACGACCAGCGCCAAAGGACTATCACTCCCCGCCCCCCGAGATGCAGAGGGACCTGCCACTACCCAACAGCGAATACTCCTAGAAGGTAGGACAAAAAGAAAATAGCTTTTTCTCTGGCCATGAGCCAGCCAACAAAGAGTTATTCACCTATGCTATCCTGAACCCAAAAAGCAGCATTATATTACATGCGTCTGTGGCTCGAATATCTCTGGAAGATCCCTAGCCGCAGTCCTGCAGGTCAGCTTCGAGTCTTTGGAAGCAATTTTGTCACTTGGTTTCCTCTCCTCGCCTGGCAAAACTGGCAAGCCAACCACATCATTTAACTCTATCACGTGCCATGAAAGGAAGAAGTGACTCAACCTGTTCTCTATTACAAAATACAAGGAAAAGCTCAGAGGTTGCACTTTCTAATGGTTAAAAAAAAAAAAGAGAGAGAAATAAAAACCCTTTAAAGAGTACCACAGGGCTTTTTCAACAGTTGATCATGATACCTGCCTTGCTGAATGCTTTCCACAACCAGCCACGCTCTTACCACACATTTCTCTCCCTCGTTCTTTCCGCTGCACACATGCTCTTTTATATACACACACACATATAGTTCATAGCCAAGGTACAGCTATACAAAAACTGAACATTTTCTTTTCATAAGATTTAATTTCGGGGGGGATTTTCTCCATACACCAGGAACTCACGTTTCCCTCTAGGAGAGTGCTCTAAAGCCTTGCTCGGTCTTCTGGAACACCACTCTCAAGATAGGTTCAATGGGATTTTGTATTTTTATTCAGAGTATGGTTAAAGTGCAGCTCCAAAAACAGACTCCAGATAAGGAAAATAAGTTTCAAGCTGGCAGTTTCCTCCTGCTCCTTTATGCTGCCGGCAACAGGAGCCTTTATTCAAAACCACTTGTTTTAATCCACCCTACCTCCCTTCTATTTAGCCCACCGAGTGTAGTGTCAGTCCTTCGGAGAATGGCTCCCTCAGGAACCCTGTACGTGTCTATTCCAAATCTCTTCATCAGGTGTCACTACTGAGACTTGGCAGCTACAGCCCCTCCCCCCCCCAACCAAGCCTTGTGCACAGGGCTGGATTAAGATATACTGAGGCCCGAAACTATGTCAAATTTAAAAGGCCCCATGGCCTTGCCAAAAAAGTGTATAAACTTAAAAATTTAGTAATTTTTTTTTTTTTATGCAGGGGTCTTTCATAATCCAAGGCATCAAGATGGCTTAGGTAGCTTGTTCCTAAATCCAGCGCTGCCTGAGAACACTTCCTCTACAGTATCCCCTGCCTACGCTGCCTTAAGAGTTGGACTTAGGAACTGAACTCTGATCTCACAAACACACACACACACGTGGCCGTGCATAGCGCTGCCACTGTATCACCAGGCGTGTCGGTGGAGGAAGTGCAGATGTATAACTGCTGAATTTCTGCACTATAAACCATAGGACAGTGGCTCAAACGTTTATTGGGTCATGGACCCCTTTGAGAATGTGATGAAAGCTATGGATTCCCTCCCCAGAAAAATGCACACAAAAGCATAACTGCTTTTCTGCCTGATTCATGGACCCCGGATTAGGAAACACTGCACTAGGTAAAGCATCGCAGCTTTAGCACTGGCTATTCTGAAGAACTGAATTAATGTGCAAAAAGCCATCAAGTGGATTACCTCCACAACAATTTTAATTTCCAGTCCATGACTCCTCTAGTTCATAGATATAAACATGCCGAAAATAGTTAGGATGTTCAAGAGTCAAGAAAGAAATATTCTTCCTGCTTATGATTTGGAGTGTTTCAAGAGTCAAGAAAGCTAATATTCTTCCTGCTTATGATTTGGAGTGTTTTTATAATATGTATACTGTCGAACGCCTTTCGCAACTGACTATGTCCATCCATGTTGGTTTTCATCTGTGCATGCACAGAATGTTTCACGCAACTTCAACTTATAGCCCAACTTTGAGGGGCAAATAATTTCATTATAAAAGTTATTCAGATAATTTCCAAAATGTGTTTTGCAGCTTAACACTAAATCTTGTTCAGTTTTGCATTTATGCTCCAATTATATTGTGTATTAAGAACATAAGCAGTGCCATGCTTGGACAGATCAATGGTCTATCGAGCCTAGAGTCCTGTCTCGGAGAATGGCCAATCCAGATCACTTGCAAGTACCTGGAAGATCTTTTCCCTGTTGTTCTTTCCTACATGCAGGAGGTGATGATCCCTGGGCCTGCCTAGCTAATGACAGTCTTAATGCACCTGTCCTCCAGAAACGTGTTCAACCCTTTTTAAAACCCAGCTTTGCTATTAGTTTTAACCACATCCTTTGGAAATTGTTATATATTTTTCATTCTAGAGCTGGCAGGGGGGTCCCCAAGAGATCAAAGAAAGGTGGGAGGAGTCCACCCCCCCCCCCCCCAAGTGTGGGTCCTCCACCTTCTGAACAGCCCCATCAACCTGCCAACTGACCTAAGACTGGAATCCTGCCTGATTACATTCAGAAAGAAACTCAAGACTTGGCTTTTCGTCCAAGCCTTCCCTGAAGCAGTGCAACAGTTTTCTTTCATATAGCCCAATAGACTAAATGTCAGACCCAACCATTGTATATTCATTCGTGTTCATTCTCCAGTTTTTTCTGTCCTTAATTTCCTGGCTACTCTAGCCCCCCAGTTTAATATCCTTGTTATTTGTATCTGCGCCTCGGCCTTCTTGTTATATGGTTTTGTTAAGTTAACCCCTAAGTTTGATGTAAACCGGCCTGATATGAAGCTTGTCATGAAGTTCGGTATAGAAAAATGTTAAATAAATAAATAAAATAAATAAATCTACCTCCCCATAACCATTTTTCAATTCCTCCTATTCTTCTCGGCCCAGCACTAAAGCAAGCCCACCAGCAGAGATCAAAGTGGAGCAGCGCCTTCAGCCACAAACAAGAATAAATCAGCAAAGGGCCCATGAGCTGGGGCGCACTCAGAGGCCCTGCGGTGGGGGCCACCCCTTCCTTCCACACAGGCTTTCTGTTGCTGAACGAACCCATGCGAGGGGCGAGGTTATTGCAGGGCGTAGGAGTGCGTGCTGGCTCACAAACCCGTGCGCTGATCTGCGTTGGCTGCTGAAGTATGCACTACCTGGATCTCCACTAGCAGGCTTTCATCAGTCCTGAGCCGACCACATGGTGTCTTCAGAATCTGGCTCTGTAGGAAATTGCCTGTGTGTAAATCTCAGCCTGGTCCATCCCAAAGCCTGAAATTTACCATATCAGTGAGAGACTGAAGGCCAAAGAATGAGATTTTTCAGGCAGCGTATCCAGAGCATGGTTTTGAAAACATATCCACTTGGGATTACCTTGCTAATTTAATTTGAAGACACACTCTGGGTTCAATCATCAAGATCATCTGAACATCTTCTGGATATTCCATCTTCATCTGTCAAAATTACAACAACTAGAAAGACAGCTTTTAGCTGTTACGCTCCATTTAGGCAGAACAAATTGCCTACTGAGATCAAGGAAGAATAGAATTACTTAAAACTTCACCGACATCTCAAAACATGGCTCTTTAATCAGGCTTTAGGATAGAAACTCCAAATTGTTAAAGTTCAAATGTAATGAAGAAGAGCATTATTAGGGGGATTCTACTGTAATATCAGAAATGTAACTTGTATTCAGAATGTTTTTATTTTATGGTCTTACGTATACTGTAATTTGTTTTAATGTATCTTTCTATGATGGATACTCTGCTATGGCGAGTGATCAAATAAATAAGCCACTATATAGACAAATGCAGGAATGCTAAAGACAACATTACTCTGAAATAAGCCAACATTATGGTTTTGACGAGATAGCCGTCTAGATTGATCGCTGCTCTCAGGACAGGGCTGTGATGACAAGGTCTCCAGATCTCAATTCATGAGTTCCCCCCTCTGGAAAGGTAGATACTTCCCCCTGTGCCTACAAGATAACCCTTGAGGCAATCTGGAGGGTAATAAGGTATGGAAGCTACAAGATCCAGTGGCAGGGCTGTAAGAGGGAGCCACCGACAGGCCGATGCAATATCGGCATGTGTAAAAACGGGCCCTCATGATGGAGCGCCTGCTCTCCTAATGCACGCTGATCCACCTCTCCCAGAAGCCTGATTTGAATATTTAAATTAGCTGCCACAGTAAAAAGGAGGCGCTAGGGGAAATTGTACGTCCCTAGCACTTCCTCGGCATCGGGCACCCAGGAAAGGTGGCTGACAGTGCAGATTAGGAAATGGATGCTCAATGCAAGTGTCCATTTTCTCCCGCTACTGGCAGAATATACATGGCCTGGACGGTGTATATTGTAGGTATACATTGGGCGCCCAGAAATTTTTTTTTTCCATGAGTCCGCTTTCTGTGGTCCCTCCTATTTAGTATCGCACAATACTAGTAGGAGGGATCACAGAAACAGGAATTTTGGTTTTTAACAATGAGCCCTTGAGCGCGGCAGATCTTTAAACCAGCCCCGGGCAGGCGTAAAATTTGCGCATTGCAAGGGCGCATTGGCCACATGGGAAATTTTTTGCATTGTGGGGATCAGCTAATAGCCTCATCGACATGTACTTTACATGTGATGAGTGCTATTAGCTACACACTCAATCGGATGCGTGTTTTGGACGCCCTAATCCCTGTTTTGCTCGGGGATTATGGACACGCATCCAAAATGAGCGTCCAACCACATTGAGTCATGCGCTGGCCACAGCATAAAGTATTGCATCGGCCTGTGAGAGCAGAAGATTTTGCTGGTGGCTGAAGAGGATACGTGAGTATTGCTTTGCTGGCTAATTTTGGGACTTAATTTGTAGCCAATTTTAAGAGCATTTGCCTGATAAAAAAAAGGCAAGGTAAGCAATTTTAAGTGTCTTTCTTTCCCTCCTACCCACCCCTAAGCACATTCTTTGATTTATAAACTCATTCCATTTAAGAAGTCAAGAGACATTTTCAAAGCAAAAATCAATCAGGAATTTATCTAAAACAAGGCATTACCCAGCCCTTATCAATAGATTATTGTCCTCTTGCAGGTAACTGCCAAATTAAATTTAAATCACCACATAAATTTAAAGAACTTTAGTTTACATATTTTTACTCCTTTAGCAATCTAAATTAACTAAGAACACAACAATATTAAGATGCAGACAGTGGTCCAGCAACAAGATGGGGGCCTTCCAGTCTTTTGCACCAAGTGCCACATATATGATTTTCTCACAGGACAAGAAGGATGGTAGTCCTCACATATGGGTGACATCACAGGATGGAGTCCAATCACGGAACACTTTTGTCAAAGTTTCTAGAACTTTGACTAGCACCTACTGGGCATGCCCAGGATGGCACTAACCCTGCAACCAGCAGGGGTCCCCCTTCAGTCTTCTTTTTTCTGCGTAGCAGTAGCCACGCAGGTTAAGGAGCTCTACACAGATTCCTGACAGGAATTTTCCTCACGGAATTACTTCATAATTTAATACCCCACAGGGCCCCCCCCCCCCAATTCAGTTTTTGCGCCCGCGGTAATCTGGTAAGTTTTTACCCAATTCCGGTCAATTCCCGTCAAGTTCGGCCCTCGCGGCCTACTGGCTGTCGACCGCACCTACATTTTTTCAGAGGCCATGACATTGGGGTTCCGTCGATGCCCGGACTGCACTCGCACAGTGTTCATTACTGACCCTCACAAGGTCTGTGTAATGTGTCTAGGAAGCGAGCATGATGTCCTTACTTGCACCAAATGTGCCCTTATGGCACCAAAAGGTCGCAAGGCTAGAATGGAGAAGATGGAACTTCTCTTTCGGTCACAAACTCCGACGCCGTCCATAGCCTCCACATCGTCCGAGCAGGCACCGTCTACGTTGCGCCAGTATCGTGCACCGACCGGTGTCTGACCGCCATCGACGACTCCGCTCCTCCTCAGCATAAGGACAGAGGAGATCGTCGAGAAAAGCATGGACATCGTAGGTCTCAGACCATCGATGCAGGCAAGTCCTCGATGTCGCCACTGTCTGAGCAGCTGCCGAAGAAAGCCCGTCCAGAAAAGGCACCATCCCTATCTGGCTCCGGGTCACAGAGGCAACCTTCACCGGGACCGGTGATAGGAGCCGCGATTCCACCTCCAACGGTGGTCCCTCCGGCTACGCCTCTGCCTCCTCCAGCATCAGGGCTCCACGCTCCAGGTTTCCGAGAGGAGTTGGATCACATGATTCAAGAGGCCATCGGCAGAGCGATGCAAGGCTTCAAGATTCCTCCGATGCCGGTGCCGATTCCTGAACTGGCTACCGATCCCATTCCCGTAGCGCTGGCACCGCTACTAACGAGGATGGAAGCGCTGTTCGCCGCTTTTCCTCCAATGGATCCGGGGGCACCGATGGGCCCGGTGCCCTCCTCCCCAATTCCTCTTTCATCGGCAGAAGAAGGAGAAACACAGTTACTTCTTCCATCGGGAGTCCTACTGATGCCTCAGCCATCGATGTCACCGATAGCGTCTTTGCTACCATCGATGCCCGAAGTGACTCCCTCGATGCCTTTGGTGCCTCAACCAGGACCTTCAGGAATACCATCATTCCGTCCCTCTAAGGATCCTAGGGGTGCTCGTAATGAACCCATTGACACATGGACAGATGATTTGTCCCAGGGTACCGATGACTTACCATCACCACCCTCTCTTAATGAAAGCAGGAAGCGTTCTCCTCCAGAGGACTTGTCCTTCATTAATTTTGTGAAGGAAATGTCTGAATTGGTTCTATTTCAACTTCAGACAGAACAAGATGATAGACACCAGATGATGGAACTTCTGCAATTTCTGGATGCTCCTAAAGAAATCACCTCTATCCCTATCCATGATGTCCTCTAGGATCTTCTGAAGAGGAATTTGGAGCATCCTGGTTCGGTGGCACCAGTTAACCGAAAGGCGGACACCACATACCTAGTCCAGTCAACTCCAGGTTTCCAAAAAACCCAATTGGATCACCATTCAGAGGTTGTTGAGTCAGCCCAAAAGAAAGCCCGACACTCCAAGCCTCACTCTTCTTTCCCTCCAGGGAAGGAGCAAAAGTTCCTGGATGCCATAGGTCGGTGTCTTTCAGGGGTCAATGCTTATATCCTGCATTGCCTCTTACCAACTCTATATGACCCAGTACAACAGGGTCCTCTTTAAACAAATACAGGACTTTGCTGAGTCCCTGCCTCAGCAGTCTCAAGAGCAATTACATGCCCTGACTCAAAAAGGATTAGAAGCGGGCAAACATGAAATAAGATCAGCATATGATATTTTTGACACCGCTTCCAGGGTATCAGCAACAGCTATTTCTGCAAGGAGGTGGGCCTGGCTAAAGTCTTCAGACCTACGACCTGAGGTCCAGAACAGACTGACTATCTGACTTGCCTTGTACTGGTGACAATCTTTTTGGTGAACAGATACAACAAGCAGTGGCACAGCTCAAAGATCACCATAAGACTCTTCGCCAACTCTTCTTGTTGCTTTCTGAATATCCTGCTAAGCAAACATTCAAAAAGGATCCCAAAAAGTCTTTCTACCGCCAAAGGAAATCTTATCCTCCACCGTCCAAAGGCCGCTCTACTAAGCCTTACCAGAAAGGCCAATCCAGGCAGCCTTGCAGGCAAAAACCAGACAACCCCTCAGCCAGGTCCAGCATCTGGTTTTTGACTCTTTCCTAGAGAGAGCAGCATTCAGCCTCCACTACCAGTGGGAGGTCGATTGTGTGCCAGATGTTGCTGAAGTGGCACAATCACGTCAGACCAGTGGGTTCTTGCCATAATCACTCAAAGTTATCATCTCAACTTTCTCACCATTCTGCCGGACTCCCCACCTCAGCTGACGTGGGGAACATCTGATCACTCACCACTCCTGGATCAGGACGTCTCCCTCCTCCTTCGATCAAGAGCAATTGAACCAGTGCCCTACTCCCAAAAAGGCCTCAGCTTCTATTCCCGGTACTTTCTAATCCCAAAAAGGTTAGGTGGCGTTCGCCCAATACTAGACCTTTGTGCCTTAAACAAGTACATACAAAGAGAAACATTCAAGATGGTAACCTTGGGTTCCCTCCTTCCCCTTCTGCAAAGGGAAGACTGGCTCTGCTCTGTAGACCTCCAGGACACTTACACACACATCGCAATAACTCCGTCTCATCGCAAACTTCTGCGATTCCTGGTAAGCCCAAAGCACTATCAATACCGAGTGCTACCATTCGGCCTGGCATCTGCACCACGAATCTTCACCAAGTGTCTCGTAGTAGTAGCAGCAGGATTCCTCAGAACTCAAGGTGTCCGTGTCTACCCCTACCTCGACGATTGGCTGATCAGGGCTCCCACACAGCAAGCTGCTCTGACGTCCCTACATCTCACCTTGCATACCCTGATTTCTCTAGGGTTTCTCATCAATTACCCAAAATCCAACTTAGTCCCATCACAAACCCTGTCGTTCATAGGAGCAGACTTGGACACCTTCAAAGCAAAAGCATTTCTTCCTCGAGAACAAGCTCTCACTCATTTCTCTCGCCCATCAACTGCAGTCTCGAAAACGCTCAACTGCACGTCACTTCCTAGTGTTGCTAGGACACATAGCGTCTTCGGTACATGTCACTCCAATGGCTCGTCTCACCATGAGACTCATGCAGTGGACTCTAAGGTCACAGTGGATACAATCATCTTAACCACTGTAAGCCATTGTCCACATCACCAACCCACTTCACTTATCTCTGGCTTGGTGGAAGAATCAGTCCAATCTCCTCCAAGGCCTTCCGTTCCAGGCTCCAAATCCTCAAATAACAGTTACAACCGATGACTCCAACCTCAGCTGGGGAGAACATGTTGCCAATTTGCAGACTCAAGGCACCTGGGCTCCAGAGGAAGCCAAACACCAAATAAATTTCCTGGAGCTACGAGCAATCAGATATGCTCTCAGGGTGTTTCAGGATCGCCTTTCCAACCAGGTCATCCTGATTCAGACAGACAACCAGGTGGGCATGTGGAACATCAACAAACAAGGAGGAACGGGCTCCTACCTCCTGTGTCAGGAAGCTGCACAGATATGGGTGGAGGCCCTTTCCCACTCAATGTACCTCAAGGCCACCTACTTGCCGGGAGTGGAGGCAGACAAGCTGAGTCGCACAAGTGGTCCCTCAACCCCTCAGTTGGGGTTACCCACACATAGACCTCTTTGTGTCACTTCAAAACCGTAAAGCAGAGAACTTTTGCTCTCTCACTCGCAGCCAACACTCACTACCAAGAGATGCGTTCTCCCTCTCATGGGCAACCGGTCTCCTATATGCATTCCCTCCACTTCTACTTCTCTCAAAGACTCTCGTGAAGTTACGTCAGGGAAGAATGATCCTGATAGCCCCTCACTGGCCATGCCAAGTGTGATTTCTGATTCTTCAGGACCTCTCCATTCGCAGGCACATTCCACTGGGGAAGGACCCGCTTCTGATTACTCAAAACAACGGATGCCTACACCACCCCAATCTTCAGGCCTTGTCCCTGACTGCCTGGATGTTGAAAGGTTAATTCTTCAGCCTCTCAACCTGTCGGAACCAGTTTCCCATGTCCTGATTGCTTCACGAAAGCCTTCCACGAGAAAATCTTATTATTACAAATGGAACAGGTTTAAGTCATGGTGTTCCTCACTGTCCCTTGATCCTTTCACTTGTTCCACCACGAAGTTTCTAGACTATCTCTGGCACTTGTCAGAAGCAGATCTAAAAACATCTTCCATCAGGATGCATGTCAGTGCGGTAGCTGCCTTCCATAAAGGTGTTGGGGATGTTCCCATTTCAGTACAACCCCTTGTAACACGTTTTCTGAAGGGCTTGCTCCACCTTAAACCTCCACTGTGCCCTCCGGCCCCTTCTTGGGACCTCAACCTGATCTTGGGTCGGCTCATGAAACCACCATTCGAGCCTCTCCAATCCTGTGATCTCCGCTATCTCACTTGGAAAGTGACTTTTTCTTTTGGCAATCACATCCACTCGCAGAGTTAGTGAGTTACAGGCCTTAGTCACCTACCCGCCTTACACTAAACTTCTGCATGATAGGGTGAGTGCGGAGTACTACCCTAGGTTTTTGCCTAAGGTAGTATCGGAGTTTCATATCAATCAATCCATCATACTACCCACCTTCTTTCCCAGGCCCCATTCAAATCCAGGAGAACGGGCTATGCATACCCTTGACTGTAAACGTGCTCTAGCATTCTATCTAGACCATACAGCTGGCCACAGAAAATCCACTCAATTGTTTGTTTCCTTCGATTCCATCAAATTGTGTAAACCTGTGGGTAAGCAGACACTCTCCTCCTGGTTAGCGGACTGCATATCCTTTTGCTATCAGCAAGCAGGCATTCCACTTCAAGACCGTGTTAAAGCACACTCTGTCAGGGCCATGACAACTTCAGTAGCACACCTACGCTCAGTGCCGCTTCCTGATATTTGTAGGGCTGCTACCTAGAGTTCTCTCCATACCTTTGCAGCCCATTATTGTTTAGACAAGGCTGGAAGACAAGATTCCATCTTCAGTCAGTCTGTCTTGCACAACCTATTTGCCACTTAATGTACCAACAGCCTTCCGCCTGCCCGTTAGGGTTCAGGATGCCCTCTATCAAATTCCACCCCAGACTTGTGCCTATTGCACACCTTGGGTACATTTGCTGCATTTCTTGGATATCCTCAGCTCGGTACTCATCCATATGTGAGGACTAACATCCTGCTTGTCCTGTGAGAAAGCAGAAGTTGCTTACCTGTAACAGGTGTTCTCACAGGACAGCATGATGTTAGTCCTCACGAAACCCGCCCGCCACCCCGCAGTGTTGGGTTCGTTACGTTTTCTTATTTTATTTTTTGGCACTTACTATAACTTTTAAACAAGACTGAAGGGGGACCCCTGCTGGTTGCAGGGTTAGTGCCATCCTGGGCATGCCCAGTAGGTGCCAGTTGAAATTCTAGAAACTTTGACAAAAGTGTTCCGTGATTGGGCTCCATCCTGTGATGTCACCCATATGTGAGGACTAACATCCTGCTGTCCTGTGATAACACCTGTTACAGGTAAGCAACTTCTGCTATCTACCAGTTGGTGACTGGTTGTATCATCTAGATATGATTTTAGACAGTTCTGGGGAGAAGCTGGCCATCACGGAAAATGTGGGCACTAACAACATAGGAAGGTATGGGAGGGAGGTTTTAGAAGCCATAGTTAGGCTTTTAGGTAGAACGTTGAAATCCAGAACCTCCAAGGTAGCGCTCTCTGAAATGCTCCCTATTCCATGTGCAGGACCCCAGAGGCAGGCAGAGCTCCAGAGACTCAATGTGTAGATGAGATGTTTGTGTAGGGAAGAGGGCTTTAGCTGGGTTAGGAACTGATCAACCTTTTGGGGAAGGGGGAATCTTTTCTGAAAAGGATGAACTCCACCTAAACCAGGGTGGAACCAGGCTGCTGGCACTAATCTTTAAAAGGAGATAAAGCAGCTTTTGAACTAGAATATGGAGGGAAAGCAGTTACTCGGCACAGCATCCCAATAGAGATGTTCCATTAAAAGCAAAAGTAGCACGTGTGCCTTTAAGTAAAGAACACATGGACTTAAAGATTCCAAATTATCCCTGTTAACTGCTGGGAAAGTTGTATATACAAATTAAAAAAAAAAAATACCCCAAAATGTCTGTATGCTAATGCCAGAAGTCTAAAATGTATGATGGGAGAGTTAGAATGTATAGCACTGGATCAAGAATGGGATCCAGCCTGCATGGATTTGTACAAGAGAAGTCTTGCTTCACCAATCTGGTGAATTTTTTTGAAGAGTTAATACATATGTGGATAACAGTGAGCCCGAGGATATAGTGTATATGGATTGTCAGAATGTGTATGACAAAGTCCCAAATGAGAAACTCCTGAGAAAAATAAGAAGTCATGGAATAGGAGGCAATGTACTACTGTGGGTTGCAAATTGGTTAAAAATTAGGAAACAAAGTAAAACTAAAATGGTTAGTTTTTTTCTTCAGTGGAGAAAGATAAACAGTGGAGTGCCTCACGGATCTGTAATGGGACCGGTGCTTTTTAATATATTTATAAATGATCTGGAAAAGGGCACAATGAATGAGCTGATCAAATTTGCAGATGACCCAAAATTATTCCACGTTGTTAAATCACAAGTAGATTGTGAGAAATTGCAGGAGGAACTTGCAAGTCTTGGAGACTGGGGATCCAAATGGCAGATGAAATTTAATGTGGACAAGAGCAAAGTGATGCACATGGGGGAAAAGTAATCCACACTAATTGCACAATGTTAAGTTCCATATTAAGAGTTACCACACAGGAAAAAGATCTGGGCATTATCGTGGACAATATTTTGAAATTCTCAACTCAATGTGTGGTGACAATCAAAAAGGGAAACAATGTTAGGAATTATTAGGAAAGTTAGAGAGAATAAAACAGAAAATTCATAGTTCCATGGTGAGACTGCACCTAGAAAACCATATGCAATTCTGGTTGCTGCATCTCAAAAAAGATATAGTTGAACTGGAAAAGGATAGGAAGGGTGATCAAAATGATAAAAGGGATAGAACAGCTACCCTATGGGGAAAGGCTAAAGTTAGGGCTCTTCAGCTTGGAGAAGAGATAGCTCGTGGAAGGGGTACGGGGGGCGATATTATATAGGTCTATAAAATCATGAATGGAATAGAACAGGTAAATTTGAATCTGTTATATACTCTTTCAAAAAATTCAAAAATTAGGGGCCACTCGAAGTTAGTAAGTAGCACATTTAAAACAAATCAGAGAAAGAATGTTTTCATTCAATTAAAAATTAAGCTCTGGAATTAATTGCTGGAGGATATGGTGAAGGCAGTTAGCTGGATTTAAGAAAGGTTTGGAGAAGTTCCTGGAGAAGTCTATAAACTGTTATTAACCAGACAGACTTGGGGAAAGCAACTACTTATCCCTGGGTGTTAGCATGGGATCTATGTACTGTTTGGGATCCTGCCAGGTACTTGTGACCTAGATTGGCTATTAATGGAAACAGGATACTAGGCTTAATGGACCTTCAGTCTGAACCAGTATGGCAATTCTTATGTTGGGTAGCGCTGACATCATGCTGCCCTGCCTGAGGTTCCACAACTGAACACTGGTCCGAGACCAGGAGAGAGAGACAGCTGAGCTGCCCCTGCTCATAACAAACTCCCCCTCCTTTTTTACATCACCCCAGCTCAGGGACTGAAGACACTAGCCTGCTGATGATGGGTTGTCTCCAAAGGGGCAACCTAAAGGGTATTTGCCTCTGAGTGTCCCAGAATGCTCTTGAGGGCTGGGGGCAGCATTTGTAGATCTTGAAGGAGTGTGTCTATGCAGCATGTTAATTGGTTGGATACTATAAATTTTATTATTATTAATGGATTGAGGGTAGATAAGAGTGAGAGCGAAGGCTAAGGAATAAAATTTGTGATTTTTATTACATGGAATTTATGTAAAGATATTTTTGTTATGATGATTCTTGTGTTGTGAATTTTATTGCTTTCCTATTTTATATTTCATATTAAGCCTTATTAAGCCTTCTCTTAATGATTAATAACTAACCTAAAATTCAGCTATCCCATATTCTTTCTTACCTGCATCATGTGCTTCCTCTATCCATTTGTTTTTTTTTGTTTTTTTTTTGTTTTTCATACTGCTAATCTTTACCCCCCCATTCCATTCAACGTTTGTTTATTGACTTTTATGTGACTTTGGACTTGGCCTTCGACAGTTTATTGCTCCTGCGTAATACCTGAACTTTAATATATTATGGTTATTATAGTTAATGAAGTTAGCATGTTACATTTGAACCCCGTTATTACTGTAAAGATTGTAGCTGTTGTGTTACTGTTTAAATTGTTTAAATTGTTATAGGTAAAGCCTGTTGCTAATTTATTGTTTATCTGTAAATCGAGGTGATGTATAACTATACGTACCGCGGTATAAAAGAATCTATAAATAAATAAATAAATAAATTTTAAGTTGAAATTTCTATTCTGAATTTTATTGTATTTATTCTTTAATTCCATATTAAAAAAGAATAATAAACACATAAAGAGAAGCTCTGATCACAACGTGGGGCTGCAAAAACTGAACCATTTTCTCTACACAATCCAACCAACATCTATCATGAGGAAGGCAACTCCTTGGTACTACATGCCTGATAGATTAACTCAAATAGAAGTGGCACCCATTTTTAAATAATTTACTAATCTAAACATCTTGTACTGGTACCTTGAGAAGAAGAGGTCCATAAACAGTAATGCTCGTTGATTAATTCTCGTTAGTTCTTCCATAAAGATCTGTAGATGCTGTACTGGATGTAAACTTGTATGGACCAGATAACAGTGTTTCAGCCGTGGCAGCTCTGTGTTCTAGTCTAGAGTCAAACATCCTTCCTTTTTAGCAAGAAAAAATGGCAGAAACACTTGTGCACCCATAAATTCTAGTGACAGCAATGAAAAAAAAAAAAAAGTGTATGTCACTTAATAACTTGAATTAGAAACCTTAACTTTTTTCACATCTGGTGGATATGCCCAGTTATCCAGTATACTGGTCAGAAGTTCTCTCATGGATTTAATTGTCTATGTGGGATCCAGCTACCAATAGATCCTACTGTTATCCTTCTTGGCCTAGCATCTGAGGGAATATTACCCACCACTAGAGCTGGGATTAAACTAGTCATCCATTTGTTAGTCGCTACAACGCATAATGTAGCCTGCCACTGGACATCGCCTACAGCTCCCTGCTTACATTTGTTATGGTGAGTATATACTATGGAGACCACAACAGTCTATGTTACAGATACCTACACAGTATCCATACAGGTTTTTTGTTTTTTTTTAGTTTAAGAATAAGTGGCTCATCATAAATTATTCAAAACTTTCGAAACTAAACTAACAGGAGTCAGCACAGATTTTGAATAGAAGTTGATATCATCATAAGTGGTCTATTTAGCATCACACTGTTGCAAATAGCATTATCATAGACATCAAATCACATGCCAACTTAAATATTCTCTATTTCTTTGTTTGTCTTTTTTTTCTATCATAATCTTTTTAAAACTACGTAGTCACTATATAAATGAAGACCTACTGCGCGCCCTAAATATAAACGTATCTTCTTAGCTGTAAAGTCCATGTAAATCAAGCTCCTTCATCTGTCAAACATCCGCTTGCTTCTGGGGACTTTCCGATAACCAAGTGAAAAAAAGGACTACCAACTCCAGCAACAAACATAAGCTACTAAGCAACTCCCCCCCGTTTCCAGATCATGTGACAACTTTCATTTGTAAATTAACACAGTTTCATCCGGCTGCTAAAAGTCTTGAGCCAGTGCTCATCCCTCCACATCCAGCATTCATACAGCGCTCATCCCTCCACATCTAACAATCATCCAGCGCTCATCCTTCTACGTCCAGCACTCGAGGATTCAGCACTCATTCAATCCACATCAAACTTTCCAGCAGCCCCCAGCACCAGCTCAATCCTCAACACCTAAGCCAACCAGCCACCAGCACTCATCCTAAAAGTCTTCTACTCTCTTCTAATCATTTCCGCAACACTCTCCAATCTTGCCCCAAACACCAATCAAACCTCTCCATCCATTGCTCATCAATCCTCATCAACCTCTTCTCTGAAATTACGAATCAATCTCTCTAATAACCAACTAGCCAGTGACTGACTACAAGCTTCAATGCCTATCGGTCTCCCAATCCCAATTCTCCAACAAAGGTCTATTCTCATAGGAAATCCTTCATCGATTTCCCGTCCAACTACCTATAAATCACTCATTCCCATCATGATTTCCCCTCTTACACAGACTCTAGGCCTAGCGCTTTTCTCTGATTTTATTCAACGCCCAATCTCTTACAAAAAAAACACTAATACTCAATGACCTTCTACTGGACTCTAATCCGGACCTCTGCGCAATTACGGAAACATGGCTTAAAAATACGGACACCGCACTAATAAATCAAATTCCAACTGAAACCCACGACTTCTTCTCTATTCCCAGACAGAAAAAAAAGGGGTGGGGTATTCTCCTTGCAGCCAAAAAAGAGCTGAGACTTACACAATTCCCACTCTACTCTCCTACAAAAATTGAAGCCGGCTTCTTCAAATCTGACCTTCTGCAAATCATTCTAGTTTATGCCCCCCCGGGACTTCTGGACTCAGATGCCTCTCCCATTCTAGAATTAATAGCGACTCACCTAAACCTTGAGTCTCCAGCCATTATACTCGGAGATTTTAACTTACATGTTGACGACCCCTCGCCTTCTACTAACTGCGAATCTTTCCTAAACGCCATGACCGCCATGGGATTCAAACAGATAATCAACAATCCTACACACAGAGCAGGACACATTTTGGATCTCATCTTTGTAAACTCAGGCATCTTACACTCAGCACCACCCATATGCAAATCAGTTCCCTGGTCAGACCACGCATTAATCTCCACCACATTTTCGCTGGCACAATCGAGTAACAAACACGATCCTCAACCTCAATTTACCTACAGAAATCTTTGTTCATCCGATGAACTACACGAACACCTTGTCCTAGAACTCCCTCTCTTAGATATCTCTACTCCCAACTCAGCTCTCCACTCCTGGTCCAACATCACAGAATCAGCAGCAAATAAACTCTGTCCACTGGCAACAAAAAAACCGAAATACAATGCCTCCAAAAGACAACCCTGGTTTAACGAAGAACTTCAAAAACTCAAACACTCCCTTCGACAAAAAGAAAGTAAATGGCGTAAAGCTCCTTCACCGACTTCCCTCTCAGCTTACAAACTCACCCTCCACCTATACAAGAGCGCCACATTAAAAACAAAAACGGACTACTACGCTCACAAAATCCATCACCTCATCTTCGATTCAAAAGCCCTTTTTACTTACGTTTCGAATTTAACTCAAGTCAACCCACCAGACATTCCACTCAACCAAGCACATGAAAAAGCAGAGGAGTTGGCCATCTTCTTCAGTAACAAAATTTCCAACCTGCAATCACAGCTGAAACCTAACACCATAGCTCTATTCAGCACATACCTCCATCCCTGCAAAGGCTCTTCTATACAAGCCTTCGAACCTATTGCAACATCAGAGACCAAATCAGTATTGAAGAGAATGAAACCTTCCTCTCACCCATTTGACCATATCCCTTCCAAACTACTGCTGCTAATACCAGATACCATCTCCAATGCCCTGACTGACATTATCAATTGTTCCTTAGCCCAAGGAATCTATCCAGATGACCTGAAAATTGCTTCCATCAAACCTCTCTTTAAAAAACCTAATTTAAGTCCCAAAGATCCTTCCAACTTTCGCCAAATCTCCAACCTCCCTTTCATAGCTAAGGTAATGGAAAAATTAGTTAACGCCAGATTATCAGAATACCTCGAAGACCACAATATATTACTCCCCTCTCAATATGGCTTCCGAAAATCTTTAACTACCGAATCACTTCTCATATCCCTAACAGATTACCTCATCATGGGCCTCGACAAAGGTCATGCCTACCTGCTGATACTCCTCGATCTATCGGCCACCTTTGATACTGTTAACCACTCACTCCTCCTAAATCAACTAGCGAACATCGGAATAACAGGCTCTGCACTGGCCTGGTTCAAATCATTCTTGGGAAACAGAGGATACAAAGTCAAAATACATAACAAAGAATCTCAGTTTTATCCTTCCACACTAGGAGTTCCGCAGGGCTCCTCCCTTTCTCCCACGCTCTTTAACATTTACCTCCTCCCCCTATGTCAACTATTAACTAAACTGAACCTCAAATACTATTTATACGCAGATGACGTCCAGATTGTCATCCCTATCAAAGAATCCCTCACAAGAACCATAAAAATCTGGGAAAATTGCCTTCAAAAAATTGACAACCTCCTCTCCAGTCTAAATCTAATCCTAAATTCTTCAAAAACCGAACTTCTCATAATTTCTCCCGAAAACAGTAACCTCGCCTCAAATCCACCAACTGGCTTTCAAACATCACAAGTAAGAGACTTAGGAGCTATCATTGATAATCGGCTAAATCTAAAATCTTTTATTAATCAAACTACTAAAGACTGCTTTCATAAACTGCACGTCTTAAAAAGAATTAAACCACTTTTCCACTCCCACGACTACAGAACAGTCTTGCAATCAATAATCTTCTCTAAGTTAGATTATTGCAATTCCATTCTAATAGGTCTCCCCCGTCTTCTCACACTAAACCCCTTCAGATGGTTCAGAACACTGCAGCCAGAATATTGACAAACACAAGAAGAAGAGAACACATAACTCCGATTCTCAAAGACTTGCATTGGCTGCCAGTTCACTATAGAATCTTATATAAGTCTATTACCACCATCTACAAAGCTTTCCATCAACTCTCTCCGCTTAACCTCCAAATCCCATTTAAAAAACATACCTCCGCCAGACCAATCAGAGAGTCCTAGAGAGACTCACTACAGGTTCCTCCTGCCAAAACCTTTCACCATATGACTCTTAGAGACAGGGCATTCTCCACAGCAGGACCTACCTTGAGGAACTCCATCCCTCCAGACCTGAGACAGGAACCCTGCCTTCCAACATTTAGAAAAAGACTTAAAACCTGGTTATTTATGAAAGCCTTTCCAGACAATTGAACCTAAACTCAACTTAATTAACTCTGACCACCCAACAGGATAATCAACAATTTTGCCAACTCCTTAATTTTACAATCTCTTTTAAATTGGCAGGTTTACTCATTTATTTTTCACTGTTAAATTACTATCGCCTTTTTCACTGTTCCAAGTTGTATTATGTCCCTGTTTTATTGTAACTGCAATTTTTCTTTTCTTTTAGCACTTGTTAATGTTCTTATTATTATTTTCTTGTTGTCACACCTTGCTAATTGTAAACCGGCATGATGCGATTACCATAGCGAATGCCGGTATAGAAAAAAACTCAAATAAATAAATCAATAAATAAACAAACTAAAGTAATCCGATATATATATAAATTAGTGCTGCATAATGAGTAATCCAATATCCAGTCGTTAATATCACATAATAAATGTTTCCCCTCTATTTCTGTTGATCATTAATACCTGCAGCAAAACTGAAGAGTTCTGATGCCATTTCTTGTGTGGTTACAATGCGTAATTAGCAGACAGGCTGTGTAAATTAATGGATTTCTCTTTTAAAGTCTCCCCTTCTAGTACACCGCCTGTCTACTATTATACAGTCTCAAAAGAATACAATCATGTCCCTCTCTAAACTCCCCCAAGCTGTGGCCTTCAGTTTTGCTGCCGGTCATTAAGGGTTAACAGAAAGAGGGGGTGGGGAGGAGTTTATTATGTAACTACTGGTTTCGCTTTCCTGCCTGCATTCATGGAGGTGTTACAGATCATTAAGAAACATATATATCCATGAGCTAAAGATGTACACAAGAGGGAAAGGAACCCCTAGTGAAGACTGCTAACAGCACATAGTGCACTTACATCACAGAGTGACGGGTCTGGGGACAGTCAGGCTGTGGTGCTTATTCTCTCATCCACTAGCTTTCTGACTCCCTCCTGTGGCTGTAGCTGTGGGTTACTGTTTGTTTGCCTTGGGAAGGGACAGCCTCAGGCTCACAGACTCTGTGCAGAAGATGATCTCAGCTCCTTTCTCGCTGGAGCAGAAAGTGGCTGTAGCGGGCTCCTCTCCTGCAATGCCCGGATATTTCCGAGACCTCCCTCCCCTGTGATCTTCCACCAACTATGGGTCTCCTCTGACTCCCCGAGGCAGTGACGCAGTAATGATGACACGGGCCTTGGTGCAAGTTTTCATTTAGGGCTCTCCCACACTCACGCATGAGAAAGCACCCTGTGCAGCCGTACTGATCACACAGCCCTAAGGATGGCCCTTTATATTCCAATAACTAGCAAAAAAAAGTTTTTCTACCTTGTTTGTCCGAGGAGGTTTTCCCATCACAAGGTATAGCAATCTTTCCTCATCTGTCTTCTAAATCCTTTTCCTGTGTTTCTTTCTTGATGTGTCCCCTTTCTCCATCTCCATTCTCCACTTTCTTTCTGCTTCACTTCTCTACATCTCATATCTCTCTCTGTCCTACCCCCTTCTCTTCCCCCTTTACTTTCTCTCATTCTCTTGCTTGCCTTTCACACATAAGAGTCAATAAAGGAATATACAAACGGCATATAAATACATAGAAAAAGGAAATGTAAAAAGAGCTAAGACCTGAACTGGAGAGGAGGAAGAATTGTTGTACCTTTATGGATGGCATGGTTTGGTTCAATTTTTCAGATGTGGTTATAGTATATGAAATAATGTGCTGAACTTATGTAAAAGATCAATTCTAAAAAAGCAATCAATTATAAATGCCTCAAAAAACAAAATCACAAAAATACATAGGTGTCGATCAGTCCTTTGACTCTTATGTGTATTTATTATTCATTTTCTTATTATTAATTTTCTATAAATTTGTCTATATACCCTCTGCATATTTATGGATTTTTATGTGCGTATTTATATTTTTATTGTACTTATATGTATTACTGTTTTTATTATTTTCTATTGTCTTAATTTTTGCAATCTTTGTTTTATGTATTTAAATGTACTTACCTTTTTTCTTATGCATGTCCTGTGGTTTATGTGATATTTACAGACATATATAGACATATTTATAAGGTTTTACACATTTTTTTTTAATTTACCTCACTGTTTTGTTTTTTAGCCCCCGAAGCAGCCTTGTGCGAAACTCAGCCAGAGTTGGGCTCTTTTATCCGAGTGCAGTGGCCAAACCAAAATGTAGTACTCAAAACTGATGACGTCCCAAAACTGCGAAACACAGAAATTGTTGATGCTCTAGTCAGATGGGAATATGCAGATATGCCTCGGATGGATCCAGAGACGTCAGGAACTCCCCAGACTTTACTGCCATTATCACTGAGCACAAGGTTTCTATGCAAAAATGAGTCACACGATGGTCGACTTCTTTGAGATCCAGAATAGACCAAAAGGATCCCTCCTTTTTGGGCACAATGAAATAAATGGAATAACCCATGTTTTCTTGAGACTTGGGCAATGGAACCAGAGTCCACAGGCTGAGAAGTCTTGACAATGTACATTCCACTTCCTGTCTCTTCTGCAGAGAGTTGCTGGGAGACACCATGAACACATCCCGAGGAACACTGAGAAGCTCCAGCGCATAGCCATCCCATATCACCTCCAGAACCCACTGGTCTGTCGTGATCGCACCTCACCTCACATAAAAAAAAAAAAAAAAAGAGAGGCGACCTCCTATCTCCTGATCTTGGAGGATGGTCAGCCCACCTTCATTGGGAAGCTCGGGTTGCTCCACTACCTGAGCCTATGCCTTGTCTGGGCTGCCTGGGACGAAAGGACTGAGATCTACCCAAAGGTCGAGTCCTCTGAAAGACGGTCCTCTGTAGGGTCAAAAACGTACGAACTCTCACACTGAAGGATCACGGCACTTGTTTCTTATCATCTGACAATTAAGGAACCAGTGACTCACCCCACTTATTGGCCATCTTCTCCAGCTCATTCCCAAATAAGAGTAGCCTTTAAAAGGCAACTTTGTAAGGTTAGACTTCGAGGTTGTATCAGTCGACCAATTTCTCAGCCAGAGCTGACGCCTAGCCGCTATTACCGAAGCCACCCCTCTGGCCGAAGTGCGGACCAAATCGCAGCCTGATTCTGCCAAAAAGGTGGCTGCTGGTTCCATCACTGCCCTGGAATTTACACCAGATTCATCGATCTCCTGAGAGAGAAAGCAACCAGGGAACAAAAGGAAGCAATTTGCAAATTCACTGCCGTTGCTTCAAAGGCCTGCTTAAGGATAACCTCAGTTTTCCTATCCTGAGCATCCTTTAAGGCTCCCCCTTCTATGGGAATAGTCGTCCACTTGGTGATAGCACACACAGGCGCATCCACCTTCGCAGCGGGATCCAGGGGGTACAGGCCTTCCAACACTTGTCCCACTTTGAAATTAGCTTCTGGGGCACCCCACTCAAGATCAATTAGTTGTTGAATAACCTCCCTAATAGAAAAGAAATATGAGGCTTTACGCAAAGAAATTAAAATGGGATCTTTCTTTGGCTCAGATATGGATTCAGCCCCAGGTACTCCCAGCACCTTCAGTGTGTGGGAAATTAAAGAACCTCAACATAGTTCTATACGGCTCCAATCCTGGAGGACCTTCCCCATCCTCCAGGAAATAAGGATCGGTTTCAACATCCGTGCCATCTGGATCCCTGTCGGGAAGACCGGCAGCCAGTCTAGGCATACCCTGGTGCTTACCCGCAGCACCTCTCATAACCCAGAACTGGTAACAGTGGTTGTGGCTGAGGATTGCCCCTGAGGGAAAAAAAAAAAAAAAAGACTGTAGTCCTTGAAAACAAATTCTACCCAAGAAAAGGCAGAGGGATCCATGCCAAAACCTGGGTGCAACTGTCCTGAGCTCACTAAACTACCTTCCTCCACTGACAAACCAGTTAGAGGAGCTCCAAAGTTAGGTGATCCTTCTGGCAGCTCTTTTCCCAGTCCTGCATCAGGCTGGAAAGAATAAGGCTTAGTAAAAAGCAGATGAAGGCAATTCCCCCTGAGACTCCAAGCAATGCTGACACAAGTGAGAGGGAACTCAAGGCTGAGATGCACGAATATGAGAAGCAGCACAGAGGGTAAGGCACTTAGGGGCGGATTTTCAGAGCCCTGCTCGCCTAAATCCGCCTAAATCCGGGCGGATTTAGGCGAGCAGGGCCCTGCGCGCCGGTGCGCCTATGTTCAATAGGCCTACCGGCGCGCGCAGACCCCGGGACTCGCGTAAGTCCTGGGGTTTGTCGAGGGGGGCGTGTCGGGGGCGTGCCCGGTCGGCGCAGCGTTTTGGGGGCGTGTCGGCAGCGTTTTGGGGGCGGGCGGGGGGCGTGGTTACGGCCCGGGGCGTGGCCACGCCCTCTGTACCCGCCCCCAGGTTGCTTCCCGGCACGCTAGCGGCCCGCTGGCGCGCAGGGATTTACGTCTCCCTCCGGGAGGCGTAAATCCCCCAACAAAGGTAAGGGGGGGGGTTTAGACAGGGCCGGGCGGGTGGGTTAGGTAGGGGAAGGTGAGGGGAGGGCAAAAGAAAGTTCCCTCCGAGGCCGCTCTGATTTCGGAGCGGCCTCGGAGGGAACGGGGGTAGGCTGCGTGGCTCAGCGCGCGCCAGCTATACAGAATAGATAGCCTTGCGTGCGCCGATCCAGGATTTTAGCGGCTACGCGCGTATCTACTAAAATCCCGCGTACTTTTGCTGGCGCCTGATGCGCCAGCAAAAGTACGCCAATTCGCGCGGTTTGAAAATCTACCCCTTAGGTTTCTTAGCTATAGGCACCATCAGTCTGTCGGTACGCTGAAATAAGCGTCTGAGGAGTGTGCGTCCAACTGTAACCGCGCTGGAAAAACCTAGGAGTCCAAAGGTTAGGTGCTCAACATTGTATCTCGAAGGGTGCCCAAAAACTGGGCTCCCACAAGGCCGCACCACTTGCACACAGAGATAAGCAAGTGTGAATGGGAGCTTGGATGGGCGCCCCTAACCAACTGGATGTGCAACCAGGGGCCCAAACAGGCACACAAATGGATGCACAGCCAGACGCACTCTCGCAATCTGACGGAACTGAAGAGGGCAGCCTAATGCGCAGCAAAAGCGAGCGAAACACCACTGCGGCCTATCACGCGGCGAACAAGAAAAAACCCGAGAGCAGGGCCTAAGCCAAAAGGCCACTCAACCCACCAGGCTGCCCATGTTCCCCAAACTCACACGGAGGTGGGAACGAATGTCGGATCGGCGCACCAAGCATAGAGACCAAAGGAGAGAGGAACCCCTACTAAAATTCACTGTCTATTATAAGGTTTTGGTTTTTTTGCTTTTGTTTTTTTTCCTGAGCTCAGCCCATCCCAGCTGAGAACAGAATTGGTCTCCGGTTGCAAGGGGAGAGAGCATGTACCTTCTCTGCCACGCTCGGCCTCCTGTACCCGCTGCCTTTCAGTTGTTTTTTGTTTTGTTTTTTTTTTGGGGGGGGGGGGGGGGGGTTTAATAGCTAAATTCATGCTGGCTGAAAACCTCAGGAATTCTCAACTGAGGGAGGGACCATATGGTATCACTACATGAGAATGGGGCGAAATAAATTTCCTTCTTTTCTCCTTCTAAAACTTAAAGCAATCCCCAGTAGGAAGAAGCACATCCCCCATCTGCTGGAGATGGAGAATACAGGCAGGCTGATGTCACTGCAGAGGTATATATACTCTGATGTCAGCTTTGCTCCGTCTCCATCTGCTGGTAGAGGTGCATAATCCAATGGTTTTGGATTCACCTGTCTGTATGCTAAGAAATGTGTACAATTCTGGTTGCTGCATCTCAAAAAAGATATAGTTGCATTGGATAAAGTACAGAGAAGGGCGACCAAAACGATAAATGGCATTGAACAGCTTCCCTATGAGGAAAGACTAAAGAAGTTATGGCTGTTCACCTTGAAGAAGAGATGGCTGAGGGGGAATATGATAGAGGTCTACAAAATCATGAAAGGAGTTGAATGGGTAAATGAGAAATGGTTATTTACTCTTTCGGATAATACAAGGATCTGGGGGCATTCCATGAAGTTAACAATTAGCAAATTTAAAACAAATTGGAGAAAATTATTTTTCAGTCTGCGCACAATTAAGCTATGTAATTTGTTGCCAGAGGATGTGGTTAAGGCAGTTAGTAAAGCTGGGTTTAAAAAAAGGATGGACAAGTTCCTGGAAGAGAAGTCCATAAACTGCTATTAATCAAGCTGACTTAGGGAATAGTCACTGTTATTACTGGCATCAGTAGCATGGGATCTATTTAATGTTTGGCTACTTGCCAGATACTTGAGCCTGGATTGGCCACTGTTGGAAACAGGATGCTGGGCTTGATGGGCCCTTGGTCTGACCCAGTATGGCAATTTCTTATGTTCTTATTATTGCAAAATAGTTTTACTTTTGTATTTGGTCACTGTTTTCTGTATGCTCCATGAATAATGGAATGGGGTTTTTTTCTTTTTCCTATATTGACTAAATGCTAATAAAAAGACTGAACAAAAAAAAAAGAAAGAAAGATAAGGCACCCCTCAATGAGCTCTATCTAGAGCAGCTCCTATCCTCTGCAACTCTCTCCCAGGAAAGCTCCACCAAACAAGATTACCTCCATTTCAGGAAGCAGATGAAAGTCTCACATCTCTGCCAAACCTGTAAAAGCCAAATCCATGACTATCTCTTTTAATGATTGCTAACACTGACTAACTTCAAACCTTCTCTGGCATTTTCTGACTACTTTGAATTTGCAGACTTAACCTTTTTAAATTTGCTAACCTGTTGTCTATTTATTCTATATTAAACTTTAATCTACCTATTCTAGATTTTGACTTTATACTGCTACACCTATGTTACAGTACATACTGGTCATCAGACCTTTGGTATGCTTCTACATTAAATGTTTGTTTACACTTTTTGAAAATGCTGCACCCCACCTTGAGTGAACTTGTTTTTCAAAAAGGAAGGTAATAAATCCCAATAATAATAAGCTCATTTCAACAGTGTCTATCCCATTCATGCTTTCCCCTCTCTGCCCTTTCCTGATTTGCTAATTTTGTTGCCCATCTCTTGCCCGTTCTTCACGTCAGAAGCTCTCTCACCAAAAACAAAGCGGAAGATAAAAAAAAAAAAAATGAATAGATCTAAAAAAAAATAATAATACAGAAACTCAGCAGAGCACAATATTTATATCCACGGAATCAAAACTAAATAAACCATAACTTTCTTCCTTTGCAGATTTTCCGATGTTATATTTAGTCAAAGCACAGCAATTGACACTGGTCTGTTAATATCCGAGTTGCATGTGACTAGTGAAGAGCGAGTGCCCTGTTTTCCTCCAGACACTTCCCAGATAATCTAAGCATCGCAGCGCTTACCCCCAGTAAACTTCCATAGCAGCCTGCTGCTTCCTTTTTGCACATGATGCACTTTGATATCGTTACACAGGAATCCCATTACCAGATAAACTCTACCTGGCACATTAATCAGCTCCATTGCACCGTACCACCTCCACGTTTAGACTCCAGGGCAGTATCTTGCTCAAAAAGGCATTTCCGCTTCCTGTCCGTCTTTCATGTCCCTTTGCCTTTGACATTCCTGCCACCATCTTGCAGATGGCAAGTAAAGTGCCCTGAATGGCAAAACGCATCCATTCTCGACAGCCATCTTATAAATGGCACCTTTTCCTTAACAGCTGGAGGATTCCTTGCAGTTTTCGTCTGCTCTCAAAACCCCATTAAGGTTGCCATTTCACCCTAGGTCAGCCAGACAGCCAGACCTGATTTAGCGTTCTGAATTACACATTGATTTCTCTGAGAAAATCTGCACTATAATTCCACATATGCGATGTTGCTAAACCTTGCCTGGATCACTCTATTCAAATGACCTGGGGTAAGACAGCAACTTACTAATAGTACTTATTTCATTATTACAAGTATTGCCAACATATTACAATGTTTTTATAGTCTGTTATACATAGATACCTTTTCTGCAAAATTCAATGCTCTGGCAAATTGTGGGCAGGCCTAATGGTAGGGTCCGATCTAGGGTAGGGGAGAAGAACATTTGGTGACTAGCATTGATTTTCAGAACTAGCCGCCTACTTTGGCTTGCAAATCCCAAAACTAATCCGAAGGAGCTGAACATGATGGGGAGGGGGGAAAAAGACTCGTGCACAGACCAGGAGAGAGACCTCGGGGTGGAAATGTCTGCTGATCTCAAGAGAGCAAAGCAACGTCACAAAAACTGTGGTTAATCCTCTTCCCGATTACCAGAAACAGAAAACTAGAAGTATGGTAAATACAATACTAAGGGCAGAGGGATGCTGGGCTCATAGAGAGAGGGGCATAACCAGCAGTCAAAAGAATGCCCTTGTGCAGGACATTGGTGAGGCCTCATCTGAAGTACTGACTAGTTCTGGAGACCGTATCTCAAAAAGGATAGAGACAGGATGAACGTGGTCCAGAGAAGGGCAAACAAAATGGTGTGAGATCTGCACCAAAAGATTTATGAGATGAGACTGGAGGTCCTAAATATGTTTCCCTGTATGTACTGAGTAAAATGTTTATTTTCCTTTGTTCCCATGCCAGTAACCATAATTATTTTATTTGATCTGCGCAGCCCCTGTTAAACACCTAGCATGGGTGAGATAGGAGGTTTATCCATTTTTTAAATAAATTCATTAATGAATGATGTGCAAGAATCAAGTCTTTTCCTATGGAAGGAAGGCTGTAGAACTAGGGGTCATGATATGAAGCTCCAAGGGGATAGATTCAGCAACAGTATCAGGAAATATTTCTTCACATAAAGGATGGTGGATGCATCCTCCTGGAACGGGCCGAGAAGACAAGAACAGCAGTGGAATTCAAGGGTTCATGGGATAAACACAGAGGATCTCTAGTGGCTAGAAGATAGAAATGAAGAACTGGGGTAACCTGTGCTAACTTTAACATTTCTGCTTGGGGTAGCTTGCATGGAGTGGCAACTACTACATAAGAAATAGGCATTATGATATTCTCTGTTTTATTCTTCATGCCTTTCTTAATAATTCCTAGCATTCTATTTATTTTCTTGGCCACCACCACACATGAGGGATTTCAGCTTTTTATCCACAGTGATGCCTAGTTCCTTTTCCTGGGTGGTAACTCCCACTGTGGAAACTTGCATTGTGTAGCTATAATTTGGGTTGCTCTTCCCTACATGCATCACTTTGTACTTGTCCACATTAAATATCATCTACTGTTTGGATGCCCATTTTCCCAAGGCTCTCTTGCAATTTCTCATAATCTTGTGATTTAACAACTTTGAATAATTTTGTATCATCAGCAAATCTGATCTCCTCACTTGTTGTTCCTATCTCTAGGTCACTTATAAATACATTAAAAAGCAGTGGTCTCAATACAGATCCCTGGGGCACTGAATGATTCACCTTTCTCCACTGAGAAAATTGACCATTTAGTCCTACTCTCTGTTTTCCATCTTTTAACCAATTCTTAGTCAACAATAGAACATGGCCGCCTATCCCATCACTTTTTAATTTCCTCAAGAGTCTCTCGTGGGGTGCTTTGTCAAATGCTTTCTGAAAATCTAGATACACTATATCGCCTGACTCACCTTTCTCCACATGTTCGATATAAAGTGTTCGATGTAAAGTGCTTTCCAAGCACTAGTTTTATGTTTCGCTGTGAACCGATGTGATATCATTGATTAATGTCGGTATATAAAACCTTTTAAATAAAATAAATAAATAAATGTTTGTGTATGCCTTAATAAAAGGCATGGGGGTAACCTGTGTGGATTAAAAAGTCCCTTCAACTGAGTCTCAAAACAATTCTGAACAGACTGAGTTAACAAAAAAAAAAAAAATGGAAATATGGTCTGAAACTAGTGGATGAATTTGAAGTATGCCCACTGAAATGAAGGGATACAGCTAACTCACACTACCAAGGTGGAAGAATTAATGCTTATAAGTGAAGACACATTCCTGAGACAAATGTAGAAAATGGCAAGGTTTGATCTGTTCTTTAAAGTTGTCCTCAAATGGGAGAGGGATATGGAGGAATCAAGTGAAGTTGAGTGGGACTTAGCTTTTATTCATACGAGTAGATGTTCTAGGAAAATGGATATAAAGTTTTATTATGGTGGTATTTAACACCTGAGAGGCTACATGTCATGTATGCTTAACATTGACAAGTGCTGGAGGGGACGTGGGGAGCTGGGCTCTTTCTTTTAAATTTGGTGGAATTGTGGGATGATTTCTAATTATTTGAAACAGATAGCATCATGGACTTGCTCTGTGGTGGGTGTGGGAAATACTTGTCATCCCATGTTAAACGTACCTGTGTCAGGAGCTGAGCTACCATAACAGAAGGTGTGTCAGCAGATTTCCATTGCTGCAGGGTGTAAACTCACAGCTTATTTATTTATTTATTTAAAGTTTTTTGTATACCGACATTCGTTAAGAGAACATCACATCGGTTTCCATAGACAAAAAGTAGCCAACGGGCTTTACAATGAAACTGATAAAAGAAGAACTGAGGGGGAAGCGAACGGAGGCTCCCCCTTTAAATGTGGTATTGACCAGGCTACATAAGTGCTACCACCGTCTAGCAATGATTTCTGCTTTACAGCATAATTCTGTACTTAAATTTGATAAAATTTGGGCTCATTATGTAGCTTGGAGAGAAAAGCAACAATATAATAGTTGATTCACTAGTGGATATTTAGCGGGGGAATACCACCTCATAATATCTAGAATGGCTATGGCAGCTTGGTTTGCAATGTGGTTTAATGTTTGATATCAATGACTGGGGATATGTAACTGCTGCAAGGGGCATGTGATACCCTTGGAGCGGTCTAGGACTGTGGTAGGCCGGAGAACAGACCAGGCTGTACTCTGGTCTGCTTTTCAACAGTTTATTTACAGAATTGTATAACAGAACAGAAGAAAATGGATGCTTACCTCAGCAGACTGACAAGCAAAAGAAAACATCCAAAACAGAAACAGCATTTGATTACAGCTTCCTTCATCTTCCTGGGGCCTCTGTCTCTCTCTATCAGGGCCTTACCTTTTTATCCCTTGGCTCAGGGAAACGCCCCCACCTGAGGATCCCTTTCCTGTCTGTCTTAAAGTGGACTGGGCCAGAAAGCTGGAGCTGGTCCTTTAAGGTAGTCTGAGGCTTTCTGTCATGTACTCTTATCACATTCCCTCCCCCTCAGCTCAGTCTTCCTTAGTTGAGCGCCTGCCTGTTTAAGGGAGACTTCCCTAGAAAGTAAGTCGGCATTTACGTTCGCTTTCACTGCTCTGTGTGGGACTTTAAAGTCAAATGGTTGGAGTGCCAAAAACCACCTCATTACTCGTCCATTGGACTCCTTATTCCAAGAGACCCAGACAAGAGGTTGGTGATCCCTTACCAGCGTGAACTGGCGGCCCAGTAGGTAATAAAGAAAAGCCTCCAAGGCCCATTTGACAGCTAAGGCCTCTTTCTCTGTCGTTGAATAGCGTCTCTCTCGGGGTAGTAGCTTCCTGCTAAAGAAGGCTACTGGGTGTTCTTAGTCTTCTTTCTCTTGTGTGAGGACGGCTTCTAGCCCCACCTCTGATGCTTCTGTCTGTATTATAAAGGGCTTAGTAAAGTCCAGACTTAGCAGAACAGGTTACGAGCATATGTCTTTCTTTAAACCCTGGAAGGCTTCCTCCGCCTCAGCAGACCATCTAACCTTCTCTGGGGCTCCCTTTTGTAATAGGCATGTAAGGGGTTCCGCTTTTTCTGAAAAGTTTGGTATGAATCGTCGATATTAACTGATGAGACCTAAAAAGGCTCTCACCTTACTCTTTGTCTGTGGGACCGGGACTCGGGTAATTGCTTCTATTTTCCACGTCTGCAGGTGGACTTTTCCTCTCCCCAGGGAGTATCCCAGATATTGTATTTCTTGACCCCCTAATTTACATTTCTTGGGGTTGGCTGTCAGACCAGCCCTTCGTAGACTTATAATTACTGCCTGTAATTGCCTTAGGTGTGTCTCCCAGTCTCCACTGTAAATGACGATGTCAAGGTAGGCCGCTGCATAACCCTGATGTTGGCGTAGCAAGCGATCCACCAAGCGCTGGAAGGTAGCTGGAGCCCCATGAAGTCCCACCGGCAGGACCATAAACTGGAAGTATCCTTCTGGTGTTGAGAAAGCAGTCTTCTCCTTCACAGCTGGTGCCAGGGGAACTTGCCAGTATCCCTTTGTCAAATCAAGCGTGGCGATGAACTGGGCAGTTCCCAAGTGTTCGATTAGTTCATCCACCTGGGGCATCGGGTATGCGTCCAACTTCGAAGCCTCATTGACCTTCCAGAAGTCAATACAGAACCAGATACTACCATCCAGTTTAGGTACCATTACAATAGGCGAGGACCAATCGCTTTTGGATTCCTCTATTACCCCAAGTCGAAACATTTTTCACCTCAGCTTCTACAACCTGCCTTCTGGCTTCGGGAATCCGGTAGGGCCGTTGTTTTACTATTACTCCTGGGGTTGTAATAATGTCGTGACAAGCTAAGTGAGTTCTTCCGGGCATAGTTGAGAAGACATCTTTATTCAGAGTCACAGTTTATCTAGGTCCACTTTCTGCGTTGTGGAGAGTTGGTCCCCATATGGAATCATCTGGGGCCCGGAAGTTTGTGAAATGTCTGGTCCAAAGTCTTCTTCTTGGACCAGACTGCAAGTCTGAGCAACCCACTTCTTTAGTGGATTCACGTGGAAGATCTGGGCCTTCTTCCGTTTGTTGGGTTGGGCCACTTTATAATCCACTGGGTCTATCTTCTTCAGTACCTCATATGGACCTTGCCAACGGGGCAACAATTTACTTTCTGAAGTCGGTAGTATCACTAGTACGCGGTCTCCCGGCTGGAAGACCCGATGAACAGCAGACTGGTTATATTGCTGAGCTTGGATAGCCTGGGCCTTTTCCAGGCATAGTCGGGCAGCCTCTCCTGCCCTCCACAGTCGGTCCTGCATCAGAATCACATAATCAGCCAGATTCTGTCCCGAGTTGGGTTCCTCCTCCTCCCAGGTCTCTTGTACTACATCCAGGATTCCCCGTGGTCTTCTACCATACAATAATTTGAATGGGGAAAACCCGGTCGAACTTTGAGGGACTTCCCAAATGGCGAACAATATATAGGGAAGAGTAAGTCCCAATTCTTGCCATCTTCCGCTATAAACTTCCTCAATATTTGCTTGAGAATTTTGTTAAAACGCTCCACGAGTCCACCAGTTTGTGGATGGTAAACTGATGTTCGCAGGGTTTTTACCTGCAATAATGCGCAAACTTGCTTCATCACTTTAGAGACAAAAGGAGTCCCTTGGTCAGTTAATCTCTTTGGGTAACCCCACCCGGGAAATTACCTTCACCAAGGCCATGGCTACTGTTTGCGTCTTCATATCTCGTAGGGGAATAGCTTCTGGATACTTGGTCGCATAGTCAAGAATGACCAGGATATATTTGTTTCCGTGGCTAGACCTTTCTAAGGGGCCTACCAAGTCCATAGCGATCCTCTCAAAAGGTGTCTCTATAATTGGCATGGGCACTAGGGGAGCTACGTGTGTTGCTGCAGGTCTGGTCAGCTGACAGGTAGGGCAGGACTGACAGTAGTCCTGAACGTGTCGATACAAGCCAGGCCAATAGAACTGGGCTAGAATCTTCTCGTGTTTTCTCTTCCCCTAGGTGGCCCCCCAAAAGATGACTATGGGCAAGCCATAAAACTTACTGACGATACTGCTGGGGGAACCAAAAGCTGCTCAACCGTTTCGCCCTCCAAATTCCCCTTTGCTACTCTGTATACTAGATTTTTCTTGAGTACAAAAAAGGGGGGGCTGGCTTTTGACCCTCCACCCCAGAAACTAATTCCCCATCTATCATCTGTATATTCTCCCGGGCCCCTTTTAGTGTCCCATATTCTCGTTGGGCCCGCCTAAAATTCCCAGGGTTTCCCTCGCCTGTCCAGACTGAGGGAAGCTTTATGGGTGGGGGAGCCCCCTCTAACTCCACGACTGCCTCTAAACCTTGGGAATAACTATACTTTTCTATCCTAAGTTGTCTACGAGGCTTGGGTGTCTTAGGATTATTAATATACAAGTCCGGGTCTTCTAACGGAAAGACCCCTGGAAATGAGGTCTCTTCCTCGCTGAAGTCATCTGGGCCCCTCATGAGCCGGGCCCAAAGAGTCCCAAAGTCTGGATAATCTCGTCCCAGTATCACAGGATATGGTATCCAGGGAAGCACTCCCACTTCTACTGTAGCTTGCCCCATTGGAGTCTTCAACAGGACCTGACTGGTCGGGTATTGTCTCTGGTCTCCATGTATGCAAGCAAGGGTCACTCTCTGTTCATAATCAATCTGTGTTCTTTTGACCAGTTCACTCCGAATGAGAGTTTTTACACTTCCCGAGTCTACTAGGGCTTGGGTCGGGTCGCCGTCTAGCTCCACCGGAACCATGAAGGTTGTAAACCCCGAGCGGGGAATGTCCACAAACGAGCAGGAGTGAGGGGCCACCAAATTGATGTCCATAAATTCATCCTCCACTCGATAGCAATCACGAGCAAAGTGCCCCCTCTCTCCACAGTTGAAGCAGGTCCCTTTGGGCATCACTGCTTCTGGATGTTTACTCCTTCCGTCCTCAGGCCCCTCTAATGTGTTATCGGGATCTCGTGAGGTAGGGAGACTCTCCACTTCTCGGCTGATATAGCGACTTAGGGTTCTGCCCCTTGATTCTCTCCTTCCTTTCTCCAAGCCCTTTACTCGGGAATTCTTCTCTGCTGGAGTAAACCCATGGCCTGTGTCTGCAGCAGCCAAATAACGCTCTACTAGGGAAACCACATCCTTCAGGGTCACCGCTGTCTGTTTCCGCACCCATTCACACACTCGGGAGGGGAGAATGTCCACAAACTGTTCTGCCACGACAGCCTCTGCAACTTCAATTCCCCTTTTATTACCGGGTTTTAGCCACCATCAGCACCGGTCCTCTAATTTCTGAGCCAGAACCCGGGGTCTCTCTCCTGGTGTAAAGGTTAAGTCCCAGAAACTTTTCCGATAAGACTCCTTAGACAGTCCCAGTCTATCAAGTATGGCAGCCTTGACCTCCTGATATTCTTGGACTTGCTGGTTGTTAAGGGCCTGGTATGCGGCCTGGGCCTCACCGGTTAGATGTGGGGCCACTCTCATGGCCCACTGGGACCTAGGCCAGGCCATGGCCTCCGCTACCCTCTCAAAGGTGACCAGGAATGCTTCCGGGTCATCTTGGGGCCCCATCTTTGTCAGCTGGATTTCCAGTTTTGGTGGGGGTGGACTCTGTTCTGTTCCAGTGTGTACCCCAGCGGTTCCTAGCGCTGGTGTCCTTCGTAGTAATTGGCTGTTAAGCTCTGCTTAGGCTTCCAGGTGTTGCTGCAATTGTTGCTGTAGCTGTTGGTGCTGCGCATACTGGGTCTGAGCGGCTGCCTGGGGCTGTTGCTGTCCCTCCACCAGGGCTTACAGTAACTGCTCCATTTCTCAGGGAGGTTCCTGCAAAGGCTATTCTGAGCTCCTGCTCCTTCAAGGCCGGAAACCTTTCCCCTTCTTTTAAGAAAATAACCAAACAAAAGAAAAGCCTGCTTCTCCAGCTCTGACTCACTTCTTCTGTTCCCTTTCTCCGGCGGAGTTTCTCTCCTTAGCCGGTACCCATAAACAAAAAAAAAAAAAAAAATCCTGTGTGTCTGCCGTTACAGCCAGGCCCCCAATTTTTTTTCTTCTGCTAGTGTGGGTCCCTGTCTGTGCAGACACTTAGAACAGGTAATCCCACTGCTGCCACCATATGTGATACCCTTGGAGCAGTCTAGGACTGTGGTAGGCCGGAGAACAGACCAGGCTGGAATCTGGTCTGCTTTTCAACAGTTTATTTACAGAATTGTATAACAGAACAGAAGAAAATGGCTGCTTACCTCAGCAGACTGATAAGCAAAAGAAAACATCCAAAACAGACACAGCATTTGATTACAGCTTCCTTCATCTTCCTGAGGCCTCTCTTTCTCTCAGGGCCTCACCTTTTTATCCCTTGGCTCAGGGAAACGCCCCCACCTGAGGATCCCTTTCCTGTCTGTCTTAAGGTGGACCGGGCCAGACAGTTGGAGCTGGTCCTTTAAGGTAGTCTGAGGCTTTCTGTCATGTACTCTATCACAGGGCGGTTGTACTATTTTCTTTAAATACTGCAGTGATGTTGTGCATAATGCCGATGCTTATCCTTTTCTAATATGGATGATACTCCCCATTCTGTTTATCTTCCTTTTCTTCTTGTTTTAGGAATCCTGAAGGGGAGGTGAGAGTGGGTTTATGAGTGGAGTGATAATGTGGGGTATATTGAAACTGAAGTGACAATGTTCTGTACCTATTTAATGCTGTAATCATTGTTTTCTCCACAATAAAAAGTTTAAATTGAAAAAAAAAGTTGTTCTCAAGGGTTTTGCTAAAATAGCCCATGTAATTAATATGTTCATTGCAGATTGTTAATTAGGATGAACAAAGTTCATTTATTTATATCCTGCTTTTCAGCATTTCAAAGCAGATTACATTCAGGAACTGTAGGTATTTCCCTATCTCCAGAGGGCTTACTAGTAACTTGCCCAAGGTCACAAGAGGCAGCTGCGGGAATTGAATCCTGGTTTCACCGTTTCTTAGCCCACAGCTCTAACTACTAGGCTAGTCCTCCACTCCTTGGGTGGGGGAAGGGGGGGAGTGGAGGGGAAGAGGGGAAGAGGGGGACATACCAAATTTGTAAACGTATATTGCCAAAATTGATGACTGTACCTTTAAAACTGTCAGCAGAAATTGCAGGGTAAGCTGGCAAAAGAGGATTGGAGACCAAGAAGTTCCTGGGCTGATAAGCACTTTGGAAATGCTTGCCTTTCTTTTTTTCAATGTGTTCAGTAGAATTCTGGAACAAAGTAAATGTGTAACCCAGTTGCTCTGTCCTCTGGTTTAATGGCAGCCAGAGTGGATTCTTATGCTTGTTCCAAAAAAATTACCAGTCAAACTGAGATTACAGGGACGAGGGAGGAGGGGTCCACCAGTAGCAGCATGAGGGGAGGGGGCTGTGCACGTGCGCACCAGTAGCAGTATAGATACAGAATTCTCACATACACTCGCATGTTCACTCATTTCTCACACATACATGCCCATTCTCACACACACACACTCACATTCACCCCAGTCTCTCATATATATGCACACTCACTCAGTTGTCCACTTACACACACACACTCTCATCTCAGTAACAGCAAACTGAACACCCTCCACTGCCAAATACTTTGTGAAGTAACACAAACTCCTGCAAAAAAAAAAGACACCTAGAACATTGCCATACCATATCATAACAGCACTAAATCTCAGGGCTCAAACAACAGCAACCTGTAAGAAGATAATTTTAGGCAGCTTAGCCAGATCCCCGGAAGACTTTGTGATGGATCAGAAAAGCCTCTACTGATTGATGACTGTGGATGAATATGTTGCATATAATTTAAGTACAGAGATTGTATAAAGACATCTGGTGTCTCTTAACACCTGGGAAGATCAAAAACTAAAGACTAGTAGGGATACCAATGAGCTGAAAATGAGTTAAGGTAACCTCAAAAGACATCTGGTGACTCTTAACAAATGGGAAGATCAAAGACTAGTACTGAAATATCTTCCTGCTTGTAAATCTTTTGTTAAAGTACAAATTGCAGAGGGATATATAAGGACTTGTATTTGTCCATTTTCTTTGGATGATCTAAAGGGAGCTAAGAGCGAAACACTGCTTGCAGTCTTCCAGGTTTTTCAGGGACACTGTCTTATAGAGGGAAGACGTATAAGGGAAGTGTCCTTTGTATACTATCTTTATTTCTCTCTATATTTAATTCTATCTACCTATATTGATTTATGTATGGCTTACTGTGATACTGTATTCATTTTTCATATTACTTATCTTTGCTGATTCATTATCCATATATTTACAGCATTTAGTAAACTAAGTTTTGCTTTACTAGATTGTGTGTAGAGTATATGACATAATATAAAATATACCCCCATACAGCCACCTCGTACCCAACTTATCTACAAAAAGGCAGTATTACAAGTAAACCACGCCCTAGAACACTAATTCACTAACTACTGGGGAAACAGAACAACCAAGACTGTTACAAATCCCTACAGAGAAACTACCTGCTAGCAGACATACTTCACCTTTGTTACACAAGCAGAAAATAGACCGATTCTCACCTAATAGAGAATAAGGGACCACAAATTAGAAACAGAAACATGCAGATAAAAATAAAATGGAAAGCCCGAGAAACCAGACTCTGAACAGTGGATTGCTGAAGACAAAACAAAAAACAAATATATAGGGGCAGATTTTCAAAGGGGTACGCGCGTACCCCCCCGAAAACCTGCCCCAGGCTCCCTCTGTGCGCGCCGAGCCTATGTTGCATAGGCTGCAGGCGCTGGGGGTGGGGGTGTTGGGGACATGTTGCGACCGGCGCGTCATCGGGGGCGTTCCGGGGGCAGGGCCGCGGGCGTGGTTCCGGCCTCCGGACCAGCCCCCGGACCGGAACATGGCGATCCGGCAGCCGGCCCGGCGCGCACAAGTTACGCCTGCCTTGGGGGTGTTTAGATAGGGCTGGGGGGGTGGGTTAGGTAGGGGAAGGGAGGGGAAGTTGCGGGGGGGTGGAGGGAAGGGAGGCAGGCTGCCGATTTTGCGCAGCCTTGCGCGTGCCGACCCCGGATTTTAAAAGATACGCGCAGCTATGCGCGCATCTATTAAAATCTGGCATACTTTTGTTTGCGCCGGCCGCGCGAACAAAAGTACACGCGGGCGCAGTTTTTTAAAATCTACCCCATAATGCGCATTCCCAAAGATAGCATATGGCATTCACTAAAAACGCAAAATATGTATTTTATTCTTTTTACTTCTGTTGTTTGATCTTATTTTTTCTAATCAGTTGGTCCTGGCCTTTTTTCCCCCCCACATTCCCCTTGGTCTTTTCCTGATTCTGATTCTTAACTTTCAGTGCATATCCAGCATAGCTCTCTGCTTCAACGGCAGGGGGGAAAGAGGAAAAGAGGATTTATATTCAGGCAACAACCAACAAGGACTGAATTACATAGTCTGGGTAAACAAATAATTATGGGTGTAGCTTGCTTGTTATGGCGGTTACTACCCCGAATCAATTAAGCCGGATACTTCACTTGGAATACATATCCAGCGCAACTCACTGCTTCAACGGCAGGGGGGGGAATAAAGAAAAGAGGAATTATATTCAGACAACAACCAACAAGGACTGAATGGCACAGGCTGGGTAAACAAATAAGGGTGGGAGTAGCTTGCTTATTGCAGCAGTTACTACCCTTAACCAATTAAGCTAGATACTTCACTTAGATGCAGCTCCAGCACTGCTCTCTACATCAATGGCAGGGGTTGAAGGTAACTAGAATCAAAAAGTTACTAATAAGGGCCAAGAGTAACAGATCAGTCTTAGAAAAAAAAAAGTGTGAAAGCTTGCTGGGCAGACTGAATGGGCCGTTTGGTCTTCTTCTGCCATCATTTCTATGTTTTTTAGGGTCTCTTTTTTTTCTATTTCTTTACTTTCCTTCTGTCTTCTTCCCTTCCTCTCTCAAGATTCTCACTTTCACATGTTGTCTGTCTCTCACACACACATGGCTCTCACTCTTACATGTGCTCTCTCTTTCACACACACAAGCATTCTCTCACACACATACACTCTCTCACACACATACACTCTATCAGGACCTCGGCCTCCTCCTCTCCTCTGGGCCTCCTCTTCTCGGGCTGCCGCAAGATGAGGCCCATAGTGGTCCTGATGCTGAGCCTCCTCTTCTAGGGTCACCATGGGATGAAGTCCGTGTTGGCCCTGCTCCCAGACCTGACATACTCTTCTCGGGCCACTGCGGGATGGGTTCTGTGGCATCCATGATTTTATGGAGCCACTGCAAGATGGAATCCATGACGGCTCTATTTCAGGGCCACATTTTTGGCTACAAGGACAGATAGACGCTGTTCCTCTTTCTTCTCCACGTGGACCGATACTGCTTCTCCTTCTTGCCCGCACAGCTCTGGCATCTTTTTCTTCCATGGTCTGCTTCTGTAGGAACACCAGGAATTTTTGGGTGTTGGCCCGGAGACCTGAAAATTCCTTCAGAATTCCAGAGTCTCTGGGCCAAATCCAGAGAGTTTCCAAGTACGAAAATATTTGTGTCAAGGGAATCTTGGGCCTTCTGCTTTCATTAGAGGCAGAGCTGCAGAGGTCTTGCCAAAGTGGCTTCAAGGAGCAGAAGCAGCAATGCCAAAGCTGATAAAGGTCAGTGGATGTACTAGAATTCTGTCCCTAAACCTGTAATGCTGTAAGCAGCCATCTAGTCTGTCTAGTGCTTTCTTGGGTCCTGCACACAGGCTCTCACTCCCACATGACCTCTTTTACACACATATACAGGCTTTCATTCCCAAGTTCTCTCTCACGTGCAGGCTCCCTCTCCCATTCCCACACACACACTCTAGCAGGGCCTCTCCCTCTCTTCTGGGCCTCTTCTTTCTCCTCTTCACTGGCTGCCCTGGGATGGGATCTTCTCGAGCAGCTACAGGATTGGGTCCGTGGTGGCCCTTCTGCAGGGCTTCCTCTTTTCACGCTGCCTGGCAGGGTTGATTGGGTGGGCCTGAGCCCAAAGTAGGTGTGTGAGAGAGAAAGAGCCTGTGTATGTGTGTATGAGGGAGAGAGATTCACTGAGAGGGACAGAGCGTGTGTGTGTGTGTGTGTGTGAGTGAGGGAGAGAGGACCTGTGTGTGTGTGTTTGAGTGAGACAGAGCCACTGAGTGTAAAAGAGCTTGTGCATGTGTGTGAGGGGGAGAGAGCCAGTGAGTGAACTTGTGTATGAGGGAGTGTGTGTGAAAGAGAGAATAAACATGTATGTTAGATTGTGATACTGAGCGAGGATAAAGTTTGTGCACCCTCCCCCTCCAATTCAGGTCAATCTCAGGTGACTGGAAATCAAAGGTTTCCAGGTATGGAGAGCAGAGGATTTTTTATTCCCATTAATTTTAATTATGTTATTTGATGGTCTGTTCTTCTGAAACATTTTATTGGTGTTTGGTAAATTTTTAAACATTTTAATGAGTTTTTAATTATTGGATGCTATTCTATTTGTCAGATGTTTACATACAAAATTTGGCTTGTTGCAGTTTCCAATTCAGTTTTTGTTTGCACATACCTGTTTATACTTTGTGGTCTCTTTATTCTGTATTTGGTGAGGGTCTGTCTGTGTTCTGCATGTGTGACTGAGTTGAGGTATTCTGCTAGCATGTACTTGCTGTGTAGGAATCTATAGCAGCCAGACTTTTTCTATTTTCCTAATAGGTATATAGGTGTGTTAGAGTCTTGTGTAATAGTTCCAGTGCTGCCTCTTCATAGGTAGGGTTGTTACTGTTTGAGTCCTTGGAGTTAATGCTTTTATGGTATGACAAGTCTGTTTTGGGTGATTTTCTGTGAATGCAGACTGTGTTACAGAACTGGAGATACTGTCCCTTACGCCCCTATCCATATAGAAGAATTGGTTGAATGAGGCTATCAAATCGTTTTAATAGTTGTTTCACTGGGAGGTTGAAATTGGCTGGGAATTAAAAATAAAATTGATAGAAAGACCTTGGGACTTTTTCTTATTGTATCTTTTATAGCCAACTTACTTGCAGGGGGCGTGTTATGTGTAAATGCCACTTTGGCTTGTCCACCTCTATACTTGGCTTGCCTGCCCCCCCCCCCCCCTCCCTTTCACCACCCAAATGCTTCTGTCTAGAGAGGTAGGTTGCCAATTTCAATTTTCACTTAGGGTGCTGGTTAGCCTAGTATGTAGGATAGTGTGGGATACAGTATCTGCCAGTAGCTCACATACCACCTCAACACAGACGCATACTCTGATCATCCAGACCCTACCAAATAAAAACTGAGATCAGTGATCCCAACATACCATTTTAGTAACCCCTGATTAAAAAATGTTACAGACACCAGATCTGTTACCACTATGCCTTGGGAAATGCAGTTAGAAATAATCAAGGGAAGTAGCCATTCATGGACAGCCCTCCCACTGGAGGAGCTGTAATGGATACCCTGTGGACTTTTATAGCAGAGCTCTGGAATAGGCTCTGGGGGCAGTCTAAGTTTGAGAGTGGGAGGATGGGCCTTCCTGGAGCCTCAGAAACACTCAGAGACCCCTCCAAGTTAGGTCAAAGGGCCTCCACACGAAGTGCAGAATGGCTGCTCTGGGACTAATTTGGGGATTTTTGAACTTTTTTTTTTTACAGGAGACCTGCTGAAGACCTGCGCCTTTCCAAAGACCAGGAAACGGGGAACTCTGGGCTGAAGAGGCCAAGTGTTTAGGGAAGATCTGACCAAAAACATAAGAAATTGCCATGCTGGGGACAGACCAAGGGTCCATCAAGCCCAGCATCTTGTTTCCAATAAAGATGGTGACCCATTGCAGCAGATTCTTGCAGTTATTTAAGTTGGGGAAGAAGATTTGTTTTCAACATCTGGGAGGAAGTTTTTTCTGCCCCTCTTCCTGCCCATAAAGGGGACTGGCAAGAACTGCAGTCCACAAGGATTCCTACCACCAGGGATCCCACCAGAAGATTCATCTACTAACTGTGAGTAAAAGATCTACATTCAAAGAGCCCGGAGGGATAGAGGCATTAACTCTGTGCCAAGATAGATTTTTGTGCCCTTTGGGAGGGGTTTCCTAACCATCAAAGCGGGCCTAGCCCAAGGGGACTACTGCACAACCTAATCCAGGAGTGTGGTTGGATCCCCGGCCTTACTAAGACTCTTGCACAGAGAGAAGACATAAGTATTGTAACTCAAGGGACAAGTTCAGAGACTGTGGTGCTGGCACACTCATATTTAGTTGTGCCATTCAACAAATCGGTATGCAGTAAAGTATTATTTGGACACTGACAACATGGTTCTGGTGGTTCTTTTGGGATTCTCAGCACACAGTATTCTGTATCATGAAGGAAGTTACAGACTTAATGAAAGCACAGATTAACACACTAGCCACACCTCACTGGGACCGGAGAGGACTCCTTTCCAATCCTAGACCAAAAGGACCTGCACCTTGGGATGGGAGGAGAAGTAAAAGCTTCTCCTCCCATTTGTAAGTTTTTCCCTTCCCAGAAGAACTTACAAATTATTTTATGTCCCCACCTGTGCATAAAGGTGGGGGTTATATAAAGTTAGAATCTTAATAGAACTGACGACCTTGAGATTTGAACTATAAAATTTACAAGTTTCCACCCAGATAGGAGGTGGCTTTGAGAAGGAGTGCAAGTTACTGAGGTAAGAACTTATTTCTAATTCCCCATCTCCTTTCTCCTCTCCACTCAGCCTCCAGCTATGCAGTGTTGCATTATTGTGATGTCACTTGTGATGTGACCAATTGCCTTTTCACTGAATATAATCGTTAAGTAACTAGAGAGCAACTATTTCACAGTTGGACCTTGCCCCGTCTACACACGTGTTGCCCATGGCTCTAGCTAAGAAGATGAAGCGTCAGCAGCTTTTGGATCTATCCTGCTCTCCTGGCTGAACATCAAAAGGTATGGAAAGATTTGGGGGCAAAGGGATTATAAGTGAGAAAGATGTATTGGCTCCCACACTGTGTTGTAATCCTAAGAACTATGGAATTAATAAAAATTGGTATTGGTCTTCACTTGTAAGTGTCCAGTAAACATATTTAAGATATGAAGAAAATTACATCCCATTATATTTAGATACATTTTGTAAATTTTTCGAACAGAAAGTTTTTACCTGGATCAGCTTTGTTTTGGAGTTAGTTCTCATGGAGACAATTGAGATAAAAGAAAGATAGACGAGAGGACAGAGATCGAGGTAGCAATCATAAGCTGGAAAATTAAAATTTAAAAAATGAGAAGCGTAAAGATAAAAACAGGAGAGCGGCCAAGACTAATGGAATGGTGAAAAAAATAATCAAGACAGCAAAGGCAGACACGTTTTATTTTTTTAAATAGATATTAGTGTGTCCATTTTCACACGAGTAATAATTACTCAATGCTTTAGTTCTATTTGCTGCACTTTCAGTATGCTCGACTAAAATGTATCAAAATGATATTTTCAGATCTTTATTTATTTTTTTTTTTTCTGCGTTAGGAAGCTCACTGTAATGCCCCCCTTCCCATAAAATCACGGGGCTCGCTGAAATAGACAATTGCTAATTCTGACTTCCTACATCATTGTTATTAGCAAACGATATTACCTTAAAATACTTAGATTCGATTAACTTTATTGGAATAACAATTTTACATGTATTACCAAAATAATATAAACTATTATACATTCCTACAAAAACCCAACAAGCCAGGACCTCTACCTCGCTCACCCACAGGGTGAGTTAGACCACGTATTTCCTATCCCCGCCCTTTTCCTGAGGCGTTGCGCTGCTATTGGTGGACCCCGCTGCTCCTCTAGGCGCTTTAGCCACGCTCCTTTCTTCCATATACGGAGAAAGCTGGGGCTAACGTATGCAAATGAGAAGAGTCTTTTTAAAGGCGGCACGCGCGCATACTGCCCTCTGTTCAGCTTGCTATCCCTGTGTTGGATCGTGTCGCCGCTCAGATTTTGCTCCAAAATGTCAGAAAAGCTGCCCTACAAAGTCGGTAAGCCCGAGCTTGCTTCCTTCCTCTCTACTTCATCCAACACAGTCCACTGGCAGTAGAATGCTTAGAGTTAATTTACTGACCAGTCCCGCATTCTGTATGACTGACTCCAGAGGGCTACTGAACCTACTGCATTCCCCCTTCAGACAGCTTTAATGTGCCAGAAGCATTGCACGTATAGACTATTACAATGTCTGTGGTGGTTGTAGTACTGGACAAGCGCAGACTGCACCTACACAGGCCCCAGGGTGCACATTGTTGCCCCTATAACAGGCTGGGGTTTGGTGACAAAGCAGTCTAGAGTTGTAATTGGGGGCAGCACTAAACCTTCGGCTGTCGTCTGCGAAAGTTACGTTTACTGACGACGGTGCACTTTGGACCGTAGAACCAGCGTGTTGCTACAAGCGTTACGTTAGCATGTGCAGTGTGGACCCTTTGATTTGTGGGAATTGTAGTACTGTAGCCTGGTAGCTGGAAGAATGTGCCGGCTGCCACTCCTGGAGAAACTACTGTTCCCGGCATTCAACTGGGGATTTCCGCGGGAGTACGGCTGACAGCGGGCTCCTACTGAAAGGGGAGGCGATGTGTTCCGGTGGCATGGAGGAACAGTACTATTATGAATGAAAAGCTGCCAGGTTGCTTCCTTCCCCCTGTCCAGATGTAGACTTTGGAGAGGTTTTCTACCTGCTCAAACTAAAGCTATATGCGTTGTGGCTCACCATCGCAACATATAACTGCAAGCCTAATTATATAAGTATTGTAACTGGCATGTTTCTTTGGTAGCGTGGAAAGGAATAACGGAGCAAACTGCTGTAGAGATAAGAGCTTTTGAAACATTTTAATTTTGGCTGTGGGCTATATAACTGTGCTGCCAAATCACCCGCCTTCTCATGTGCCGTCGCAATTGCAGGGTACTTGAAGGCATTACCGGATTTAAAATCCTGGTTCCCACAGGCAGAGTGCTATGGCGGCATCTATTCTAAGTTCTACTCGCACACGTTCCTAGAGCAAGCAGAAACGGGGGCCTCTTTGGTCTGGATATTTGACCCCTTCAACATTTGGCACCCTAGGTAGTTGCTTATGTTGGCTATGCTTAAATGCGGGCCTGGTTGAGGGCTTTTAAGGACACTCATCTGTCTTGCTATACAAATCATAAGGCAGACAGTCTTTTGTCTCTTACTGTTAGCATCTACTGTGTTGCCATGTTTATTTTATACAATACATTAAGGAATGACCCAGCTAACTTGAACTTTTGCTTACTGGTGATATTTATTTATTTATAATTTTTATATACCGATATGGTCCGTGACGTTTTGTTTTATAGCTTGATAGTGTGGTTTAGAATTTGTTTTGCAGAAATCCATGAAAATATTTCACAAGAATAACAAAATAAAGCCCATGTTCACTTGATCAGACACAGTTCATCTTAAGGATATCACAGCAAACATAACTGTTTCCATAATACCTAGATTCTGTATTAAAACTTAAAATTTTGAAAAAAAATTAGAGGCACCACTTCAGGAATGCTTTTCAACAGATCTGTAGAAGGGGAGTGGATCTAGTGAAATTTGCAGTGGGGGGGGAATGGAGGAGATGTTGATAAAGAAGTGTATGTGTGATTGTGTGAGGGGAGATGTCTGGGGCATGAGTAGTCAGGGGACAGGTGGGTGGAAGTATGTAGGGGTGTGGATGGGAGAGGTGAATGGGGTTATATGGGGAGTTGGGGTGGGTGTGTCAGTATATTGTGTGTGATGGATGTAGATGTATCTGGTGTGATTGTAAGTGTGAAGGTGTGGTGGGGGTGTAGGAATGTTTTAGGTGGTGATAGTAAGGGTGTGTATGTAGCATGTATGGAGGTGGCAGGTGAATGGGGTGGGAGTTGGGGTGTTTGAATGAAGGGCAATGTGGCCATATTTATGGTGGTATCGGAACGTGTGTGGTGAGGAGGCGGGGGTGGCTTTGAAAGCCTCTTTTGATGCCATATGTCACTAGCTGCTTCAGTTATTTTTTTCCTGTCTGCTTGCCTGCCAAACTGTTGGAAGATTGACCTAAGGAGGGATTTTAGAATGGAGAGGTGGCCAGCATTTTACTACAAAAATGGGGGTATTTTTTTTGGTGTCCAGGTTCTCTTAACATACTGATCCAGTGTTTCTTGTCTTTTAATTTGGTGAATTTTTCTCCCTTTTTTGGTAAATTATTGAATTGTCAGACAGAAACACGTTGATCTTTTTTATATAACTCTTTTCAACATGTGGCAAGAGGCTTTAGTTTGACAAGTTATCTTTTTATTGCCTTGTGCAGCCCACTTGATAGTAGTGTGAGGTGGTAGCTGTTCTTTTAAAACATTCCTTTGTGCTTCTTAGTACTTATTTAGCCTCTGGGAGAGTATGTAGCAGTTTTCAGGTTGAGTCTTGCAAGATTCCTGAAAATAGTTCAAATATGCTATTCTTGGAAGGATAGTTTTATAACTTTTTTCTTAATATATTTCCCCTGATTGTCCTGCAAAAATAATTGATAGCACATCTAGATGACTTCTGCAAAAGAAGGCAACTACCCATGCATTCCCATGTGCTTTTATGATTTCAGTACAGAAGCTATGTGGTTGGTCCTCGAGTATAACAAACTGCTCTGTAGCATTTGTTTCTACAGTCAACACCAGACAACTCTAGAAGCTATAGTTCCAGAACTGGTCTGGTCTGATTTTTATTTACAGAAGAAAGTGTGTACAGGCTGCTCCACAGGCATACTTGAGCATACATAATTTTCAGATGTACTGAGTATTTGGACAGAATATTTACAAGAACCAATGAGAAATCCCAGGGGGTTTCTTAACACTTCTCACCCTTTTCTTCTCTTGGAAAAGCACATGGGAGTTGGACATGTTGCCTGGTCTTGGCTTCTCTTGAAATTCAACTTCTTCCTCCTTAGGGTTCTTGCATCTCATGGGGTGCTGTGTTGATTTCAAATTCCCTTACAGAGTGTAAGATTTCCTCTTTATTACTCACTGACTGAAGTCATCTTACAGTTGGGATTCCATACTCCTAGGGGCTCAGGACTACATGAGATTAGCATTTTCTCTCTAACCCCTTTCATTGAAGTTGCTTGCAACCCCCCCCCCCCCCACACACACACACACACACACACACTGAAAACCAATTCTAGACTGATTCACTTTCTCTAGAGAATTCTCTCGAAATCTCTCTGCGACGCTACCACTAGGGCTCAGAAATTCACAGTTCTGTAGGTCATACCGTATGTCTACATTTATGGTGGGCAACTCTAGCAGTCCATTGATCATGTGGAAGGCCACTTGTTTGATTCCTGAGTCTGGTCTTCTGCTTCCTGAGCCAGCTAACAAGGCTGCAGAGGCAGCATTCACAGCCTTGGAAGGGGCAAGGTGCAAGGATGTAATGGTTATCACTCAAGAGTGACACCTAGTATCTGGATTCAGGGTTCCAGTACTTGCCCTATGGCTGAACTGTTGCTGGAATGATCAGACTAGGTATGTTGAGGAAAAGATGTAAAATAGTGGTGAATATATTTATTTATATATATATATATATATACTCCTGCAGTGACCCCAGCCTACCCATATTTTCCATCTCCAGCAGATGGTGGACGTGCATCTCCCTATGGAGATTGCTTTGAGTTTTTGGAAGGAGAAATTTGACTTAAGGAAAAGAGAGCCCAGGTCTCCTGTAGTGATACCAAAAGGTCCCTCCCCAAGCTGAGAATTCCTCAGGTGATTTCCTTGGTCCCTCAGATATGTTCCATGGACCTAGCTGCTAGTTCAGCTGAAAGGTAGTGGGTGCAGGAGGCTGAGTGCAGCAGTGATGGTAGATGCCCTCTTCTCCCCCCCCCCCCCCCCCCCCCCCCCCCCCTGCAGCCAGAAACAGTCTCTGTACTCGGCCAGTAAGCACTGAGCTCAGATAAGGTTTAAAAAAAAAAAGTGAACGTTTTACCTTAGAGACAGGAGTTTTTAGGACTTCCTCAGTGCTTGGCGGGCCATCCCGACATTCATTCCCGCTCCCGTTGGGGAACTGGACAACCGGAAGGTTGAGCAGCCCCAGTGGGCTAGGCTCTGTATTTAGGCTTTGTGTTTGCACGTGGTAGTTTCTACGTGGTAGGCTGCGGCAGTGTTTTCGCATGCTCCTGTGCGCGTTTTGCTGCCCTCTACAGGCCGTCCGTGTGCGCAGTGTGCTCTGTTTTGGGCGTGCCTTCTGCACACACAGCTTTTGCACTGTTTCAAAAGCTTTGCTTGGTGCACAAGTTGTGCATGTGCCTTGCCGCGCTTACCTCTGACGCTTAATTTTTGTGCACATGCATTTTTGAGTGCAAGCTGTTCAGACGCACACAGTTGCAATGCTGCTGGTAAACAAGAAGCCTTAGCGCCTTTCTCTTTGTGTTGCCTGTCATATTAGGGCTTCTCAGCCTGATATGTCTTCTAATGTGTCAGCACTGTTCAGACGCACAAGAGTGAGTTGTCTTTGGATCTTGCTAAGCCTGGCCTCCACCCATTCTGATGATGGGTTGGTTAAGGCCTTCGCTGGAAGGATGCCAGACCTTGGTTCTTCCTTGAGTGGCTCCTTCGCTGGAGAGGGTAGTTTTGTGGGCCCCGCTCCAGTTCCTTCAGGACTTGGTTTGGAGACAGCTGCTTTTTCTTGGGTGGAATTTTTTCAAGGCTTACAAGCATTTGCTTCAGGCACAGTCCTCCTCCACTTTGCCCAATCCTGTCAGGTTGGACCCTCAGCTGGTGGTTCCCTCCCTCTTCTAGTCCTATGCTAAAGTGACAGGGCTTGCCTCTGCTCCCTGCTGGTATTCCCGACAAGAACCCAGATGGCACTGATGATGAGGCAGATCCGGATTCCCTGGAAGATGAGGAAATCCCTCTGGGTCTGGAACCGTATCGCACCATGTTGCAGTTCTTTCATAACGTTGAGCTGCTGGCCCTGGTTTCCCAGACCTTGAAGCTGGGTGTTCCTGGTATGGATGCCATGTCAGAGCCAAAAAAAAAATCTAATTTTCCTGTACGTACCTGGATCAGTCCAGACCCTGGGTTATGTCACCAATCAGCAGAGGGAGGCAGAGAAACATTCTACTGACTCTGATGTATACCCTGGGGTGCCACCTGCAGTCCATCAGTATTTCTCTGTCTCCCAGCAGAGGTGGACGTGCCTAACCCTGCAGTCTGTGGTAGTTTTTTTTTCTGGTCAGGTTATTTAGGAATTAGTTTTAGTAAGGTTTCTAGGTCTTTTGCTGTGAGTCTGTTACATTTTTTTTTTTTTTTAATTAAAGGAAGTTCAGCAGTCTAACCTTTGTTACCAGCCCGCCTCACTGCCTCCCAGGAGGTTGGGAGGTCCTGAAGGGACTATCCCTCTTGGTTCTGAGGTCGCCGGAGTTGGGGAGGTTTTTTACCTAGCAACCACTCCTGGCAGGGGTGATACCGGGGGGCCCGGCTCACTTACCCTATTTGGAGCATCTCCCGGGGTCTGTGGCATTTGGTCAGGTAAAAAAATTTTTTTTCTTAATTTCTCTTTCTGCCGGCAGCTTTTATTGTGGTTTATTTCAGTGTTTGGTGTCGGGGTGTACTTTATTCTTTTTCTTTTTCTTCGCTGTTTTTTTCTCATAATGCTGCAGAGATGTGCGCGTGCGGCTCTCACGGGAGAGTCCCTGCTCTGCTTGCCTCCCCGGTGGGGAAGGCCAGTCTATTTTAACCGCGAAAGACGCAAGTCGGCTGGCTCGTGCGGCCCCGAAGCCTCGGTGAGGCTGCTCCCCTGCTCCAGACCCGTTTCGCTGCAGTGCAGGAACGGAAGCTGTGCTAAGTACTATGCGAGTGGCGACACAGCAGGCCATGCAGTGAGCTTCGGATCAGTCTCCCTTGTCGCCGCCGGCAATCCCCGGTGGGGACAAGCCGCGCGAAGCTGAGATAGGTTTAGGCAAGGAGAGCATTGAGGCTCTCCTTGCCTCAAATTCCTCTTTTTCAGGGGATTTTATCCAGTTTCTCCATAAGGCTTATAAGTCCAAGAAGGACCGCAGAAAGTCCAGGGAGTGCTCATCTGGGCAGGTCTAAAGGTCCACTCCTCCAAACGTGCGAGACCAAGTGGGTTTGGTGCTGAGTCAGCTCCAAAGCGTCCCCTTCGCTCAGGCCCAGATCATTCCACTTTTTCTACTTAGGAGGACTCCGAACAGGACTCTTTGGCTATCCAGGGCAAGTCTCTTCTGGATGTGGATCTCTGAGGGGATCTTGGTTTGGGCAATAGTTCTGGCCCTCACATAGCGGATGGGGATGATCCCGAAGTGGTCCGCCTTTTTAGGAGGGAGGAACTTAGTCCTTTGATTCCGGCAATTTTACTTGAATTGGGTCTTGAGGCTCCGAAGAAAGATTCTCGGATGGGTGATATCGATCCAGTGTTGCTAGGCCTTAGGGGTCTGACACTGTCCTTTTCCTTTCCATCTTTCTCTCACTGACCTTTTGTACCGGGAGTGGGACACTCCTGAGTTAGGTCTTAAGGTAGGACGGGCCATGAACAAGCTATATCCATTACCGGAGGGGGCCTTGGATGTTTTGAAGCTTCCCAAGGTAGATGCCGCAGTGTCAGCTGTCACTAAGAGGACAACTATCCCAGTGACAGGAGCTACGGCCCTTAAAGATCTACAGGATGGTAAACTGGAGGTTCAGCTCAAACAAATTTTTGAGGTTTCTGCACTTGGGGTGCGGGTGGCTATGTGTAGTAGCTTGGCTTTCCGAGCTAGCCTGCGTTGGGTCCAGTCATTGCAAAACAATTCTTCCCTCTCTGACGAGGAGGTAGCACAAGCTGGTCGATTGGAGGCTACGGTTGCCTACAGCGCAGATGCTTTATATGATCTCCTCAGGACCTTGGCTCGCTCTATGGTGGCTTCAGTGTCGGCTCGCAGACTCCTCTGGTTGAGGAATTGGTCGGCGGACGCATCCTCAAAGGCTCAGTTAGGATCTTTACCCTTTAAGAGAAAATTGCTCTTTGGGAAGGACTTGGAAGACACAATTCTGTCCTTAGGAGAGAATAAGATTCACAAATTACTGGAAGATCGTCCTAGAGCTCAAAGCTCCTTCTCATCCCGCTCTCGTTTTCGGTCTGGTCAAAGATTCCGTTCTTCTCGTCCATCGGCTCCACCTGCTAAACAGTCTTCGGGTAGGCAACAGAATTGGCCTCAGTCCTTTTGTGGCTGCCGTTTCGGAAGACCTGGATATTCCAAAGCTTCAGGTGGAACAAAGTCTGCCCAATGAGAGAGGGCCGGTCCATTCCCCGGTTTCAGTCATAGGAGGCAGGCTGTCCCGGTTTTACGGGGAATGGACCAGATGGACGTCAGATCAGTGGGTTCTCACGGTGATAAATCAAGGTTACGCTTTAGATTTTGTTCGGCTTCACCACCGATTTCTGGTTTCACAATGTTCTTACCTGGAAAAATGTCTGGCAATAAAGGACTCTCTGCAGCGTTTGAGTGAGTGACCTTGGAGCTATAGTTCCAGTTCCTCAATCAGAACAACGGAGGGGTTGTTACTCAATTTTCTTCGTCCTTCCAAAAAAGGAAGGAGCCTTTCGTCCCATTCGCGACCTTAAGAGTCAACCGTTGCCTACGGATTCCCAAGTTTCGAATGGAAACTCTCCGGTCTGTCATAGCTTCGGTACACAAGGGAGAGTTCCTAGCATCTCTCGACCTCACCGAGGCCTATCTTCACATCAGCATTTGCTCCGATCATCAGAAGTTTCTCAAGATTTTGCATTCTAGGACAGCATTATCCATTCAGGGCTCTCCCATTCGGGTTAGCCACAGCTCCCAGAACATTTACCAAGGTAATGATTGTGGTGGCAGCACAACTCAGGAAGGAGGGCCTTTTGGTCCATCCATACCTGGACAACTGGTTAATTCGGGCAAAGTCTGAGTCTTTGTCACTCAACTGTCAGCAGAGTCATTGACCTCTTGTAGTCTCTAGGCTGGGTGATCAACAAGGACAAGAGTCACCTAGTTCCTTTGCAGTAACTGGAGTTTTTGGGCGCACTGTACGACACTCGTCAAGGGAGAGTGCTCCTTCCAGAACATCGCCTTCTCAAGCTGCAAACACAAATCTGAAACTTACTGTCCATTCCTATACCATGTGTATGGGATTATTTGATAGTCATCGGTTCAATGACTTCCACTCTGGAGTTGGTTACTTGGGCCTTTGCTCATATGAGGCCACGTCAGTCTGCATTGCTTTCACACTGGAATCCGGTTTCGGAACTATACCACCTTTCCCCTTACAGAGAAGGCTCGATCCAGTCTGGGTTGGTGGTTATAGGCGGTCAATCTACGGCGGGGAGTCCCTCTAGAGATTCCAGAATGGGCTGTTGTCACCACAGACGCCAGTCTTTCAGGCTGGGGAGCGGCATGTCAAAACATCTGTTCAGGGTCAGTGGTCCAAAGAAGAAGCGCGGTGGTCGATCAGTCTGTTAGAGAGCAGAGCAGTACGCTTGGCATTGATAGCTCTTCAACCTCTCCTATGCGGGAAGTCTGTACAGATTCTCTCCGACAATGCAACCACGGTAGTGTACATCAACCGCCAGGGAGGAACTCGAAGCCATCTGGTGATGCGGGAAGCGCAGCAGTTGATCAATGTGAGAAGCACATCGCAGCTTCTCACATTGCTGGGGTAGACAACGTTCAAGCAGACTTCCTCAGTCGTCATCTCGATCTGGGGGAGTGGGAACTGTGCGAAGAAGCCTATCAGATGATATGCAACAGGTGGTCCAGACCGACAATGGATCTCATGGCAACATTCCAGAATTCCAAGGCCCCTCTGTTCTTCAGCCGCAGGAGGGAAAGAGGAGTGGAAGGAGTGGATGCTCTGGTAGTTCCTTGGCCAAAGGATGTTCTTCTCTGTGTTTCCACCCTGTCCTCTGATCGGCAAGGTCCTGCGTCTGATAGAGCTTCAATGAGTCGACGTTGTTTTAGTGGCTCTGGAGTGGCCACGCTGTCCGTGGTTTGCAGACTTGGTCAGTCTGGCACTGGACGGTCCCCTACGATTTCGGGATCTGCCATGCCTCTTGTCTCAGGGTCTGGTTTGTTTGGAAGAGGTTGAACGCTTCTCTCTAGCGGCATGGCTTTTGAGAGGCACCGGTTAAAAAAAACAAACCAAAACAAAGGTTATTCCGATGCTATGGTGGCTACTTTATTGCGTTCTCGTAAGCCTTCTACATCTTTGGCTTATGTGAGAATGTGGAGAGTTTTTGAAATGTGGTGTATTGAGCACCAATTAGATCTGGTGCAGGCTTCCATATCAGATATTTTCTCTTTTTTACAAGATGGTTTAGCGAAAGGTTTGTCCTGCAGTTCCTTGCGTGTCCAAGTTACAGCTCTTGGATGCTTTTGGGGTAAGGTACGTGGATTATCCTTGGCAGCGCATCCGGACGTGGCGCGTTTTCTCAGGCGCAAAGAATCTACGTCCTCCGTTCCGGAACCCTTGTCCTGCATGGAGTTTGAATTGGGTTCTCAGGGCTCTTTGTACGGCACCTTTTGAACCCCTTAAACATAATACTTTGAAAGATCTTGCGTTGAAGGTGGTTTTCTTTGTGGCCATTTCCTCAGCTCATAGAATTTCGGAGTTACAGGCCTTGTCCTGCAGAGAGCCCTTTCTTAGAATATCCAATACGGGAGTTTCATTACGTACTGTGCCTTCTTTTTTACCCAAGGTTGTTTCTTCTTTTCATTTAAATCAGTCTGTAGAGCTTCCAGCTTTTCCGTGTTTAGATCATACGGATCCTTCCTCTAAGGATCTCAAGAAACTGGATGTGCGACGTGTGCTGTTGCGTTATCTTGAAGTTACCAACAGTTTTCTATTGTCTGATCATTTGTTTGTTCTGTGGAATGGTCCTCGTAAGAGTCATAATGTTTCCAAGGCTACGATTGCTCGCTGGTTAAGAGACCATACGGTCAGCTTATCTTCTGGCTCGTCAAGATCTTCCGGAAGGTTTGAGGGCTCATTCCACTAAGCCGCAAGCTATGTCATGGGCGGAGTGTCAACTAGTTTCTCCTCAGGAGATTTGTAAGGCAGCGACTTGGAAGTCGCTGCACACTTTTGCTTGTCATTACCGTTTAGATGTCCATGCTCCGAGCTCGGCAGCTTTTGGGGAGAGTGTTCTCTGAGCGGGACTCTCTGGGTCCCATGCCAAGTAAGATAGCTCTGGTACATCCCAGGGTCTGGACTGATCCAGGTACATACAGGGAAAGGAAAATTGGTTCTTACCTGCTAATTTTCGTTCCTGTAGTACCATGGATTAGTCCAGAGGCCCGCCCTTTAGGTCTAATTATAGCAATTGTTTTTTTCTTCAGAGAGTCCGCTCATTCACTGTTTTGGTGTATAAACCGCATTTCATGCTGTCTACTTTCTTAACATTTGCTTGTTTATTCCCACGGTTCCTTGGGATTCTGCTTCCACTTAGGATTTGTGAGTAGGAAGTATGTGTTAGAGTTTAGATAGCCAGTTTTATTGGTTAGATTTCTGCTTTGATATCGTTCAATACTGATGGACTGCAGGTGGCACCCCAGGGAATACGTCAGTCAGTAGAGTGTTTCTTTGCCTCCCTCTGCTGGATTGGTGACATAACCCAGGTTCTGGACTGATCCATGGTACTACAGGAACGAAAATTAGCAGGTAAGAACCAATTTTCCTTTTGGTTTTCTTGCAAAAAGCCTCTCATTTTTTTCCCTGTGGTGGATGCCATTCTGGAATTGATTGATGTTGAAAGGGATGCCTTAGAGGCAAATTTTAAAGGGGGTCAGACATTGGAAGGCCTGTACCCCCTGGATCCAGCTCTGCAAGAGCGTTTGTGTTTTACCAGAGAAGATGCACTGGTATGTACCATCTGTAAGTGGATGACTATCCTCGTGGAATGAGGAGCAGCCTTGAAGGATGTGCATGATAGGATTGAGGCTATCCTTAAGCAAACCATTGAGGCAGTGGCAATGACTTTACAGATCGCTTCCTAGTGGTGCGATCTTGTCTGCTTCTTTCTCAGGAGGTTGTTGATTCTGGAGGGAATTCTGGAGTGGCTATGGAGCCCACTGCCGTCTTTTTAGCAGATGTGGGCTGTGACTTGGTCTGTACCTCGGCCAGAGGAGTGGCTTCAGTGATAGCGGCCATGCGTCAACTCTGTGAAATTGGCTAGCTGACAGTCTCCAAAGCTAATCTTACAAAGATGCCCTTTAAAGGCTTACTCTTGTTTGGGATTTAGTTGGAGAAACTGGCCAGTAAGTGGGGCGAATCGCCGCCACTTGGTTGCCAGAGGATGATAAGCAATTGTAGCGTCCCTTTGGTAAGAGGGGTTGTCTCTGGGGTTCTAGGCTATTTCATCCCTACAGAGGGTTGACCTTTCAGAGGACTCAGCCTTTCAATAGGTCTCAGTTCTTTTGTCCCATACAACCCAAGAGAGGAGCGGGCTCGGGTGGTGGAGCTTCCCAATGAAGGTTTGCCGACCCACCTTTGGGAACAAGAGATAGGGGGACTCCTCTCTTTTATCAGAGGTGAGTAGAGATCATATCTGACCAGGATAAGTGCTGGAATTTCACAGTGCCCCTTGGGATGTGTTCATGGTGTCTCCTCGCCATTCTTGCTAGTCTCTGCAGAAGAAGCAGGATTTGGAGTCTATGCTTCAAAGGCTCCTTAGGCTGAGGGCTGTAGTTCTGGTGCCCATGTCTCAAAGTATGGGGTGACATGCCATTTATTTTGTTGTGCCTAAGAAGGGTTCCTTTCATCCCATCCTGGATCTCAAAAGGGTTAACCGTCATTTGAAGGTGACTCATTTTGCATATAAACCTTACACTTTGATAATGGCAGTGCCGTCAGAATTTGACATCTCTGGATCTCTCCTAGGCCTACCTTCATATTCCCATCCGTTTGGGACATCGTTTTTTTTACGTTTTGCGGTGTTGGGGTGCCATTATCAGTTTCGGGCACTGCCCTTTGGTCTAGCCACTGCTCCCAGAACATTTTCCAAGTGGCGGACTTGAGACGAGAAGGGATCCTGGTACACCCATTCTTGGACAACTAGCTGATTTGAGCCAAGTCTCAGGAAGAGAGCCGTCTGGTGATGCACAAGGTGATCTTCTTGTTGCAGGAGCTCAGTTGGGTGGTGAACCTGGTCAAGAGCAGTCTTCAGCCTTCTCAGTCAAGTATCTGGGGGTTCAGTTCAACCCAGGACAGGACAAGGCTTTCCTTCTGGAAGTTCAAATTCAGAAACTGATGTCTCAAGTGCGTCAGTTGGTGAACACTATATGCCCGACAGTGTGGTCCTATCTACAGTTACTCGGCTTGATGGCGGCAGCCCTGGAAGTGGTACCATGGGCGAGGGCACATATGTGGCGTCTTCAGTGCTCTCTACTGTCTCGTTGGAACCCGCAGTCTCAGTACTATTCAGTTCGGCTTCACTTGCTGATGGAAGTCTGCTCTCGCCTCCAGTGGTGGTTGCAGGAGACTCATCTGAGAAAAGGAGTTTCCTTGTTCTCCCTGACCTGGTTGGTACTTACACATATGCGAGTCTCCAGGGTTGGGGGCTCACCGTCAGCAGCTGACAGCCCAAAGGCATTGGAATGCCGATGAGTCCCACTGGAACATCAATCACCTGGAAGTCTGGGTGGTCTGGTTGGCATGCTTGCAGTTCAGCCACAGGTTGCAGGATCAAGCGGTCTGCTTGATGTCTGACAACATGACAATGGGCCTACATCAATCACCAGAGAAGGAACCAAGAGCCAGCAAGTGTCTCAGGAAATAGGCCAACTGATGGCATGGGCAGAAGGACATCTACGGATCTTGGCCTGTCATATTGCAGGAAAAGATAACATAAGAACGGCCTTTCTCAGCAAAGAGAGTCTGGACTCAAGAGAATGGGTGTTGTCTGCCGGGGCATTTTAGCTGATTGTGGATTGCTGGGGCCTTCAATTCCTAGAACTACTGGTGACTTCTCGCAATGCGAAAGTTCCTCAATTCTACAGTCAGAGGAGAGATCATTGGTCTCTGGGCATAGATGCTTTCGTACAGGTCTGGCTGGAAGACAGATTGCTTTACACCTTTCCTCAGTGGCCTTTGCTGGGCAGGATGATTTGCAAAATTAAAGGTCACGGGGCTAGTACTCCTGGTGGTGCCAGATTGACCCATGCATCCATGGTATATAGATTTGCGAAGAATCCTGGTAGAGACCCCTCTTCAGCTTCCGTCACACCAGGATCTGTTACAGCAGGGTCTGATTCTTCACAAGGATCAGACTCTGTTCTGTCTTATGGTTTGGTCCTTGAGAGGGCTCGCCTGTTGAAGTGTGGGTATTCTTTCGCCATGATTTCCACCTTACTCCATGCTCAAAAGTTCTCCACTTCCTTAGCATCTGTGTGGGTTTGGAAAGCATTTGAGGCCTGGAGTGAGGTGTTCTTCCTTGTTCAGTTAGGATCCTGCTTATTCTGGATTTTTTGCAGGATGGGTTGAATAAAGGATTGGCCCTTAATTCCTTGAAGGTGCAGATTGCAACTCTTGCCTGTTTCAGGGTTCCAGTGAACGGTGATTCCTTGTCATCCCATCCTGATATGTTCTGTGTTTTTTGAAGGGAGTGAAGCATCTCAGGCCTCACTCGAAGTTACTGGTCCCCTTGTGGAGTCTTTGGTACTGGATTTCTTGGCAGGACGTACGTTCCGACTGCTGCATAGCCTTTCCTTGTGGTGGCTATCTGTTCTAGGCATTGAGTTTCTGAGCTGCAGGCCTTATCTTGCCAGGAGCCGTTCCTTTGTATGTCTCCAGGGGCGTTACAGCTGGGTACTGTTCCATTCTTTTTGCCCAAAGTAGTGTCAGAATTTCATTTGAATTGGTCTATCTCCTTGCTGGCCCTGAATAAGGTCAGGGATGCAGAGGAGTATCACCTCCTGCGCTCCTTGGATGTCAAGAGACTTGTGCAGTATCTGGAGGTTTCTGAGTCTTTCCGGAAGACTGATCACCTGTTTGTTCTCCATGGTGGGAGTAAGCAGGGCACTCCAGCTTCGTGGGCTACCATAGCTTGCTGGATTAAGGAGGTAGTCACGGCCACATATGTGGTTACTGAAAAGTTGTCTAATCAGGTTAAGGCTCATTCCACTAGGACTCGGGCAGTGTCATGGGCAGAGGTTAGATTGTTGTTTACCATGTATTTGCCGAGCTGCAATGTGGTCCTCCTTACATATGTTTTCCAGGTTTTATTGTCTGGATGTGCAGGCCCGGGAGGATGCAGCCTTTCATGGGTGGTGTTGACTGGACCACGGGCAGTCTCCCACCCTTTTGGTGAGTAGCTTTGGTACAATCCGCTGGTCCTGAGTCCATCTGTCTACACAGTACACACTAGGAAATGGAGAAATTACTTACCTGATAATTTCATTTTCCTTAGTGTAGACAGATGGACTCAGCTTCCCGCTCTCAGCTGCTGCATGAATGTCAGTAGTCCTGTGGGGCTCTGGATCCCAAGGGATTACTGGAAAGTGTTCATCCAGTCCCTAGATTGAGGTACTTAGATTCTTAGTGAGTTTAATGTTTCTTGTTGGTTGAGTACAGTTATGGTTGGCTGTTCTTAATCAAGTTTTTTGCTAGTCTGTCCACAGTTGCTATTGAAGAGACTACTGGCAGGCTGGGGTCACAGCAGGAGTATATATACTGTGACTTCAGCTTGCTCCTTCTCCATCTGCTGGCAGGGTAGCATAACCCACTGGTTCTGAATCATCTACCTACACTAAGGAAAACAATTATCAGGTAAGTAATTTCTCCATTCATATTACAGTGCAGCTTTCTCATGGACCAGGAGAGATTTTTACCAAGCTGAAGCAGGTATTCAGTTCCTAGTTCCCTATTCTTTTTCTATCCTGCTCCCTATTCATTTATTGTAACATCAGACTGCCAAAATAAGGCTTGCAGTGCCCCAGAATATGCCATGCAATTTTCTGAAAGTTCTGAATAGGATATTTCTATGCTGCCATTCAGAAAAGCAGTTGTAGGTATGCAAGCCACTGATTTTCAGCAACCTTGTTCCAGTTGAAAAGGTCCTTATTCACAGAGGTTCAGAGTTAGAAAGAGACTAGAGAACATGAAACTGGGAGCCAAGATCCAATTTCAACTTCATGTGATTTTTTTTGTATAGTAAATCCTTTTTTGTATCAATTGACTTAGTTTTTGGGTACTTGCCAGGTTCTTATGGCCTGGATTGGCCACTGTTGGAAACAGGATGCTGGGCTTGATGGACCCTTGGTCTGACCCAGTATGGCATTTTCTTATGTTCTTATGTTCTTAATTGCTTCAATGTAATGTTTGGTTATCTGAGCTTTAGGTGGCCTACTTTATTTTAAGAGATCAAACTCAAACTCTTGCTAATCTAAATTTATAGCTGTTCATATTTGTTACGGAGGTAAATGGCCTGATTTTTTAATATGGCTTTTCTACCATTCTATGTCTATTGTAAAAAAAAAAATAAAAAATTAGCAAACTAGGCCCTAGGCACTCTTGTGCCTTACTAGTGTATCTCATTCTACAACCACCCCAGTAAGTTGCTCAAATCAAACCCACTGGAAACAGTTTGCTCAGAATCCCTAAAAATTGGTTTCCCAAGCACCTATAGATCTGTCCTGGCTATTCTGAACTCCAGCTTTGTTGGTATGTGTGATTGTTCCAAACCCCATAATATGTATGAGGCTGCCTAAAGCAAGTGCTAGATTCTTGTCCAGATCTGCTGAGTTTACAGTAGCAAATGGCTGGTTACAATAGTTTTTCAATATGCTAAACTATTTAGTAGATGTCTGTCTCATTTGTCCACTTTCAGTGGCTGTTTCTGAGGGCAAGAATAGGAAAAGCGACTGTAGGGCAACTTCGACCAATCGGTACAAAAGTGAGAAAATGCTCATTGTCCTGGACCCTGAACTGTACCAGTCATAGAGACATTTAAATTCATGAAAGGTATTAATGCACAGGAAGCGAACATGTTTCAAGGCACAGGATCAAAGAGTGATATGAGGCTTTGCGGGGATGGACCAAAGAGAAATCTAGGAAATAAATTCCCATCGAAAGAGTGGTGGAAGCATGGAATGACCTCTTGGGGAGCATTGTTGGTAATCACAAAGTGGTGAAAGTGGAGCGTCCAGAAAGCATGCCCTAGTGACATGCATTTAAGCATTCATAGCACTGTACATACCTGTTTCAGCAATGTGTGTTATGCCTGAACATATGGCAAAGAAGCTGATATGAAATGTCAGAAGTCCTAGCAGTAACGCAGGCATCCTCCATGTGGCTAAATTGTTTGTCAGGCTACAATGAATCTGTCTGGCAGGCTGCAAGTTTTTTGTTTTTTTTTTTTTTAATTAATTTAATTCATTACAAACCAAAAACTTTGCATTAGAAACACAATAGAATATAAATTAGGAACAACATACAGAAAAAACCGCATCAAAAAGAAGCTATTAGCCCACAAATTCTACAGAGGAGGAGAAAGCAAATAGATTTACAAGTAACCAATTTCAAGAAAAAGCCATAGCATGAAGATCCGCCTAATAAGTAGGTCACAAAACTTAAAACTCAGCTAGATATTGGAGAAGATGTACGGTAAGCACTTTTCTAGCATCTATAGAAGACTTCAGCTGTTCTGAAACACAAAATATATAACATCTGCTTTGTATTTTAATATGCATTTACATGGATAATGCAGTATCAATGAGGCTCCATCGTATTGACTTGATGTAACGCCAAAAACCTTTCCATCTTTTCTTGAGTAATTCTAGTCCAATCAGGATAGACGTGAACATTTTGACCCAAAACATTTAACGTTCCTATTTTTGAAATATGATTTCATGACCATACTTGAGTCCTGCTCAGGAATGAAGGAAACTAACAAGGTAGCCCTCTCATGTCTCTCTGGACCAGAACGTTCCTAAAGCAGTGTTAAATATAAGATGCCAGGATCTTGCTGGGCCTTTAGATGCACTCCAGATGGTAAAAAGTACACTTTAATGAAAGGTGGAATACAGTCTTCAGATAAATGCACTTCTTGAATCAAATATTTCTCAAGAATTATCAGGAGTAATTCACAAATCGACTTGGGGAAAATTTAGGTGCCTCAAATGGTTCTCTAGAAATTCCACCCTTCCCGAAATAAATACTCGCTTCTGAATTAAGGTAGCATTCACTGATTGAATATTTTCCACGGCACCCTCTAAAGCAAGAATTTTCTCTGCATGTTCTTGATGCTGACCCTCAAACCTTGGTGTCCTAGAATCAATTTTCCCAGACAATTGAATCTTAGTAGAGCAATCCAAAAGAGAGATGATAAATTTTGCTAACTGTTCCCAGATTGAGTCAAAAGTCATCACTGCCAATTTGACCAACGCAGGAAACAACTCACCAGGTTGAACATAAGAAACTAAGAAATTGCCATGCTGGGTCAGACCAAGGGTCCATCAAGCCCAGCATCCTGTTTCCAACAGAGGCCAAAACCAGGCCACAAGAACCTGGCAATTACCCAAACACTAAACTTTTTATATTTCTGCAAAGATAGTTACAGAAGGTCAATTTTACAGCATTTAAATTAGATAAATTATCTGCTGTTCATAGTTTTGGCTAGATGAGGAGATACCATTCTTCCTGCTGCTGCTGAATCATTCATTCTACCTCTCATTCATAATCTCCATATAATCATCAACATTTCTACTAAAGTGAAATAACCTTCCATACCAACCAAGCACAGCTGCTTCATCTGGAAATTCAGCACCAAATATCAATGAAGGATGTCAACTGGAGGAGCCAGCTGCTCTTACCTCTGCAGCAAACTGCTTTCCACTGATTCTGTGCTCAGATCCCCAGGGCTTGTTCTGTTTCCCCAGTGCAGGTGAAGCTGAGCGGCAGTGTATCGGAAAGGAAGGCTACGGATATACATGCTGGCTGGTAGGCTCATTCTCACTACAAGTACAAGACGATAAAGAATTATTGAAGGATCAACTCAGAAGAGCTACATTAGGCAAGTTTAAAAACCTGGCTCTTTAAACAAGCTTTTCAGAAAGAGAAGGGTGAATAGAAACCAGGGACGAGCAAAGCACGAACAATAAAACACCCACACACACTGCTGTATTCACTAAATGTATAGTTTTTTAAAGGACAGTCACAATTTTAAAGTTAAGTCTGTAATCAAAACCGGGATAGAGAGACCTGGGCAAGATTCATTACATTTAATATTGATAACTAACTATGTTACCGAACCTTATGGCACTTTTGTAATCGGTTAAATTGCAGCATTATTACTTTTATGTGCCTTAATGTAAACCGTTGTGACGGTCCCCACCAAACGACGGTATAGAAAAGATTTAAAATAAATAATAGCCTCTTGTTCTCTGACAGATCATGGGTTGATTCTTTTGGAGGGGAAAAAAAACCCCTCCATTTCCAAAGTTAATGGGAATTGTCAAGCATCAGGGTTCCTTGTTCTCTACTGGTAAACAGTTTGTCCATCCCTATACATCTTTTCAAACTTCTTCTGCCTCTGTGCCAAGTTTTGTTTGCATTTGATGCATTTAGAAATGTCTTCTGCACAGTTTACAAGAGCTGATGGTAATTCTACGCCAATTTGCATATAGCTTTATATCACTTCATATGCACAAAATAGTCCATTTTATTGAAGCTTCTCCAAAAAGGAAAACCTTCCAACTGCAGCATTAGGAACAGAAATCTGGTGCTCTTATACCTGATGCCGAGGCTTCCCTTCAAATCCCATTTCAGCCAGTGAGACGTTCCGCTGTCTGGACACCATCACTTCTGGCCCCAACCAACATGTCGACTCTAGTGACCTCCTCAGGCTACACCAAGGGAGAATGCGCCACATAAATAGATATGGTTGCATATCTCATCCCCTAGCAGAAATATGAAAATTATTTTCTAAAATTACACTTTTTATAACATTTTTATATTTTGTGGCAGGAAAAGCTTTTGTGCATTGAGAGCTAGTGGTAAGGGATTTGTAGTAATTGGAAGGATCCTGAGTTGAATGTCAGTCGTCTTGGTTTCTTACCCATCTTACTTATGACAATGCTTATCACTAATTTTCTGTATGTACTTTTACTTCAGGGCATTTAATTGCTGAATTGCCTGTGAAAATGAGATCCCTCTAGACTTGACCTTCTCAGTCTGATCATATCGAATGTTTATTTCCATGGGTGACACACTAAAGCTGCCTCCTGTCTGATATCTATAATCAGCGTAATGTAATTTTGGCCATCAGTGATCTGGAGGTGCAATACGATTGGCTGTTATATCTGCTTTTTTGGCGTCCTGTCCCTTTATGCAGCCTACTTGCCACAAGCTTTGATAAAATGAATGGTGGAGGCCTGTGTTTTTCAGTTGTGGAAAAGCAATGTTCTTGCTTCACACTTAATTTAATTAAAAAGCCTTATAATAACATTAGTTGACTATTGCAGCTTTTTTGGGGTGGCTGAATCATGTAACCACCTGCTTTTTCCTGTCCTGAGGCAGGGTAAAGCAGTTGTCTTAATACTTAGCAGGAACGTCAGTGTGTCCCAGAATACCATTTTACCCCCCCCACCCCCCCAAATTCCAGCACTGCAAGCAATCTCAAGATTTAGTGGCTGGCTGAGCTAATCTCTTATATAGTGAAGTTTGACATGGCTGGCATTTGGAAGGGAGTAGTAGTATATCAGGGATTGTCGACTGGGTTATTGGGACCACACAAACATCTGAAGGAGTGTTTGAGTTCTCTAAAGCTCGTGTCCTGCGTTCTTTTGATGATGCTTTGAAAGCCTTCAAGGACTCCAGTTTTCTCCAGGACCTGAACAGCTACTAAAAGTCTCTACTACCTTAGCTGCAAAGAGACAAATGGAACTGGGATCCAGGATTAATCCTTGAAGCACTCTGCGCTTAAAGCCTCTTTTCCTTGTACCACATACTGTTGACCCTTCATCATTCAACCAGTTTGACTGTAAGACCCAGCATCAGACTGTCCAACTTATTTATGCACCTCCTGTTTGGAAATGTCAAAACACCTATTGATATCTAAGCAGTGCCCCCCGTTCTAGGTCCTTGGTCACTCAGACACAGAAATTGTGTGTTTGACACAATCCTCCGGTAGAACCATGCTGTCTTCTATCCTGATACGTCACCTGCGGGCGATTCCATTAACTTCCCCACCTTCTGGTCAGACTGACTGGTTTGTAGTTACCAGCCCCCTTTTATGAAGAAGGGCGTGATGTCTGTGCATCTTCAACCCGTTGAAACTACTTCTGCCTTCAAAGAGAGCTTGAACCAGAACTCTGGAGAGCTGCCGGAACCTGTTTAAGCTCCTTTAGTTTCCCCTCAAGCCCTAATGCCCTGTTCATCTTTACGAGCTCCACCCAGACCCTCTGTAGAAATGAAGTCACATCTACCCCTATCGTCTATCAGTGGTTATTCTCCAAACCCTTGTTTGGTGAGCACCGAGCAAAAAATAGTTGTTCAGTATTTCTGCTTTCTCTTTGTCAGCCTCCACATTCCTCCTCCTTACGTCTGTCTTGATCCCATCGCTGTATTGCCGTCTCTTATTACCCTCTCTGAATAAAGCCTGTCGCTCTTTCATTGCCTCAGTTAATTTCTTCCATTTGTGCTTTTGACTCCCTCCCTTGCTTCCTTCAGCCTTTTCAGGGGTGTGGCTTATCTAGGATCACTTGTACCTTTTGAAATGCTAAACCTTTTGTCCTTTCTGGCCACCTCTCTTGGAAACCGTTCCGAGCTCTCTTTCCGCTGTCTTTTGTTGCTCTTCAAACGGTGCCTTTGAGTTTAGGCCCCTATTCTTCCCCTTCACTTCGATCTTCCCACCTCTTGTCAGGTACTTCCCTACCTCCCACCCACTCCTGAAGAACCAGGGGCCCTTTCTGTGATCTTTCTGCCTCTGCCCTAATATTAAATCAGATTGGTCATTGCACCTCAAGTGACCACCATATGTGACATTAGAAACACGCTGCCTCTCTTTAAGTAGCAGGTCCAGTATCATCCCCTCCCTTGTGGGTTCTGATCCCAGTTGCCTGAGGAGCGCCTCTTGGAGGGAGTCCAGGATCTTCTTTCTATAGCAGGGGCACTCAATTGATACCTGGCCAATCCGAATCTTCTGCCAGCAATAGCTCCCTGTTTATTGCAATATTATGGCTCTTTTGACTAAATCTGTACAGCTCGTTTGTACTGGAGGTCTGGAGATCACACCGGAGTAATTATGGAGGTGCTGTTTCCCCTTTCTAAAATAGAGTACCTAGAAGATGGTTAGACTCAATAAATCCTTTTATCATGTTTTGCCAAGCAGTATTGAACATCTTAAGTCAATAAAATGTTACTTTTAAGCTGTAATTACCCCCTGTACTGCTCAATCCCAATCCATGCCCCCATCACCTGGTGTACCATTCCCTCCAGAATTGTGTGCATAGGATTAATGGATTATTTGGCAGCTATGGGGCAGTGTATGGGGAATCTGGCTCTGCCTGTGCTGTACTTGCTATGTGGATAGAGGAGTTCAGTTTTCAGAGCTGTTATTCCAATACAGAAATGTAAGTGGGAAGAAATAGTTGCAGATTGTCAGGACAGAAGAGCTTAAGCCAGTCTTGAACAAGTGGGACTGCCAGGGTGTGAGACAGAAACAGTGTCTGAGCCACCCCACTGGCTGTATGGAAGGGAAGCTGAGCTAGAGGAAAGGGCTTGCTTGGTCTTCTAGACCCAGGAGTTCAAAAAAGGGTTGTTGGGGAATAGTTGCCTTCAGTACAAACTTAGCCTAACTGGGAGATGCATCAAGCTATGATAGGGCTATATCACGCATTAAACAGCATATATCATATTTTGCATGGCCTTGCCCAGCTTCCCTCCCCTATTACAGTGAGGTGCTTTGCATATGATGTGAAAGCAATAATTTTGCAAAGCAGCTCATTAATAGGCAATTCTATGATAACAATTTATTGAAGCTGACTGAGAAAGTGGTCAGCTGCGATATATTAACACCACCTCACTGGGAATCATTAAATCTAACTTAGGAGCCCCCGGGACCTAAACACGGGTCTTGAGGCTTCCTCATTGGATTTAAAGGGCCATGCCGGGGGGGGGGGATAAAAGTGCTGTGGCAAAATAAAAGTTGAGCGGGGGAGCAAGGCTGACCCCTGCTCACCCTGGGGCAGCCACTCAAGGCGGCACAGACTCCTGAAAGTTTATAAAAGAAAATTAAAAAGTCATGCAATGATGGCCCAACCTTGTCTTCAATAAATAAATTGTCCCCCTACCCCCCCCCTTCCCTTGCAAATAAGGGATGCCATGGTCCAGGCACCCTCCCACCCCAGTAGTCAACCAAACTCGTTGGGGGTATAGTGCCTCATCCATACCTGTCACTTGATGGGGCAAGAACAGGTTGGCGCCAATTATAAAAATGGTGCTGCCTGGTGCTAGGGGCGCCCCAGGGTGGGATCCTCCTCCATTTTGAGGTTTGGTGCGGGTGGGTCCCTCTGAACCCCAATGCCTTTTTGGAACATTTGGGGGGAGGTGATGGGGCACTATACCCCCAATGATTTTGGTTGACTATTGGGGTGGGAGGGTGAGGGGACAATTTATGGAAGATAGGGTTGGGGCTGGGGGCTGTTGCAGGGTGATTATTTTATTCATTTTTTTTTCTTTTGGGTGTTGGGGCCACCTCGAGTGGCAGCACCAAGGTGAGCAGAAGGTCAGCCTTGATCTCCATTCAGCTATTCTTTTTTTGAGCACGTTTTTTTAGGCATCAGCTATTTAAGACGATGGCATTCCCGTGAAATTGGGGCCGCTGCCACGTTATTTTGTCCCACGGTGTTTTGGCATGAGACAAAATTCACCATACAGCTACAACTTATTTTCGGAGGAGGGACCCTATTATCGTGGTGCCACCCTCCCTCTGCGATAGTGGGGACCCATCCTGTTGGGGAAAAAAAAAATCGTGACTTAGTACATCTAGATGTAAGTTTGTACCCGAGGCAGTGGTGTCCCCAGCAATTCCTTCAGAACTCCTGAGTCTGGATCCTCTGGGGACAGGGAAATAACCTAAAGTACCCGAAAGTAACTCTCCTTGAGCTACCAATGAAAAGACACATGAGCAAAATAAGGACTGGGGGTGCCTTACTTGTACTAACATGACACGGGCTTCCTGTCTCTCTGCCGCCTGCGTGCAGGATACCCCACATCCTTAGTTGGGCAGTCGTCCGCCGGCTTCTTGTCACGCCTTTGGGCGGGGAAGTAAATGGTTTAAACTTGCTGCAACTTTGTCCCTTCCTCCTGCAGCTGACATCAGTCTGGCCGAATGGGGCCGGAAAGCCATCGAGATCGCGGAGAACGAGATGCCAGGGCTGATGAAGATGCGGGAGACACATTCGCAGTCCAAGCCGCTGAAGGGCGCTCGGATTGCCGGCTGCCTCCACATGACGCTGCAGACGGCGGTTCTGATCGAGACCCTGACTGCCCTTGGAGCAGAGGTATCCACTTCATGGCGCACTAGGGCTTCGCTGTGCGGCTTCACTGTGCGGCTTATTCCAGAAGACCATTGGGGAGCTTTATTTGTTTTTACATTTTAGAGTGTGGGAAATCTGTTTAGGTGCAGATCTACAATTCAACGACAACCACAGTCAGACATTTTTAGAACATTGTAAATAATTGATCTTAATGTTAAATTTCCTTTAGACTTTCCTCCACCCAGTTTGAACATCCTTGTTTTATTGTAACTTCAGATTCTCTTTTCACTTGTTCAGTTTTTTTTTTCAGTTTTATTTTACTTTACACCCCCCTGTTAAGAATCACATCATGCTGGTTTATATTTATCTCGAATGCCGGTATAGAAAAACGCTAAATAAATAATCCAGGAGTGCATGGCTTGAAGTTTATCTTCAAGGGATGCTTTTAAAACAGAATTTAGAATATCCCAATAGAGAGCATGTGGTAAAGCTGAGATATCACAGATGGATTTAAATGAACAGCAGAGAAATACAAATGCTTCCAAATTATCTGAATCGACTGATAACAATAAGCAAGTTGTGAATAGGGATTAAAAAAAAAAACATAGATTCAGTTGTCTGCATGAAAATGTCAAGCATAAAATATGACTGCGGCATTAGAATGTGTGGCACTTAATGAAAATGCAGACATAATAGGCATCTCAAAATGTATTGCAGTGATGCTCACTTCCACAATATGGAGAAGACCTGTTTGTAAAATGTTCTGAATGGTTTTAGGTATCCTTTATTGCAGACTCTGTGCCTCAGGAGGTGAGAGCTGAGCAGTACTTCCATGTCAAGAAACCTTGTGTATGCGGGCATAGCAGAGAGTTTACAGAGCACGCTGCTGCCTTGGGAATTTGATTATTAAAAAGCTGCTTTCCAGTGCGCCGTTTATCCCAGCAACAGATGTCATAGGCACGTGTGACGCTGTTCTCTCTCCTCCGCAGCCCTCCCTTTTTTTTTTTAATTGTATGATGGGATCCTGGCACAGTCTTGCTGCTCCAGTCCATGCATTAGCTGTTCAGGAAGAATTCCCCCATTGTATCAGGCATTCCAGCTCTTCTGGTGTCTTGTCTGGATACATGGGAGAGCTTAACTGAGGACTCTGGCATTTGTCTGTTCATGGCAATCTGCTAGTAACAGCTGGCATGAGACTCAAAGAAATAGCCCTGGGTTGTAATATACAGAGAGATTTTTTTCCGTAGTTACTCGCACACAGTGTGGATACAGCAAACCCGTGCTGTATAACCAAGCTAACCCTCAGCCTGACCGGGGCAAGGAGCTGGCACTGGGTTGCATTCCTTAAGTTCATACTCTTGTCTCTCCACTCTGCTTGCTAGATTTTTGCTGCCTTTTAGGAAGTATGCTGTCAACCAGGAGTCGGAGAGAGGAAGAGGGTCATTTAGTCTCCTCTGGTGGGGGGGGGGGGGGGAAGCTGTCCCTGCTCCTGTCAAATTTAAAGTGCTTTTGCAAGGAAGACACTGACATTTCATAAATGTGCCCCTTATGGGTGGTTTCGTACCAGCTTCTGCTCCCCTGATTACATGTTCAAATGGGTGGAGCTGCAGCCGCCTCTTATTGGTGATGTCTTAGAACAGGCCTTGCATGGTGCCTGACTCCACAAAAGGCACTGTTTAGAGCTCTTGGAGATGGTGTTGACAGCTGCAAAGCGCACAGCTGTTCCTCCTGAGCCAGAGTCCATGAGATCTGCGACGGGAAGCCACGGAAAATGGGGTCAACTCAATATGGAGCATTCTTTCTTCTGAGCTAATACTGAATAAATGTGCCCAAAAAAAAATGTGCTTAGAGGGCACACTTCCCCATGAGCTGGTTTTGAATCAGCATCCCAGCACGGGGTTATGGAGCACTCATCCCTCTGAGAAAAAGTACTGTGCCAATGACCCAACCATGCTGCTGATAGGCATCATGTACTGAAGCACCATCCTTCAGTTGTTTTGATAAACTGAGGTCTTGCCATTTGGTGAACTTGAGCACTCCCTTGGGGTTTTCTCAGTGCCAGGGGTGCTGTTCTGGCTCTTTTCCTTTATTTTGGTGCTTGCTGAAATTCCCCAATCTATAAAAATCATCTTTATGCGATGGTGACAGCTGTTCAATTACGTGCGACTAGGAATGCCCACTTTATATTGCTGAAAGGGTAGGGATGCAGATATAGACTCGACAGTTGAAGCAACCGTGCAGTTCTGTACTTAACAAAAAATGAGTGTCATCTTTTTACTCTTGGGGGTGTTCCTTCATACTGTCTGTCCCCCATCTCTTTCAGGTGCAGTGGTCCAGCTGCAATATTTTCTCCACGCAAGATCATGCGGCTGCTGCTATTGCAAAGACTGGCATCCCTGGTAAGTACTGGGCGTACAGAGGTGCAAAAGAGGGATCGGGGGAAAAAGTGAAGAGGCACTGCAGTGCTGCAAAGAACAGGCAGGAGTCTTCACCCGCAGGTGCGTGAGCCCCAGAGATGCTCACATTGGCTCTTCTCAGTTTCACACAAACCCTGCTAACGAGGAACAAATGATAGTGGTTCCCTGTACGTACCAGGATCAGTCCACACTGCTGGGTTATGCCTCCCTTCCAGCAGATGGAGTCAGAGAAAAGCTGAAAACCCGGGGTGCCACCTGCGATCCCTCAGTATTTTCTCTGACTCCAGCAGATTGAGAGGCATAACCTGCGGTCCTGATCTCAAAATTTCTGGGGCCTTGCCCCACCAGGTTTGGATTTCATTTAAAAAAAAATAAATTATATAATAGAGACAAAGAACAGAACTTTTGACTGGATCATTTAAAAAAAAAAAAAAAAAAAAGATTGCTTGCTAACTTTTTTCCTGAGCGGCCAGACAGAGGCAGGCAATACCCGGAGTGTTAACAGTCCTAGCCCGGTGAGAAGAGGGGGGAGGACTTACCAGTGGGCTGGTCACTCTCCCCCTCAGAGGCATTAATTCCTCTGGTTTTTTTTCCCCCCAGTGCCGTCCCCAGTGGGCTGAGTACTTGATTAAAAAAATAAATAAGTAAAGATAACAGAAATACAGCGATTTCAGGGTAAAATTCTTTATTAATTTGGCTTTCTCCTACCTCAGCTGCGCCTGCCGACAGTCTCTCGGGCCTCCGGAGGGGGTGGACCTTCCACCCGGCTGCCAATCATGCCGAGGGGGACGGCATGTAACTCCTGTGGAGAGCCGCGAAGGCCTCTGCTCCCGGTGTCTCCCTGGGGGCGAGGGGCCTTCGAAGCGTCTGGATTCGGCGCGGGGGGGCGGCCATTTCGAGGCGCAGGAAATCGCGCGGCGCACACGATGACCAGGTTCAGAGGCCTGGCCCGCTCCCGATTAGCGCAGGAGCGGCGGCCATTTTGTCTGCCTCAGACGGGGACGCTGACTGGGGACCGGGGACGCGGAGGAGGGAGAGGATCTCCCTCCTCCGCTGTCCCCGCCGCACAGACTGCACGGTTTGCCTGCTGACCCAGCTCCTCCTCTGTTTCCTCCCCCCGGGGGGGGGGCCCTTAAAGCGGCGGCATCCTTTTTTCTTAGAAATTTCTTTTTGATGCATAAAGCATATATGGAGGCAGAGACTGAGTGGGATTCCCAGTCGCCCAGCTAAGATCCTGAGGATCTCTAGGGGTCAGGAAAAGGGGGATTCCAGTTTCCCTCCTTCTTCCTCGGGGGATAGGTTGCCTGACCAGGTGGACCTGGTGGATCCAGGTTTGCAGGAGTTTTTCACTCACGATATGGGAGCTAAGGGGGAGAATGCCACCCAGGTGGAGGGGGATGACCCCCAGGTCCTCCTTCTGTTCCGGCGAGAGGAACTGAATCCCTTGATCTTACACGTGTTCCAGGAGCTGGAACTCCCTCTGTCCCAGGATACGTCAGATTTATCTACGGGGGGACTCTGCTTTAGCGGGGCTTCGCACTCCACCACAGACTTTTCCTTTCCACCCAAAGCTATCACAGATTGTGTCCCGTGACTGGGAGACCCTGGAGGCCTCCTTGAGGGTTACTAGAGCCATGGAAAAACTATATCCTCTTCCTACCGATTCGCTTGACCTCCTTAAAGTGGACTCCGCGGTCACGGCCATAGCCAAGCATACTACTATTCCGGTGACTGGAGGCACAGCGCTTAAAGACCTTCAGGATAGGAAGTTGAAAGTGTTGCTCAAGCGCATTTTTGAAGTATCCGCCTTAGATACGGGCTGATGTATGCAGTAGCCTGATGCAGCTGGCTTTGCTGCGTTGGGTTCAGCAAATATTGACAGCCCAAGACCTTCCTCCGGGGGAGTCGGAACAGGCGGCCCGTATGGAGTCAGCGGTCGCCTATACGGCAGATGCCCTCTTTGACCTTTTATGTACTTCAGCACACCCTATGTCTTCAGCGGTGTCCGCATGGCGTCTGTTGTGGCTCCATTATTGGATGGGATGTTCTTGGTTACACTTTAATTCCTTAAAGCCGCGAACGTGTGCATTACGACAACGCAATGCACACGTTTGCGGCTTTAAGGAATTAAAGTGTAACCGAGAACATCCAATAATGGGAGAAATGACACACAGCCAGAGAAGTTCCTGAGGCAGCTTTGGACGTGAAAGTGGTCACGTCGAACTGTACTCTGTTACCATCGGAAGGGCAGCACCCTCCATGAACTGCGCTCTGCTTCCGAAGGGAAGTACCTGGAATTTATCACTTAAAAATGGAATGACAAGAATACTTTAATACCGTATGGTACATTTTACTTAAATGAAAAATTGCCTGAAAAAACAAATATAAAAACAAAAAAAATAATTTGAAAACGGGTGAATTAAAGCCCTATGATTAAAGATGATCCCACAAGCGGCTTAAAAAGAGCAGAGATGCTCAAAGAGACCACGGGATGTCATGAAGGTCTATAAACCACTTGTATAAATATTGTGTAATGGGGCTTGGTTCCAAAATCTTGATTTTTTTTGAAATATTTGAAGGAAATGGCTAGTTGACGTACAGTTTACATTTATTTAAAAACATTTATTACCCTCCTTTCCCACGTTCAGAGCTGGGTACAATAAGAAAATAGTCAAGTGAACGGATAGAACAATGCATCAAATATATAAAGAAGGGGAATAACATGATTCTTTCGGATGAGGGAGAGACAAATTAGTGAGTACATTTGAGATCGTGGCCAGAGATGAGGGCAGTAATCTGCTATGTAGTACCATCCGAGGAAGGACAAGTTGGGGGTGTGCCATTATTTGGGATTGGGAATTCTTTCTTGAAGAGAAGTTGTTGGGGCTTTTTTTTAAAGAAGGTCTTTTCTCGGAGACATCTTACTTCCTTAGGTAGACTGTTCCAGTAGTAGTGGTCCTGTGGAGAAGAATGCTTGTTTCCTGGTTTTCTCAAGGTGGGTGAGTTTTGGAGATGGGGCATCTGGTAGCATTAGGTTAGATAATCTGAGTGGTCGAGAGGGGGTGTGGATTTTTATTGTTGAGGAGATCCATGGGGAGTGTAGGTTGTGGATTGAGTGTAAGATCATGGCAAGCTTGTATTGTACTCGGTAGGAGATAGGGAGCCAGCGTAGAGCTTTGAGTACAGGAGAGATGTGATCACGCATGGGGGTGCTGGTCAGGAGTCTTGCTGCCGAGTTTTGTATGATCCGTAGAGGGCGGATTGCATACGCTGGTAGACCTGTCTGGAGGGAGTTGCAGTAGTCTTTCCCGGAGAATAGTAGAGATTGAAGGTCCGACCTGAAGTTGGAGTTTTCAAGAAGGGGCTTAAAGTGACTGAGCAAGCGAAGTTTGTAATAGGAGGAGTTAGTAATAGTCCTTATGTGGTTGTACATGGAGAGAGAGGAGTCAGATTTCTTACCCTTTGGAAGATGGAATGGGACTTGGAGGAGAAGAGTTTGTGAGTGTTAGCAACAGGATGGCATGATAGAATAATTTCCGTTTTAGATATGTTAAGAGCTAATTTGTTGCTGCTGTGAAGCCATTTTTGGATGGTTATAAGACAGTGGGTGAGGAAAGCTGCTGTAACAGCCCATGTTTCCTTGAGGGGAAAGAAGAATTGGATATCATCTGCATACATTTTATAGTGCACTCCGATGTCATTAAAGGTGTGGCAGAAGTTAAATAATGCAGCAGATAGGGAAGAACCTTGGGGTACTCCAGAATTCAGAGGCATCAAGGAGGAGGGGACTGAACTGATTTGGACTTGTTGGGTCCTGTTGAGGTATGAAGAGACCTAGGCCAGAACGGAGCCAGATATACTGAAGGAGCGCAGTCTTGAAAGTAGGATGGCGTGATTGACTGTGTCAAATGCAGCAGAGATGTGGGGGGGAGGGGATGATAAAACAAAAAGAAAATGTTTAGATGCAATGACTGTAAGTTTCTTGACTTGGTGTATATCAGAAACCATTGTAGATCAGGTCATTTGTAATTGAATTGTGTTTAATAAATAGTTTAAACAGTAAATACAAAATAGATGTTTCCTTTTCATGGTTTGTTTTTATGTACTGTAATAGGACAGAGCCAGTGTCCTCCCAAGGGAGGGGAAAAACCTTTGACTGAACTCAGTTAAAGAACTCACCTTGGGCTGGCCCAGCGGCTCAGGTGGCAAGTGTTGCGCCCTGCCATGCTTTGACCCCTGGCGATGGGGATGCTGCAGAGGCAGCACTCAAGCCCCTGGTGTGGAGGAGGGGATGGAGTCCCGGTGAACGCTTCAGGGCCAATGATTGCAGGGTTTCTGAAGGGAGCTGTGGTGCATGGCCCCGGCCTGGTGCCGTTGCTGGAATGACCAGACTTAGGAACATTGAAGGGGGATATGCAATGGGGGGGAGGGAATCCTAATTAGTTGCAAATTAAGGCTCATGGCACCAAGATGCCAGCTCTGTTTCTGACTGAGTTGCAGACCCAAAGGAACAGGAGGAAAGTGTCAGGTGAATAAAATAAAATACGAATGTCTCCCTGCAACAGAGCTCCAGAATACCACTGCTGCCATGCAGTGATGTCACCTCCAGTCCTGTGACAGTCGAGCTGATGTCACAAACTGCTGTTAGGAACAGGAAGGATAAGCCCTGCTGAGGCAGGATTTTCATGTTTAGTTTTTTTTTTAAACAGAAAATGCAAGTGTCTCTCTTTTTATCTGTTTCACTGGATCATACCAACGTGAGACAGTGTGGTATCTGTGGGGCTTTTATGCCATGCGGCCTGCATATGGCTGCGTTGCTTGTGTGTCTGACATGCTATAGCAAGAAACAGACTTTGCTTTTCCTGAAAAACTGAAGCTTGTAAGAGTTGAGGCTAACAGCAGAAAGCTTAAGGGAATTTACCCAGGGTCACACAGCCAGTGGAACAGCGGAGATTTGCATTCCCTGCTCCCGGACTCCTTGTGAAAGTTTCCGGCGGGTCTGTCTCCCTCCGTGATCTGATCTCAGTCTCTTCATCCTACATATGTGCTGCTGTTTGTCTGTGTCTGATTGCTGCCCTGCGTATGTGCCATTCACAGTGTACGCCTGGAAGGGAGAAACAGATGAGGAGTACGTGTGGTGCATCAAACAGACGCTGTACTTCAAGAACGGCAAGCCACTGAACATGATTCTGGACGACGGGGGAGACCTGACCAACCTCGTGCACACCAAGTACCCTGAGCTCCTGCAAGGTACCGCTATCAGATCACCTGTTTCTGCCGCGTACCACAGACTTTGCCGTACTCTGTAATTTGCACTTTTTTTTTCCCCCTCATTATCTTCCATCTTTGACCCCTGTGCCTGAATGTGTGTATCACCAGGGAAGATGTCCAGGGCCAGCTGGGATAATGCTCTGTTCTTGTGGTGGCAGTGACGTCCTTCCTGTTCAGGACCTGCCTGATGACCCCAGGGACTTAGAAGTGAGAGAGACCTGGGTGCGAGTCCCAGCTTGCGCGCATGAGCCTGGGAGAGGAATGTGTACTGTTCAGTGGGCAATCAAAAGTAGCTCTCAAGGGAGCTACGCCCTGTTCGAGGGTGCTGGCTAGAGTTCTCTTGTGGGCAGGGATGTGACTATAAAACAAACAACCTGTAATATTTTGTAGGCTGCCTGTGATGGAGAAAGCTAGCGGGCAGCTTGAAAGAGCCTTGTGGATGAGTCTGCACAAATATGGAAGACCCCCCACTAGAGGGCAGTGTTGTGCTTTTAGAGCATTCAGTATGTTTGATAGGAATTTTGTGAAGGGCTAGGAAGGGGAAGTCTTTTTTTTAATATAGTAAAATAGTGGATGACAGAAAACAAACCAATTGGCCCATCCAGTCCTCCCAATTATTTCTGCAAAGGATGTATCCCAGCTGGTAAGCGTAGACCATGACTGTAAGATATATATCTGTCCAGGACATTTTTTGTCTTCCTCACTTGTACTCTTTGATCTTGGACAGATCCCTTTTCAAGATCCTCCATGTGTGATTATATCCCTGTAGCTATATGCATATTCTACAGGTTTCCCTGGATGGCAACAAAGAAACTGTAATGTTATCAGAATTTTATATATAATATCTGTCCAGGTGGAAAACCTTTTTTTATATGCTGCAGTGTGTGAGGTGTTTAACGCCAGACGAAGATGTGCAGCAGTATCACAGCCTGGGACACAGACACCGGCCTTTCCCACAGTATTAGAAACATTAGGCTGTTTTGTTGCCCCTCCCTTCAGACTTTTGAGCTGGAGCTCCTTTTTTGGAATGTATATTGAGTGCATTTAACCACTTCTGCTCTGTTCCTCAGGAATTAGAGGCATCTCGGAGGAGACGACTACAGGGGTGCACAACCTGTATAAGATGAATACAAAGGGGACGTTGAAAGTCCCCGCCATCAATGTCAATGATTCCGTCACAAAGGTAACAGCTACTTGCAAATTATTGCCATGTGTTCATCATACTAGTTGGGGGGGCCATTATCCTGTGCACCTTGTCTTTGTTGGTGATGGTTCTGCAGCTAAGTATGGAGATGCCCTTGTAGCACTAGGTGTTATGTACACATGTAGCACTGAGTGGAGCCAGGCTGCAGTGTGCGCACAAATAACATATTTGGTAAAAACAGAGATGACCTCACATTTTAAATCTACAGATTAATGCTTGCAGCACAGGCCGGTGGACTATGGATAAGATGATTCATAATCAGCATATACAAAAATGGTTAAAATGCACAGATTTAAAGCTTGATGCAAAAAAAAAAACCCAGGAATAGTAGTGGTAAAGGAGAAGAGTAGAATAGCATTGCTAATAGTCTGTACCAAGTGATTACTCTGTACAATATAAGGAGCGAAAGAAGATTCTCAAGTACCAAATGCTTTTAAGAAAATATGGCAGAAAGGTACATAAATAGCCCAATAGTGTTGGACACCATTGGCCTAAAATAAAAAAAAAACTTCCAGGGGCACCTTAATGTTTCCTGTACATATTACATCCTATGAACTCAAAAGAAGGAGGCACCGCCATATTAACGAGCGGGATTACACTTTTTATTCTAATCCCCATAACACTTATTCTCGTATAGACTACTTCCTAATAGATAAGGTATTGAGTCTGCAGGCTGTGCAACCAAAGATAGGTTCTATTACTTGGTCCGACCATGCCCCTATAGGTTTCACATTGCATCTACACAACAAAAGGCAGGCCTCCGATTTTGGCGCCTGAACGACACCCTGCTTGCTGATGAATCGTTCTGTCAAACCTTAAAGGATGCTATAGCAGATTATCAGCAATTTAATTCTCCACATTCTCATTCATCACCAGTGTTGTGGGACTGTTTAAAAGTGGTGTTGCGTGGCCGATTAATATCACAAGCTTCCTATCAGAAAAAGGTGAAGGGTGAAAAAATTGAAGCGTTATTGTCTGATATTGCATGCCTCGAAAAACAACATAAAGCCACCTTATCCACTAGGGCCTATGCTTCCCTTCAACAAGCTCGTAAAGATTTAGCTTTGTTGCGGGCTGAAGACGTAGCGCACCAGTTGCTATTGGTTCGTCAGGAACATTTTGAGTGGGGTAATAAGGCGGGTCGTCTGGCTCGGAAATTAAAACGCCAAGTTGCACAATGTCAAATCACACGCATTAAAGCGTTAGATGGCTCGTTGTTGAATTCTGCTGAAGATATCCAACACAGATTTCAACAATTTTATGGTGCCCTCTACTCTGTGGATCCTCAAATTGCAGATGATAGTATTGATGCTTACTTGGCTGACGCCACCCTCCCGACTCTTTCTGAGGCTGAGAGGCTGAGGTTTGAAAGTCTTATTACACCCATGGAAATATTATATGCTATCAAGGACCTCAAACCTAATAAGGCCCCAGGGTTGGATGGATACACTGGTTCCTTTTATAAAAAGTTTGTCTCTCAGATTACCCCTTATTTGTTGGAAGCTTTTAATGCACTGCAGGGGGAGGCAGTTCTACCCTCTGAGGCGAATGTCGCAGGTATAACCATCTTGGCCAAACCTGGGAGGGATCCTGTGGATTGTGGGTCGTATCGCCCAATCTCCTTGATCAACATAGATTTAAAAATACTCGCCAAAATTTTAGCCAATCGCCTTAATTCAGTTATGAATAAATTGGTTCACCAGGATCAAGCTGGCTTTATTCCCGGGCGGAAAGCGGCAGACAATGTCAGGAAAATAGTGGATCTCATCTGGCAAGTCACTCGGACTAAGATTCCAGCGATTTTGTTGGCAGTCGATGCTGAAAAAGCATTCGACATGGTCCATTGGCAATTTCTGTTTAAAACACTGAAGAAAATGAATTTTGGCCCCAAATTTCTCAATTGGCTTTTTAAACTCTATGATCGGCCAAGAGCCAGGGTTAAAGTTAATGGAGTATATTCGGACCCTTTTCCAATTGAGAGAGGAACGAGACAGGGTTGTCCGTTGTCCCCTTTATTATTCGCGTTGTTTTTAGAGCCCTTTACTGCTAAAGTTCGGGAAGCGGGGACTATTATGGGAGTCCGTGTGGGAGCGATGGATCATAAGTTGTCACTTTTTGCGGACGACATTCTATTTACCTTGTCTAAACCGGAGCAGTCATTACATGGGGAGGTGGCCCATCTTCGGGAATTTAGTTTGGTTTCCGGTTTTAGACTAAACCTTGCTAAATCGGAGGTGTTGAATGTTTCTATGCCCCCGGACCAAGTGGCTCCGTTAAAACAACAGTTTCCTTTTAAGTGGGCGGGTGCCAAACTCAAATATCTAGGAATCTTTATAGGACCTAAACTGGCGGACTTGTTTCGTTTGAATTATACCCCATTGGTGGCTAAAGTGTTTCGGGATTTGGATATCTGGGATGGTCTGCCAGTTACCTGGACTGGACGCATAGCTATATTGAAGATGTCCATTCTACCCAAATTTAATTATCTATTTCAGTCCTTACCTATTCCCGTTCCGACAAACCTGCTAAAACGCTGGCAGAGACGTTTCTTTGCCTTCCTCTGGAAACGGAGGCCACCTCGGGTAGCACGGGCGACACTGTACAGACATAAATTGAGGGGAGGGATGGGGGTCCCCAATTTACGGTGGTACCATGCTGCTGCTCAACTAGGATGTATTCTGTCTTGGTATAAAAAAGCTGAGAGGCCTGGCTGGGTGACCATCGAACAATCTTTAGTGGGCAACATACCATTACAAGCCCTTCTTTGGCAACCTAGATCGACCTTGAAGATAGGGGGCAGTATCACTGACCCTCTACAAACGACTCTTCAATGCTGGGGAAAGTGGAAACATCTTATCATAGGGCACAGACACTATTCTTGCCACACCCATTTATCTTACCACACTCGATTTTCTCCCGGTTGGGATTCGACCTCAGCTCGTTATTGGAGGGAGAGGGGCCTGCACACTGTGGGGCAGTTATGTGATGGGGATGGGGTACTGTCTTTTTCACACCTCCAGGAGCTATACTCTATTCCACATTCTACCCTTTATTATTACCACCAAATTCGGCACTTTTTGACTGAAGAGCATATACTGGTGGACCTTCGCAGGGGTAAGTCCCAATTTGAGGGTTGGTGTGATCTAGCTGACCGTATCAAGGGTGGATTGTCCAAACTCTACATGGTATTGCAGGGTGCATTGCCAGGGAAACCCGCATATGCCCACAAGTGGGAGATGGAACTCGGTCGGTCATTGGCACCTGAAGAGTGGGATCAGATATTTTCCAATACTAAACGCAGTTCCGTGGCAACTTCCCTTACAGAAAACGGGTACAAGGTACTCTTTCGCTGGCACCTGACACCTCATAGATTGCACAAAGCAGGTCTTAGTTCTGATGCCCAATGTTGGAAGGGGTGCGGCTCCGTAGGAACTTTTATCCATGTATGGTGGGAATGTGTTCATGTTCAGAGACTGTGGAAGGATGTTATGGATACTATTTTTTGTACTTTGCACCAACGGATCATTTTAACCCCTGTTCAGGGATTACTCAATATGTCGGTTGATGGTTCAAAATATGAGTGCCTGTTAATTAATCAATATTGTATAGCAGCGCGATGTACCCTGGCGGCTTCCTGGAAGCAGGACAGAGTCCCTGATAGGGAAGTTCTTTATCAGAAACTCGATGCTATGTGTTCCCTATACAAGATTACAGCCCAAAAGCGAAGCCAGTTTTTACGGTTTCAAAGGGTGTGGCAACCGTATCTTACCTGGAGGGAGACAATGTTGGCAACGGCTGGGTCACCTGCCTCTCAATGCTGATTTTTGTTCCCCGGATGTGTTTCTTTAATTTCTACGCCAATTTGTTGTCTTCTGGTTATCTCTTTTCTTTGTATCCAAGCTGTGTACGTACATTCCTGAGCTTTAGGTACGTGGGTCTTCCTGATGGGAGACGCTCATACAACACTGAGATCTGGTACGTTCTCTAGTTTCCAAGTCACATGCATATATTTCCTTTTGCATTTTACACTGGGGGTCTGGATGGTAGCGTTACCTACGCATCCGCTATATGTTTAGCTTTCCAATGTACAGTGGTCTACATTCTATGTGTTATTGTGGAGCTTATCAGTAGCTGCCTTTTCTGTATGGTATAAGATTGTTTTAGTATTGTATCAGTGTGCGCTTAGTCTGGCGTTGTTCATATACACAATTGTAATGGTTGTATTGTTGTTCGAACTGTTCAATAAAATTTACATTATAAAAAAAAAAAAAAAAGACTCTTTGACACAATACACTAAGAAAACTAGTAATATATTAAGAGATTGAGATTATATCCGACATGTACTGGTTTACATAGGAGGGTTATTCTTGTGGGCAAACCTAACCTATTGGGAGACACTACCTCCAAGGGAGATTGACTTGTGCCATGTTTGTGAGTAACCTCAGCACGCACACCCCCCCCCCCCCCCCCCCCCCCCCCCCCCCCAAAACCTGTCCGGGAGCAATCTCCTGCATGTGGGCAGTCGGCTGCCATAATCAAAATGGCGCCGATGGCCCTTTGCGCCATTTTGATTACTGGCAGCTGACGGCCCACGTGCAGGAGATCACTCCCGGACCCCCGCTGGACCACCAGGGACTTTTGGCAGATTTTTGGGGGGGGGGTCAGGAGGGTGGGGGGTTTGTAGTTAATTAAATTTTAAAGGGTTGGGGGGGGGGTTGGGGTGTTTTTTTTTTTCCCACAGAAAGAGAATGATAAAAGCTTTCTGATCTGGGGAGTGGACCAAAATGGCCCTACCTAGACCTGAAAACAAAATGGGGACAAAAAATGTTATGCACTCCCATAATTTGCTTCATAAGACGCCCGGGAACAGAGCCAGTTTTTAGCACACAATTTTTTTTGTTAATCTTCCCCCTCTGAATCCTAGGTGTGTCTTATGGTCAGCTGTGTCTTATGGAGCAAAAAATATGGTAATTTGTGACTTTCTCCCAGTGAAGTTTAACAAAAAATAAATTTCAAAGGTGACTTCACTGTACCATTTGTGAAGAGAGTGCAGAGTTCTAGTATTGGGTGTTTCTTTTTTTTTTGTGCTGATACCTAGGCCCAATTGGATAATTATCTAAAGGCAAAGACATTCACAAGCTTTCATGACCACATAGATCTTACCACTGCAGTGATATATCTGCTGCCTCCTGCGGATGTTCTTTACATGCAGCTCTCATGCTACATACTTTAAGCATATACTGAATGCAAGCTTGCACGGGTGGATCTGTGGGGGATGCTGCACAGTCCCAGGCTTCTGTATCTGCTCTGACACTTGTTTTCTCTTGGGACTCTCTCTGCCTTGCCCTGCAGAAATTAACATGTTCTCTCCCCCCCCCCCCCCCCCCCACCCCCCGTTTCTTCCCAGAGTAAGTTTGACAACCTGTACGGTTGCCGAGAGTCGCTCATCGATGGCATCAAGCGTGCCACAGACGTGATGATTGCCGGGAAGGTGGCTGTGGTGGCTGGCTACGGTGATGTTGGTAAAGGCTGTGCCCAGGCGCTGAAGGCTTTTGGTGCTCGGGTCATCATCACAGAAATCGATCCCATCAATGCTCTTCAGGCAGCTATGGAAGGTGAGAACAGGTTCGGAGGAATGACGGCATATGCTGATACTCCTTTAAAGGAGGGTTGTCATTTCCTGGATTAACCTGCGTTGGCAAGAGAGGTAGTCTTACTATGTAAGAGTTTCACCATGCACACATTTGCCTAATGTGTCTAAAGGCATTGAATCCCCCTGTACTGTCAGCTTTCTGAATTTTTTGAAGGACACTCTCTATTCTACATCAGCACTGAGACTCTTCTTCCTTCTTTAGATGATGTTCATTGTGGCTTTGATTCTGGTACTTGCTATTTATTACTTCTGGATATTTCTTCAGCCTTTGACACCTCAGATCACTCTATCCTCCTCTCTCGTTTATCTGAGATTGGTATCATGGGTTCTGTCTTCACTTGATTCTACTCTTATCTCACAAACAATTACATCAGGAGTCCCCCGGGGCTCGGCCCTTTCCGCCGCTCTCTTTAACATTTACCTCACCCCCCCTTTTGCTGTTTACTTGCTCAGCTTGGTGTCAGCAATAAAAATTTATGCTGGTGATTTTAGTTTTTCTTCCCACTGAGCTCTTGATCTGCCACAATTCACTTTGCATCCCTTTGTCTTCACTCTATCAAGTCATGGTTCTTCAACAATAAACGCTCTTAAGTCTCAAATACTGAGGCCTTTGTCTTAGGCCATCGCCCAATATTTCTGTCCTTGAGTCTTTTCAATTTGATAAAATCCCCACCTCACAGGCAGTTTGAAATCTTGGCATTATTCTAGTCCCAAAATTAACCATGATTCCTCAGATTAAAACAGGAGTTAAAACCTCATTTTAGACATTCAGAATGCTGCGTCACCTGAAACCTCTGTGGGAGCCCACAAACCTGGGTACAATTACTTCAAACCCTAATCTTTCCATCCATAGACTACTGCAATTCTCTTTACCTCGGATTACCCCAGGTAATCCTGAACTTTGAACAGCTGGTGTTGCGTGATCTGGAGGAAATGGAAGGCAAGAAACAATGATCAGATCATTACAAATTACTCAAAATTCAGCTGCTCTCCTTCTCACAGGCACACGTTCGAGACCCTGTCGCTCCCGTTCTGAAAGAGTTGACACTGACTCCCCATACAAAGTCCCTGCCATGATTCATAACTGAGCTCCACAGCGTTTCCTCTCCCTGGATTATCTCTACTTTTGTGTATGCACGCCCGAGCTCGCATTCTCCCGTCTGCTAGCCAATTTCTCTTAGGCATTGCCTCTCCTAAAGTAGCCAAGCAAGCCTGTCAGAAACTCGAATGCTCCTCTTCCATATCCAGCCCCACTCTTTGGATTTATCTCCGAGGCTCACACAAGACTATAAGCAGTTTAAGAAGCTTCTAAAAACTCACCTGTTTAGTGATGCTTTTTAGCAGCTGGAGTTTTCCCTGGTAATTCCATTACTCGTTTTTAATGTTTTAGTTTATTCATCTGGAATTTTTGAGTGTTCTTTTGTTCCCCACCCCAGACTGCTTTTGGAGGGAAGGAGCAGATCACTCATCACTGCTTCTGGCACTGAAGCCACCGCCTCTGTGCAGGGCCTGCAGTATTAAAAATTGGCAGGACTAGCGCGTCCTTCATGCTGATCTCGTGCATCACGAGATTAAGTATATAGAGAGAGCACTACTCTTGCGAGTTCTGATACTGTGGGCCTGCACAATAGAGGTGTTTTTCTCTGCTCAGCCACCAGTGGGATGAGGTCCACTGGTGGTTGCACGGTCTTTCTCTCTCTCTCACTCACTCTCTGTTATTTGGCCACCTGTGAGATCGGGTCCATCGGTTGCTGCATGCACCTTCCCCCACGGTACAACATTCATGGCCTCCTGGAAGCTTATTTGCAGCGCCCACCCATTTGCGCCATGACAAATGGTCTGACCCACTATACCATCCTACCAATTCCAATATGGCCTCCTGTGGGAAAGACAAGGAAATGTAGTTAGGAACCCCTGACTCTCTTAAAGAAGCATGTCTGTCTGTCTGTCTCATTAGACATCCCTACTCTTAGTTGGGTGTACAATTAAAGATTAAATTCTGGAACACTGTAAAATTGTAATTGGATTACAACTTTTGCATGCCTGGGGTGCAACCGTTTTGGAAGGTGTCATTTTACATCACAAACATGCTTGCATTTAATTGGTCCATGGTGACAGTGATAGGTGTCATACATACCATTTGCCAATCAGATACCACTGTGGGATGTTGGAGGGAAACTAAGGTTTCAGATTTTAAGTTTTAACTGATAAAAATCTGATAACATCTCAATCGTTTAAAAAAACAAAAAAAAAGTGTGTTAGATGAACACTAAAAATACCTCTTTCCCTAGTACTTTCTCACTCCTCCTTTGCCTACCTTGGATCATCCACTTTATTTCAGTGCCTTTGTCATGCTGATAACTCCTCAGCTGCACAAGTGTTTTGTTTTTTGCCAATGACACCAAAATATGCAACATGGTAGGTAGTTGTAAAAACACGAGGAGAGATCTAGTGAAGCCTGAAAAATGGTCAGCTATCATTTAATACTAAAAATTGCAGAGTCGTGCATTTAGGATTAAAAAATCCAAGCTAGAGTTACAGTACTAGGAATGAAATTCTTTAACGCACGAAAAAAAGTGGGATCTGCGGGTGATTTCTCAAAGGTTTCCAGGTACAGGAGATGAGCCTCTTTCAATGGAAAGGAGGGTCTAGAATAAGGGGTCATGGGTTGAGGGTGAAAGGAGTAGACTCAGGAATAATTTTAGGAAATATAAACACCTAAAATTAGAAGCCCTATCTATAGTTTAACGGTGGACATTTTTGGTTTCTTTACACACAGTTGAGAGACTGCCATATACCCTATGAAGAGTTGAAGCACTGTACCATGTGCCAAAACTTGTTTTTTCTAAAGGGCTACAAAGCAGACCATCACTGAAAGAGGGTGAAAAGTAATTGAAAAACTTCTCAGGATATTTGTTGGGAAGCTCTGTGCCTATAATGCAGCCAGGGACTATATTAAAGCTTAGAACCAGGGCTGGCAGTGCAGTGTAGGGGGTCCAAGCACAATCTGAAGATGTTTTATTGTCTTTAAATCATCTTATGCATGGTTTAAAGATAATTTTTTTTTGATGCACCATACTCTGACTATAAGAATGGGGAATGCCAACTCTGATTTGATAGCAATGGCTACTGGGTCCCACAAGGCTCAGCACTTTCAGCCACACTTTGCCAACTCTCGGCAAATTTAGGTTGGTTTATACATACCAACTTTAAAACAAGTCTAGAGTCAGGGAGTTCAAATTGATCCATTTTTACCAATGTGACATCAAATAAAAGGTATAATTAGAAATTTTTTTTTTTTTTAAATAAGCTTTGCATGTTGTGCCACGAAAAGCCTTTTTTGGAACATCGTGTATTTAAAAAAATTGTATCACATGCTTTACTAACATCTTCTCAGGATTATTGTAACTCCTTATTTTGGGTTTTCCTCAATCTACGATACGTGTGCTACAATGGCACAAAATGCAGCTGCGTGACTTGTAAGTTGTATTCAGGCCAGATTGGTTGCCAGTTGTATGGAGGATTAAATTTAAGATTTTACTGTTGCCATTCATGGTTTGGCACCTAGCTGTTTTAATGTGTTTTTTAATTTTTCAATTTATAAGACAAAGACAGTCTGTAAGCTCTCATCACTTGTTTGCTATATCCTGTATACTTTAGTGCTTGTGTCTGTGTTTTGTGTAGTCAGTGAAATATTTAATTCCTCCACATACATTCTCTTCTCAGGCTATGAGGTCACAACCATGGACGAGGCCAGCAAAGAGGGGAATATCTTCGTCACTACCACGGGCTGTGAGGATATAATCACTGGCAGGTTCAGATTTTTCTTACCCTTTTCCTCCCCTCTGTGCCTCATTCTGCTCCTTCGGTTCCTGTGCTGAGCTAGAGGAACAACCTGTGCGAACGAGCACCTCAGTAACTCTCTTCAGCCAGCGGGAGCCTCAGACATTGGGCGAGAGGTGTCAAGGTTCCTGCTGGTTCAGGGTGGCTTTGATGCACAGAGGTGACTTCTTATGGTGCCACATGACTGTGCTTAACCACAGATACCTGCTCTTATCATTCCAGCCACTTTGAGCAGATGAAAGATGACTCCATTGTGTGTAACATCGGCCACTTCGATGTGGAACTCGATGTGAAGTGGCTGAATGCGAATGCGGCTGAGAAAGTGAACATTAAACCTCAGGTGAGTGTGAAGAAGAGGCAGTATGGTGTGAAGAAGGCAGACTCTTAGAGATCACTGTACATACCTTGCAAATCAGGAGAACTTGTGCCTGCCTTCTACAGGTTTGAGAGCTTCAAAAGCACCACCAGCCATGAACCAGGCTGGAAGATCTCATCTCTGTGCGAATGAGTCTATGCCACGGCTGGGCTAGTGCCATCAGGGGGCAACCAGAGAAGGGGAAGGTGATATGGGACCCTGTGCCTTCTCTGCTTTTGGCCATATTTCAGAATATTGCTTTACAGAGCAGCAGTGCAGCTTCAGTGAGGGGTGTTCAGTTTTTGACCCCTGGCTGAGACTGCCAGCTGCCGTTCTAATGGTAGAGTTAGTATTGGTGATGGCTGCTCTATGGTAGTCTAGCTCTATGGTAATGACATTCAGTCACTAGTGACCATTTTGGGAGCTTACTAGATGTACTAGCAATGGAACAGCAAAAGGGTTTTCACTGCCTGGTCACAACTCTGCTATAATTAAAACCAAATTCATTGGCTTTGGGAAAACTGTTCACATAGGCCATTTGCCAAAACAGTTTTTTTCAGTGGTGAAGATGAGCAGTTGTACCAGACATTACAACACTAGTGCCTCCAGGTTAGGGCATTTCCTGGTCAGGAGTTTGTCTAGGCTTCCCCTTCACTACTTCCATCGGGGACTATCTACTAGGAAACGTCCTCCCTGTTGACAGTTATTTAAGTGGTAAGTCCAAGATGATGTGGTTGTGCTGCTGAGTATCTATTTGATAATATAAAAATCTCCTGCTGTCGACTACCCGTGATTGGCTTCCACCCCCCTGCAGTGTATCTTCTAGTTTTGATGTTTCAGGATGTGGACCCTGTTAAAAGTGTTCTGTTGGGATCTTTCACTCAACTGTATTTATCACTATGGGTCTCCTAAAGTTCATGTTGGTCCCATAAGTGGTATTGCATCCTACGACGATTCCATTTTCCTGTTCATACCCCAGATAAGTCCAGACAACTGGGATCCTCTTAATGCATTTGGGGATACAATCCTTGCGAGGATCATCACTATCTAAGATCGGAACCTCATCTGGATCCTGTATTGGATCCCCCAATGCACTAACAGGATCCCACATGTCTGGATTGATCTGTGGTACTTCAGGAACAAAAATTAGCAGGTAAGAACCAATTTTCCTTTTCCCCAGGGCCAATATGGCTACTTAAACTCCAAAACCTTTTAGCAGCCAATCTGGAATCATCCTACAGACTTTAATAGTTCTGGGCTAGTGGTCGGAGTATTGCACTGACTCGGGAGAGGTCCTGAAATGTTTACTACTCCTTCCCCTTTTCCATGGACACTGTGCCTCTGGAACCCAGCTGAAAACAGATGTTCCTGAACATACCCAGATCAGTCCAGAGAAGTGGGTTGTGTATCCCTACCAGCAGGTGGAGTCAGAGAGGAGAACTTTGGGCACTGCCATATATACAAGAGTGCAGTCCCTCAGTATTTCTCTGACTCCAGCAGATGATAGACGTGCACTCATGCAGGCTGACTAGTTTTTAATACATTTTTTAGTTAGTCTTTTCAGGGATTTCTTTTTTTCCTTTGACTTAGGTTCACTTCCTGAGGTGTTAGGCACCTTCGTGGGCCATCCCTCAGTAGAAGCCGGGCATCCAGGGGGTCTGACACCCCTGTCTGGGTTTCGCCCATGTTGACTTGGTGGTAGAAGGCCAGGGGCTCCTGGTTACTCCACACCAACTCTGCTGTAGCTGCTCCCTTTCCTACTGCTCTAATTGTGCTCCATAAAGTTTAAAAAAAAAAATAGAAAAAGAAACTGTGCCAGCGAACATCTTTCCTCCGGAGTAAGGAGTTGAGGCAGAGGGGGGCTGTCTATTGCGGCCGCTTGGAGAGCAGCGTGTTCCCTCTTATCCCGGGGTTCCGGGGTGTTTCTAGAGGAAGAGGTTGAATTGAGCTCTCAGCCTGTGTGTTTGCAGCGCATTTTGCCACTTTTTTCGCCACGCTTCAGCACTGCTGCGACTCGGGCTGTTTGTTTTATTTTTGGCTTCCCGTGCTGATGGAGCACAAGGTTTTTGCAGGCAGCGGCCTCTCCCCCTCAGTTAGACCGTGTGGCTGTGCAGCCGATTAAATGGGCCTTCGCATAAAATCTCTGGCCTGCTGTGCGTGTGGTGCTCGCAGGCAGGCACTAGACTCTGCTTCCCTGTGTGCAGCTCGCTCCTCAGGCATGGAGGGCTCATCGGGGCCGACCGACCCCTCTCCGCGGGGGGTGGGGGGGGGGTGGGGAGTGCTTTGCACAGCGGGTCAAGGAAGGAGGATTCCCCTCCCGTTTCAGCCCCCGTGGGTGAAGATCTTGCAGGTGATGCCCCCCCCCCCCATGCGATTCTCCAGACAGATAAGGGGACCCGGAGGGGTTTTCCCCTGAATTCATTTTACTTATGCACCAAGCCTTCCTGGCTAGGAGGCAGGCGGTGCCTAAAAGGCTCTGACAAATGGGGGTCCTGTTGGTACCTCCTGTGAAGAAGGCACGCGTGTCAGAACAGCAGCAGCGTCCCAGGGAGCTATTTCACCAGCTGGGGGATTCCCTCCGAGTGCCCCAGGACCCGGGATCAGGGTCAGACGCTGTGACTGCCCCAGGGATGACTTCGGGGGCAGATCCGGACCTGATTCCGGATCTGGAGGATGTGGATTCTGATGATCTGAATGGTGACGACGTCCCTACTGCTGAGGGGGATGATCCCAGCGAGGTCAGTCTGTTTAAGCATGAGGAGCTGTGACCTCTCATTCTCCAGGTTTTGGATGTCCTGGGACTTAAGGTTTCTCAGGAAGAATCATACAATGAGGGGGTTAATCCAGTCCTCGATGGGATCCAAGGTCCTGCCACATCTTTTCCGCTGCTTAAAAAGGTCCACAAGCTAGTTTCCCGCAGGTGGGATGCTCCGGATGCGGGGCTTAAGGTGGGCAGGGCTATGGCAGAGCTTTACCCCATGTCCTCAGATGTTTTGGATCTTCTGAAGATTCCGAAGGTGGATGCGGTGGTCTCTGCGGTCACTAAAAAGACCACTATTCCAGTAGCTGGGACCGCTGCACTGAAAGATATGCAAGACCGCAAGCTAGAGATCCAGCTAAAGCAGGTTTTTGAAGTAGCCACTTTAAGTCTTCGGGTAGCAGTTTGCGCTAGCCTTATGCAGAGGGCGTGCCTGTGTTGGGTTCAGGACTCTGCCTCCGCTTCTGGGTCCAGTGGCAGTGAGGCACTACAGGCTGCTCAGTTAGAAGCAGGCATCCTTAAGTGGCAGATTCACTGTACGACCTGTTGCGGATGTCAGCTCGAAGTATGGTATCTGTGGTGGCGTGGCGGCTTCTCTGGCTGTGGAATTGGGCAGCATATTTGTCCTCAAAGTCTCAGCTTTGTAATCTCCCCTTTAAGGGCAAGCTCCTTTTCGGGGACAACCTTGATAAGTTAGTGAAGCTGCTCAGGGAGTCCAAGGACAATAAGTTGCCAGAAGATAGGAGATCTTCAAAGAAGGTTTTTCCTTCTCGGGCTCGTTTTGAGACACTTGCCAGTATCGAATCGCCAGGTATTCCGCACCCTCTGGTCCCAAACAGACTCCGGGACGACAGCAGTCCTTTCACGGTAACCGCTCCGGTAGGGATTCTGGAAACCTCGGTGCCAGGAACAGTAAACCCTCCCAATGAAGCCACGAGCACACATTCCATCATCGAAGCTGTCTGTGGCAGATTATCCAACTTTTACACGGAATGGGCAAGGATTACCTCTGATCACTGGGTCCTGGCAGTAATCAGAGATGGCCACGCTCTGGAGTTCTCGCAACAGGTTAGGGAGGTGTTTGTAGAGTCCCGCGTGGCATCCCACAGCAAGCGCGAGGTGGTACGGGCGTCCCTGCAGTGCCTTCTCAAGCTCGGGGCTATTGTCCCCGTGCTGGAGGCACAGCAGGGACGTGACCACTACTCGGTTTACTTTGTGGTCCCCAAAAAGGAGGGTACTTTTTGGCCCATCCATCTGCAGAAGGTAAACCGTTGTCTTCGTATCCCTCGTTTTCGAATGGAGACCCTGAGGGACGGTAATGGCTGCGGTTCGAAAAGGAGAGTTTCTAGCATCCCTAGACCTCACGGAGGCGTATCTGCACATACCAATCCTGTTGAGCCATCAGAGGATTCTGTGCTTCAAGGTCTTGGGGCAGCACTTCCAGTTTCGGGCCCTTCCATTTGGTCTCACCATTAGCTCCTCGAACGTTCACCAAGGTGGTGGTGCTAGCGGCCTCCCTTCGCAAGGAGAGGATTTTAGTCCATCCTTACCTAGACGACTGGTTGATTCACGCGAAGTCACGGGAGGACTGCGAGAGATCAGTTTGAATGGTGATGTTCACTTTACAGGAGCTTGGGTGGGTCATGCAGAAGAATCACTTGGAACCCACCCAAGATCTGGTTTACTTGGGAGCGCGGCAAGGTGTTTCTGGAGGCAAATTGAGTGACAAAGTTGCAAGGCCAAGTACACTCCCTTCTTCGGAGGAAGAATCCCACAGTCTGGCATCATCTCTAAGTTCTGGGATCCATGGTTTCCACCTTGGACTTGGTGTCATGGGCGTTCACTCACGACCGTTGCAGCGTGCGCTTTTGTCACGATGGAGTCCGGTGTTGGAACAGTTTGACCTGCCAATGACGCTGCTCCCAGAATCCAGAGCCAGTCTTTCGTGGCGGCTATCGTGTGACTAATCTGTAGCAGGGGGTGGACTTGGACCCTCCGGATTGGCTGATCATCTCCACCGATGCCAGTCTCTCTGGTTGGGGAGCGGTGTGTGCAGACAAATCCGCCCAAGGGCTCTGGTCGCCGATGGAAGGATCCTGGTCCATCAATCATCTCGAAACAAGAGCTGTTCGACTTGCCCTGCAAGCATTCTGACCCTGGGTCCAGGGCAAAATGGTGCGAGTGTTTTTCAACAATGTGATGACTGTGACTGACTTCAACCGACAAGGCGGAACAAGAAGTCCCGCAGTAGTGCTCGAGGCACGGCTCCTGTTTGCCTGGGCGGAGCATCATCTCAGGGGAATTGCCGCTTCTCATGTCGCAGGAGTGGAGAACGTTCAGGCGGACTTCCTCAGCAGACAGCAGCTCTATCCAGGAGAGTGGGAGATGTCTCCCGAAGTGTGGAACCTAGTTTGCGCCAGATGGGGCATGCCACAGTTAGATCTGATAGCAACTCAGGCAAATGTGAAGACAGAACGCTTCTTCAGCCGTCGCCGGGAGCGGGACTTGGTGGGCCTCAGTGCTCTGGTGTGTCCTTGGCCCACGGGAATTCTACTCTGTGTCTTCCCTCCCTGGCCCCTCATCGGGCTGCTTCTCCGTCGTATAGAACTCCATCCAGGCAAGGTGCTACTGGTGGCGCCGGAGTGACAGTCTCCCATGGTTTCCGGATCTGGTTCGCACGGCACTAGAGGGTCCCTTGCAGCTTGCTCATCTGTCGCATCTGCTTCGGCAGGGATCCATATTTTCGGATCAGGAGGATCACTTCTCTCTCGCAGCTTGGCTTTTGAGAGGTGATGCTTATGCTTAAAGGGTTATTCTGAGCAGGTCATTTCCACCCTTCTTCAGGCACGATGCCTGGCTACTTCTATTTTATTTATTTGTTTTTTATATACTGATATTCAACTAGTCATCACATCGGTGTACATATAACAAAAAGTTAGAAATGTTACATTGTAATAATCGTAACAATGAGAAGACTAAATGTAAAAAGAGAAGGAAAAATAAAATGTGTGAAAAGTAATGAGAAATAGTTAAAATGGGAATAGAAGAATAATATGATTTATCATGTTAGAGTATGCTTTTTGAAAAAGCCATGTTTTCAGTTCTTTTTTTTAAGATTGTGAAGAAGGCTCAAGTCTTAAATCAATTGGTAGTATTGGGCTTATATTAGAGACTGGAAGTTTTTTTGAGACATGGTGTCACCAGCATTCCTGCGATCCGTTGTCAGTGGATGTCTCTCGAGTGCTGGACTTTCTGCAGCAGTGGCTCGCTAAGGGGTTAGTGTTCAATTCCCTTAGGGTACAAGTAGCAGCTTTGGGTGCCTTGCGGGGCAGATTTAATGGCCGTTCACTTGCAGCTCAACCAGATATTTCTCAAGGGAGTAAAACATTGCGGCCTCCCATCCGTTCTGTCTGTCCGAATTGGAGTTTGAACCTGGTACTTCGTGTACTTTGTGGCGCCCCTTTCGAGCCTATACACAGGGCTTCTCTGAAGGATCTGACTCTGAAAACGGAGTCTTTGGTGGCCATTTGCTCGGCTCGTCTAATATTGGAGTTACAGGTGTTATCGTGTCGGGATCCTTTTCTTCAGATTTAAGACGATAGGATGTCTTTGCGCACGGTTCTGAAGGTCGTTTTGGCCTTTCGTGTCAATCAGACTGTGGATCTTCCGGGGTTTCCGCAGTGGTCTCAGGAGTCCTCTCAGGACAGAAACCTTCATCTTTTGGAGGTGCGGCGCGTCTTATTACATTACCTGCAGGTTACCAGTGCCTTCAGACTTTCCGATCATTTGTTCATCCTCTTCGGTGGTTCATAGCAGGGTGACAGTGTCTAAGGCGACCATATCGCATTGGATTAAAGAAGCCATTTATTCTTCATACATAGCCCGAGGGCATCAAGTTCCTTTGGGTCTCAGAGCTCATTCCACCAGGGCCCAGGCTACGTCCTGAGCAGAGTATCAGCTACTGTCGCCTCAGGAAATCTGTAGGATGGCTGTGTGGTCCTCTCTACGCACTTTCACTAAGTATTACTGACTGGACATTAAGGCTACTGATGAATAGTCCTTTGAGTGTCCTTCGTGCGGATCTTTCGGGTTCCCACCCAGTGTAGGGTGGCTTGGGTACATCCCACTTCTCTGGACTGATCTGGGTATGTTCAGGAAACGAAAATTGGTTCTTACCTGCTAATTTTCATTCCTGTAATATCACAGATCAGTCCAGAGGCCCACCCCTTACTTCTGATACCAAAAGACTGTCTTAGCTAGGCTTGGCTGTGTTTCAAAGAGCTCCCTTTTTTGCAAATATGATTGTAGGAGTAGTTTTTTATAGCAGTTACTTCAGTTTGTTTTTTCTTCTTGCGGCAAAGTGGTAGACAATGGTTTTTCAACCCTTCGCCCGTTAGCGTTGTTTGTGTGGGCTTGGGTACAGACCAATACTGAGGGACTGCAGGTGGCACTTCTGTATATATGGCAGTGCCCAAAGTTTTGCTCTCTGACTCCACCTGCTGGTAGGGATACACAACCCACTTCTCTGGACTGATCTGTGGAATTACAAGAATGAAAATTAGCAGGTAAGAACCAATTTTCATTTTGTCTTAATATGGCTCTCTTTCAGTCAGAAGTTCTCATTGCACTTGTTTTTCTGTGCAGGTGGACCGCTACAGGCTAAAGAATGGCCACCACATTATCCTGCTGGCTGAGGGCCGGCTGGTGAACCTGGGCTGTGCCATGGGTCACCCCAGCTTTGTCATGAGCAACTCTTTCACCAATCAAGTGCTGGCACAGATCGAGCTGTGGACAAATCATACCAAGTATCCCGTGGGTGTGCACTTCCTGCCAAAGAAGGTAAATAAGCCTAGCCAGAGCCAGCCAATACCCTTTGTTGCTTCTGCACAGATCTTGGTCTGGCCATTTCTCCATCCCCTGATCCTGAATGTCGATGGAAGATTAATGCACCAGCCCAGATGAATGAAGAGACATCCTGTTGTGTTATGGCATTTTAAGCCAAGTGCCATGCTCCACTAGGCCCCTCTCATGTATTATGCTGGCGATGGAGTGCTGGGATTCTGATGCCAGTGACTACTGCAGCCATCTGAAATGCAACCATCGAACTTGAATAGTAAGGTTACAGGAAGTGCTCAGGCTTTGAAACTCTCCAGCTGTGGTTTTATAGTTTTTTGGTTGTTTTTTTCCCCTATGATACATAGAAACTTGTCCCAAGGCTGACATGGCACACTCCCCCTTCCCATATACGGTGGCTGTTCTAACCATTTCCAGGTTTCTATCTGCTATCATTTCCCAGACACAGCTCTGGTGTCAGCAAGCGGCCTTGCTCTGCGTTAAAACTTCACCATTGCCCCTTATCCACACTATGGATTATTATGACTTTACAATCATAGAATTTAAGGCAATTAGAATGGGCTCCTCGGAAATCAGTCTCCCTTTTTTTTTTTTTTTTTTTTTTTTTTTGCAGAAGACATTAACTATCCTTAACCCAAAGGATTCCTTGATGAAGATTACCCAACTATTTGAATCTTTCGGTCTAGTTCTCAGTCCCAAAATACATTTTGATAAGTCTAAGGTGCTGCTGTTTCTCAAATTGCTTAAATGTGGCTGGGTAGGAACTTTCCCGTTCTGATATGCGTTAGAGCAATTAAAATACTTGTGTCTTACAATATCTGAAAATCTCAAACTATTACAATTAAAGCACCTATGACCACCTGATGACAACTACCTCTTTCATTATGTGGTAGGTCTGCAAGCTTAAGAATGATCTTATTACCCAAATTACTTTATCAAGCCAGTGTTGAAGCCTTGATAATTGGCCCTACTGCTCACAAGTTCCAAACGTTTGGTTCAACCGATTTTTATGACTGTGCCCAGTGTATGCATATGATACCATCCTGGTTACTTAGGGAAGATGGTCTCAAAATACAATTGGTAACTGTATAATTTTTGTAGAAAGGGGAAAAAAGCAAGAATCAGTTTTGCAAAATTTAATGAGAATAAAAGGAAGAGGAATGGCAAAGCATTCCCAGATATTTTGTTTTGGCTGCTGTAATCAGATGAGTTTGTAAAACTGCTTAAAACGTTAAGCGGCATGACCAATTAACTGGTAGCACTGCTGTGTACAAAAGGGGCCTATTGGATGCCAATGAGATCGTGAACATCTGATCAAATCAATAATCTGGGCATGGAAATATTTGAGGAGAAAGATGGGGCTTAGAAATAAGCTTCAGCTTTTCTCCCACTTGTAGTAATCCTGGGTTTATGGAACCAAGCTTGGAAAAACTCTGTATTTTTAGAATGGAGAAAGCCAGGTTTCAGTAAGAAGATATTTTGGAGATGATTTTGACATAGTCTACATAGTTGTAAAGTACATGGATGCTTTTAAAATGCATACAGTTGTATGCAAACATTTAGGCCTTCGTGTGCAAATTGTACGTTTCAAGGAATCAGAAAGCTGACACAGCCTCTACAATGGTACAAAGTTAAACGTGTCCCCTGTCTGTGATGTTGAATGCAAAATTATTATTTGCTGATTTTAAAAGATTGAAAATAATAAAACGGTGAATAGGGCAGTACTTTGTAACACCACCTCTGGTGGAAAGAGCAGCTTCCAAAGGCTTCCTGTAGCAGCTAAGTCTTTCTCTTCTTACTTTCTGGACTTTTTTTTTCCCCGCTCTTCCTTGCAGAACCCCGTGTAGCTCAGACTTATTCTCAGGTCCCTCTGCATGCGCTCCCCACAGATTTTTCAATAAGTCTGGGGACCGAAGGTCATTCCAAAAACTTCATTTTTCTTTCCTGCATGTACTTCGTGGTTTGTTTTGGAGGGTTGTCTTGCTGAAATAACCAGCTTTTCTGCTTCAGTTTCTTCACCGACTGTGGCTCATTAGCCTCTGAGATACGTTGATATTTAATTGAATCCATTCTTCCTGCCACCTCAATATTTCTTGTGCCACTGGCTGCCACACAACCCCCCAAAGCATAATAGATCCACCCCCAATACTTAATGGTTGCCAAGGCTTCTTTTCTTCAAATGCTTCACCCCTTTTTCTCCAGATGAATCTGGCGTGGTTATGGCCATACGGTTAAATTCTTGCTTCATTAGTCCAAAGCACCTTTGTTCCAAAAGGTTTCAGGCTTATGAAGATTTAGTTTTATATACTTTAGTCGATGATTTTTGTAATAAATTCATAGAAAATGTTTCCTTCTGACAACTGTCCCATGCAGATCATTGTTTTGCAAGCAACGTTGTACTATGGACTTGTGGACAACTACTCCAGTGTCAGCTAAATCTTTCAGCAGACAGTGATCTGTGTATTCTGTTTTGCAGATCTGACTGGTTTTTGGGAAGTTCACTCAGATTTTGCTTGGTCTTCCAGATCTTGCCTTATCCTCAGCATTCCATATTACTTCAATTTTTTTAAGTGTTTCTGGCATTTGAAATTGCTACCTGGAAGCATTTTGAGATTTTATTTTATTTTTTTTTTTATAGTCCCCTGTTTTGTAAGAGCATTTTTTTTTAAATGCTCAGACAGCTGCTTAGAAGAGCTGATGGTTGTTGAAAGTAGACTGGAAATAGTCACAGCCTGAGGTTAGTCAGAGCATTTGTTCAAATGTAGAATTGTCTTCACCTAATTGAAGGTCTGAGTCAATCAACTTCTTGGGCTGTAACAACTTTTTTTTTTAAAAAGTATGTAATGAATCAACTGGAAAGATGTGTAAGGTTTTGCACATGCCATACATTTCAATCTGCTAAAATCAGGAAATAGTAATTTTGTGTCAGAAGTTATAAAAACCATCATGTTTACCTCTCTACCATGTAGAGGTTGGGTCAGCTTTTGTTCACCACGAGTTTCATTGAAACATGCAGTTTGACCAGGGTGCCTAAACCTATGCGCATAACTGTACTTTGTGCTGATTTTCCAAGAGAAACCATAAGGGCAGACCTTTTAACGTAAGTTACTGTAAAGCACAATGTTGAGAGCAGTCGTGAACTTTGTGCCTTTTGGGTGGCTGGCCAAGAGGAGGGGAAATGACCTGCAGACCTGTGAAAAGGGTAAGGTGCATGCTGTTTTCTGGGTATGTCTCCTTGCAGGTCAAATTTAAGCATTCACACTTTGGAAGACTGTTGCTGATTCATGTGGGTCTAATATTTTATATTGCATTTTGCTGTATTGCTTCAGTAAAGTTTATCTGTTGCAGCTCTGTGATCTGAGCTTCAGAATTACTGCACACTTAAGCAATAATTGCAAAGGGGAGTGATTGGGGATTAGTACAACATTTGCAGCTAAATCTCATCTTTAAAGAGCCCTGACCCTTCCACCTGCAGCAAAGAGCCAAGCCAGAGATGGAAGGGTGAAAAAAAGTGTAATTTTGGCCAGCCAGTTTGTAGGCCAGGCTTTTTAGCCAGCTAAATTTGTTTACCAAGGTAAATGCATTTTGAAAATTGCCCTCCCTATAAATTAGAAAAACAAAACTCTCTCCCTTCCAATAATTTTGAGAGAAATTGGATTGCCCAAATCTTTTGTTACTTGCAGATCAGACTATATTTGTTCCAGCTTATGGAAAAAAAATACTCTGCACTACCAGTGGAGCATCCCCTGGAATCTGTGGTACAGAAAATCTGTTTATAAAGTAGGGAAAAGTGTATGAAACATAGAAATCTAGCAATAGTGTCTGACAATTATGGAAGTCTAGCACCCCAGCTTGAAAAATTCCAGTGGATGCTCAACCACAAGAAATGCAGTTTAGGATTTAGGAGGTTTCCGCATTATCCAGCTAATGGGATAGCATATGAGATTTTTTCCCTTCAGCTTTTGTGCTGTGTCCAGAGAGGTACAGCAATTCTGCTGAACGACAATGATCAAAGTTAAGAGCATAGCCAAGTTCTACTGGCACACCCCCCTCCCCACACACACACACACACAGCCCATCAAAGTGACAATTTCTTAGATTCTTGGACACCAGTTGAAGTAGTTTTCACACCATGGAAAGGGAATGATTACATTTTTATTTAGTTTAACTCACATTCCCACAACGCGCTCAAGGTACGAACCCGGTTGTCCTTGTTTGAGGCAACAGCCATGGCTTGGTCTCATCCGTCCTCTCGTTTACTCCCCCCCCCTTTTTTTTTTTCTCTCCAGCTGGACGAGGCCGTAGCTGCCGCTCACCTGGAAAAGCTGGGCGTCAAGCTGACCAGGCTGACTGACAAGCAGGCCAAGTACCTGGGAGTGCACAAAGAAGGGCCCTTCAAGCCAGATCATTACAGATACTGAGTGAGCCGCCCGCCACAGAGCACCCAAAGAAACAAGAGCAGGAACAGATTGGTGATCAGGCGCTCCGCTCTGTCTCTGGATTCTTGGAGCTGTTCTTCCCAGCTCTCACGATATCCAGATTTGTGCAAGCAAACGGTGATCAGATGTGACAGTGTGCATGCCCGGCAGCTGACTGAGCTATTAGCTGCAGTTCTGTGATTTTTATTTAAAAATAAATAGAAATCCAAATTGGGAAGCCAGTATCGCACTTCCTGCGTCTCATTTGGTTTACACTTTGTGTATTGTAACGGTTAAAGTGTTTACATACGTGAATTAAACCAAAAAAAATTGAAATATTTCAGTTTGTCTTTACTGGGGGATTGTCTGTGTGTGTCGAAGGAAAGTGCAGAGCCACTGGTAAGTAGTGGGGACTTGGTTAAAGAGCACTCAATATTTTGTATGATGAGAGAGCTTTTTTCCTTTAGCAGTGTGATGGTGTAGGTTATAATTGGGTGTGTGATAGAAAGGGGTCCCGTGGCACATAACTTGGTCATGCAGTGTTAAAACGTTGCTGCCAGATGCCTGTTTCTGGAGGGAGACTGTCTGCTGTTTGAACTCATCCCTGCGTATTTCGGTGTGTGCAGTCCTTTTTTTTTTTCCATGTACCAAAATACATCTGGAGGGAGCTTTAAAAAGCCAAGACTGGTCTGAAGACTTCCAGCAGACTGAGAATATCTTGGCATCACTCTTGATATTCCTGTGGCGGCTTCCTCCAGTGACCCAACAAGAAGCCTTCCATGACCCAGAGGTTCTGAATCACTGGCCTCGATTATCCACATGCTATCTAATCAGCACTATAATACAGTGATCATGGAAGAGCTTCAGTTAGGATTCCAAATCACTATTGAATGCTCTAAAGGCGTTTATGACTTGTTAGGCTTATAGAAAAATCTTTTACGTTTTCCTGAAACAGGCTTGGAATGAGTGAATATGGGAGAAAGTTAGAATGGGGGGTGAGGAATCGGGATATTTCATACCCAGCTTCATACATGTTGGGGGGAGGGAGAGAGCTGGTTTGTGCAGAAAAGTATCTTGGTAATGTGAAAAGCTTATGTGCTGCTCTCTTAGGACAATTCTTCTGTTGTGCTCGATAAAAGCTCTCAACTAGTTTGCTCTAGAAGCCATACAGTTACTAGAACTTAGCACTCCTCGGGAAGTAGAGAATTTTAAATGGGTTTCCTTTAACTTAGACCTATTTTTATATATGCATATATTATCTTCTACACCTGATTATAACAGTATTATATGGAGTTGATACTGTGCCTTTGTTATATGCAAGGTACAAGCCATTGACCTATTAAACTAAGGACATTTTACTTGTCAGATAATTGCTATTCCCCCCATAATCTGCTGCTGTGCACTCATTCTCATCCACATTTTCATGCCCAGTAGAATTTCTGAATGAAGACCTGCTGAGGAGGTCAGGAGCTGGGAGCTTTGTAATTGTGGATTCCTGCCACAGAAGAACTGGAGCAGAATTCTGTTAGTTGTCATACCAGTGGTGATACCATTGAGCAGGGTGGCCATATTACAATCTTAAAGCAGTTGAGAGCAGCTCCCTGGATGCACGCACACCAGAACCGCTTTTAACACAAGGTGAATGTGGGTCAGATTATCCTGATTTCTGTTTGAAGTGCTTCTTTCCAGCTATGGATCACTAAAGACTGATACTGGATTAAATTCCACATCTATAGCTGGATATGAATATTCTGAATTTTTAGTGCCACTTTGTTTCTTAAATGGCAGTGATGTCATAATCTCAGTGATGTAATAATGCTGCTGATGTAATACCATAGTGAAATGTTAAGATATCTGGTTCTAGAAAAGACCCAGATGCTTTATTTCATTGTGCGTGGAAATGGACTAGCATTTGTAATGGATACAAAGGAAACGGTAAGGACATTAAAGATAAGCTGGTATTTAACAATTAGTATTTTGTAGTATATGTTAAAATATATGTGGATGTTTTCAAATTGGTAGTTTCCTGGCGTGTAGCCAGATGGACTCAGAACGAATGGGATAGTATCCATGTGCTAGCAGTTGGAGACGGATCTGACGTCAGCACGGGGTATATATATCCCCACAGGAAGCGTAGCAACTTAGTAATTACCGTCTCCAAAGCAGTTTGGAGAGCCTGCACGCTCGCTGAGCGTGTTTTCCAAATCTACTTTCTATTTTCTACTTTCTTCAACTAAAACTTCTACAGCATCGAGCCCCGCACTCCTGCGGTGATACCCTAAGGTCCCTCCTCCAGTAGAGTTTCCCGGGGTGATTTCCGTGATCCCCCGGAGGTCTAAGTCCTCGGTCCGGTGGCCGAATCGCGGCAGGGACATAGCCCCCGGGCGAGGTTCGGGTGAGGCATACGAGGCGCCTCGGTCCTGGCGTGCACGAGGCAGCTGGTGCATATCCTCAAAAGCGGTGGTGAAGGTACTTGCCCTCTCCCCCCGCAGCCGGAGACCGCCCGGGTTCCAGCCGGGAAGCGCCGAGGATCAGGTAAGGCGTACATCTCTTACTTTTGGTCTCCGAGGATCGGCGGCGTGGCTCACAGTGGAGGGCGCCATTTTGTGGGCCTTGTTCAGGTATTGAGTGCCCGTAATAGGCGTGGCTCTATTTCTCCTCGTGCGTATTGTATGCCACTGAGTGTGTATTGCTAACCGCCTATTGCTAAGAGCACATTGTATGCCACTGAGCGTGTATTGCTAACCGCCTATTGCCGAGAGCCTATTGAATGCCATTGAGCGTATATTGCTAAACGCTTATTGCTGAAAGCCTATTGAATGCTGTGAAGCGTGTATTGCTCACAGCAATATGCGGTTAGCCTATTGAATGCCATTGAGCGGGTATTGCTAACCGCATATTACCGAGCGATTATTGAAAGCCTTTAAGCATGTATTAACTGCATATTGCTGAGAGCATATTGCTTACAATTGAGCTGTTTTCATGACCGCCTAGTGCTGAGAACATATTGCATATTATTATTGTGCGCCTGTTGTATTAAGCGCATATTGCTGCCGCATATTATAATTATTGTGCGCCGGTTGTATTACGCGCATATTGCTGCCGCATATTATTATTGCGCGCCGGTTGTATTAAGCATATATTATTGCCACTTCTCTTTCAAATGGAACAGAACGCATCAGCGTCTTCAGCGGCGGCGCCGCCTGCCTCAGGCATCAAAGCCCTTGGCCTCTGCTCTGCATGCCAGCTTAGAGCCATGCACAGTGAAGAGCCAGACTCCCTATGTGCCCAATGTGAGGAGGCCGTGGGACCCTCGGGCCAGGACCCGTCTCAGCCACGATTTGCTGACAGTTCCCCAGGGGTTACCCCGGATTTAGCGGGCAGTCTCGACCACTCGGGAATCCCGGGGGATCTTGTACCCCGGCGATTAGAGGCTGCTTCCATTTCCTGGGTGGATCTCTTTAAGGGGATTCATGCCTTTGTACAGATGCAAACGGCTTCTCGTCCAGGCCCTGCGGTTCCTGCGGTTGCTGTGGTTCCGGCGGTGGCTGCGGCGGCGGCCGCTGCGGTGGCGGCTCCTGCGGATCCTGTTCCTGGACCCTCACGCCCTTATTGTGAGCGGGTCCTTCCGCTGCTGGGACAGTCCAGATCAATCAGACGAGGAGGTTTCACTGGATGAATCCGAACTCCCGGACGAGGGGGAACTTCCCCCAGGGAATGAGCCATATAGAACAATGAGGCGGTTCTTCCCTAAGGAGGATCTCTCCAACCTGGTGTCTCAGTGTCTGGCAGAGTTGGATATTACAGGTCCCAGCGCTACGGTACCCTCTGCGCAGAACCCCCTGCTGGAAGGTCTTCGTCCTACAGCCCGCCATTTTCCATTCTTGCAAGCAGCACAACAACTGATAGATTTAGAATGGGCGGCACCAGCGGCTTCCTTCAAAGGAGGCCGGGCCCTGACGGGCATGTACCCATTGGCACCGGCTATCCAGGACCTGCTGGCGTGCCCTCAGGTGGACGCCTTGATTAGCGCTGTGGTCAAGCGCACTACCATTCCAGTTGAAGGGGGGACGGCCCTCAAGGAGCCTCATGACCGGCGACTGGACGCCATTCTGAAGCAGACCTTTGAGGTGGCAGCTCTATCTTTGCGGATTGCGACCTGCTGCACAGTGGTGACGCGTGCCTGTTTGTCACAGGTTAGGAACAACACTCCTGCAGCTGACATGGAGTCAGCTCTTTCGTTCCTCACGGATGCGGCATCCGACCTAGTCCGGACAACAGCTAAGGGGATCTCTTCCTCCGTAGCTGCCAGGAGGCAGCTCTGGATCCGGAGATGGTCGCCTGATGCGCCTTCAAAGACACGCCTCACCAGATTGCCCTTTAAGGGCTCTTTCTTATTTGGCAGCGACCTTGATAAACTGGCCAGTACATGGGGTGCCTCTCCAGTGCCTAGACTGCCGGAAGATCGGTTCAGAAGGGGCCAGCGTGCCTTTCCAAGGCCCTCCAGGGGCAGGAGTTCACAGCGCTTTGTGCCTTACAGGAGTCACTACCAGGCACCACGTCCTCAGGCCAGGAATCGGTCCTTTCAGACCAAGCAGCGCAAGAGGGGAGCAGGCCAGGGCTCAGGTCCCGGCCGCGCCTCCCAATGAGAATCCGCCGATTCATCTGGGGGACGGAGCCATAGGGGGCAGATTAACCCTCTTCTACCCCAGATGGGTCGAGATCACGTCGGACCAGTGGGTCCTCGCCATTATCAGAGAGGGATATTATCTGGACTTTCATCATCTCCCTCCGGACAAGTTTGTGGAATCATGTCCCATGCACAAGAAGGCAGTATTGGAAGCTACCTTGGCGAGGCTCCTGTCCTTGAAAGCCATCATCCCAGTACCTGCCTGGGAAGTGAATTCTGGACACTATTCCATTTATTTCATGGTACCCAAGAAAGGTGGCACCTTTCGGCCTGTACTGGACCTCAAGTCAGTCAAACGATACTTACGGGTCCCGAGGTTTCGCATGGAGACTCTGCGCTCCGTCAAGGCCGCAGTACAGCCAGGAGAATTCCTCACGGCATTAGACCTCTGAGGCATACCTGCACATCCCGATCCATCCGGATCATCAGCGCTACCTACGCTTCAAGGTTCTGGGTCGCCACTTTCAATTCCGGGCTCTGCCCTTTGGATTGGCCATGTCACCGCGGACCTTCACCAAGGTGGTTGTCATAGTAGCAGCGGCCCTCAGGCGGGAAGGAATTCTGGTCCATCCCTACCTAGACGATTGGCTGATCAGGGTGAAATCACGAGAGGAGAGTCATCGGACCACCGACAGGGTGATCGCCCTTCTGGAAAGCCTGGGCTGGGTAATCAACCTCAGCAAGAGTTGCCTACAGCCTTCCCAGTCACTGGAGTACCTGGGAGTACAGTTCGACACGCAGGCAGACAGTCAGTCTCACTACCAAGAGAAGGTTGAAACTTCAGACGCGTATCCAGTACTTGATGGGAGCCAGTCGGCCCATAGTTTGGGACTATCTGCAGGTTCTTGGTCTCATGGCATCCACCCTGGAGGTGGTTCCTTCGGCAAGGGCCCATATGAGACCTCTAAAACACTCCCTGCTCTCTCGCTGGAGCCCTCGTCTACGGAACTATTCCACACACCTACCTCTGCCTGCCAGAGTCCGGACACAGTTACAGTGGTGGCTGCAGTCTGACCACATGAGCAAGGGGTCGAGGATGTCCTCTCCCACGTGGATGCTGCTCACCACAGATGCCAGCCTGAGCGGCTGGGGAGCACACTGCGAAGGACTCACCGCACAAGGGCGGTGGCGCGGAGAAGAGTCAGCGTGGAACATCAACCATCTAGAGGCTCGGGCAGTCCGATTGGCATGCCTTCAATTTGCTCACAAACTGAAGAACAGAGCAGTCAGAGTGATAGCAAGTATCTCTGGAGATCGCCCCACTGAAGGTTTGGGCAGAGACGAATCTTCAGGACATCTACGCCGTCCACATTGCCGGGAAGGACAACACCACGGCAGACTTCCTCAGCAGAGAACGTCTAAACCCGGGAGAGTGGCAGCTGTCACCCACAGCCTTCCAGATGATTGTGGATCACTGGGGGATTCCGGACATGGATTTACTGGCGGACAAGTCCAATGCTCAAGTACCCAGAAACTTCAGCCGCAAGCGCGATCCGTTCTCCCACGGAATCGATGCCCTGGTTCAGCCGTGGCCTCCAGGGACTCTGCTATACGCCTTTCCTCCGTGGCCTCTGCTGGGCGCCATCATCCACAAGATTCGGAAACACCGGGGCCTAGTTCTTCTAGTGGCACCAGACTGGCCAAGAAGACCCTGGTATGCGGACATGAGAAGACTACTGGCAGGGGAGCCTCTTCCCCTGCCTCCTCTCCGGGACCACCTACGCCAAGGTCCCATCCTTCATGAGGATCCAGCTCAATTCTCTCTTACGGTCTGGCCATTGAGAGGGCTAGACTGAAGAAAAAAGGTTACTCGGAGCCTGTGATAGATACACTCCTCCGAGCTCGCAAGTTTTCCACATCCCTCACCTACGTAAGGATCTGGAGAAGATTTGAAGCATGGTGCGACACTCATGGCACTAATCCACATGCGACCACAATCCCTATTGTGTTGGATTTCCTGCAGGATGGACTTCAGAAGGGTCTCTCTCTCAGCTCCATCAAGGTTCAGGTGGCTGCGCTGTCTTGCTATGGTCCCAGGAGGGATGGCAAGACCATCGCCAAGCACCCAGATGTTTCTCGCTTCCTACAAGGAGTCAAGCATATTCGTCCGCCACTGAAGTGGCCAGTGCCCTTATGGAACCTTAACCTTGTTTTGGATTTCCTCGCGGGATCCACCTTCAGACCCCTTCGGGGCCTGTCTCTCCGTTCTCTAACCTTGAAGATGGTGTTCTTGCTGGCTGTATGTTCAGCCCGCCGCATCTCAGAGCTACAAGCACTGTCCTGCCGTGATCCCTTTCTCAGAATCACTCCGGAGGCTATCCATCTTCGCACTGTTCCCTCCTTTTCTACCGAAAGTGGTTTCACAGTTTCATCTTAACCAAACCGTATCCTTGCCGACCACGGCGGGTTTGAAGAAATCTGAAGAAGGGCGTTTGTTACGCCATCTAGACATTGGCAGATTGCTGCCCAGATATCTGGAAGTGATGCAAGAACTACGAAAGACGGATCATCTGTTCGTCCTGCACAGCGGGAAGAAGCAAGGTGAAGCTGCCTCGTGGCCCACCATCACCCGCTGGATTAAAGAAGTTATCAGAGCAGCTTACGTGGAGGCTGGGAAGTCTCCGCCTCTACAAGTCAAGGCTCATTCTACCAGAGCACAAACGGCATCCTGGGCGGAATCCAGGATGCTGTCACCTGCAGAAATATGTAAAGCGGCGACATGGTCCTCCCTCCATACCTTCTCCAGGTTCTACCGTCTGGATGTCCAGGCTAGGGAGGACTCGGCATTTGCGAGGGCAGTATTACATGGTCCTCAGGTAGCCTCCCGCCCAGGCTGGGAGTAAAGCTTTTGTACATCCCATTCGTTCTGAGTCCATCTGGCTACATGCCAGGAAATGTTGAGATTTCTTACCTGATAATCTCCTTTTCCTTAGTGTAGACAGATGGACTCAGCATCCCGCCCAGCTGCCTGTGTACATGGGTTTCACCGATTCATGGTAAGCCATGTCATTTGTTTACATAACAGCGTACACCCTACCAAGTGTCAACGCCTTCCCGTTGGGAATGCTGGCGGTCTCCAGCTACGATCAATCTGTCAGGGGAATCCTGTTTTCACTTTTCACTGAGCGTCAGTACACACATCCTTAACAGCTTTTGCAAGGAAGATTACTAAGTTGCTACGCTTCCTGTGGGGATATATATACCCCGTGCTGACGTCAGATCCGTCTCCAACTGCTAGCACGCGGATACTATCCCATTCGTTCTGAGTCCATCTGTCTACACTAAGGAAAAGGAGATTATCAGGTAAGTAATCTCAACATTATGATCAAATTCCTGGCCTAAGCAGAGGACAAAATGAGGAAGCATGGCTGGTCTGATGGTGACTATTCATAAACTATATTTGGTCATGGATTTCCATTGATAGTAACTACAGGAGCCCTAAGCTGCAGTGCAAAAACTTGCCCTACCCCCCTCGCCTCCCACACCATGGCAATCATAGGCTTACTGCTCACAGGACATCTGCAGCAGACCCAGGGATTCCAACAGATCTGTCTCTTCAGTACATCAAACATCAGATTTGATTTGAAATAGTCATCAAAGAGCTAGGTGTGTCAGCCTGCTGACGCTGTGGTAGCATCCACAGGTCAATGCAACATCTGTGTGCATAAAACAGGTGCTTATGATTGAGCACCTGCTCTCCTAATGCACACACTGGTCCACCTCTCAGGTGTCTGATTTAATATTTAAATTAGCTGCCACGGTAAAAAGAAGGCACTAAGGGAAATTGTGCATCCCTAATGCCTCCTCTGGCATCGGGTGCCCAGGACCGGTGGTTGTAAATATGGGGTAGGAAATGGGTGCTCAATACGAGCATCCATTTTCTACTGCTACAATATGCACCCACAAGATACACAGCCTGGACCGTGTATATTGGGCACCCAGAACTTTTTTCACAAATTTTTTTTTTTAACTGATTCCACTTTTTGTGGTCCTTCCTACTCAGTATGGCAGTGATACTAGTAGGAGGGATCACAGAAAGCAAGAATTTTAGGTTTTTACAATGAGCCCTTGAATGTGACAGACCATTACACCAGCCCCAGGCTGGCGTAAAATTTGCCACGTTGCAAGGGTACATTGGCTGCTTGGGAAATTGCATTGCAGGGATTAGCTAATAACCATCTACATGTGCTTTTCATGTGATGAGTACTATTAACTATGTGCCTTTTGGACATGCTAATCCCTGTTTTGCACCGGGGGCCATGGACGCGCATCCAAAACATCCATCCAATCGCGCGTAGAGCCATGAGCTAGCTGCAGCACACAGTATTGCATCTGCCTGATAGTGCTAGGAAGGAGCAAATCTAAATTTGAGATTGGAGGCAGTCGGTCCCTGATAGAGGATGATAGGACTCACTCTCTAGCAAATTCTGTCAAAAACTAAATGCTTGAGTGAAGGGTCCTGAGGTGAATTTAGTTTTATATCCCACCTTTCCCGTTAATATCCCAGATCAGTCCAGACATGTGCCTTTTGCATCCCCTACCAGTAGATGGAGGCAGAGAATAAAAACTTTTCAGGCCTTGCTACTTAACTAAGAGTGCCCCCTGCAGTCCCTCAGTATTTCTCTGTCAACCTGCAGTCTGAAGTTTAGTTAAACAAAAGAAAAGAAAAGATCCAAATATAAATGTGTGCAGCCAGTGGTGATCTGCAGATGGGTTGTTGACCTGGAAGCTTTTTGATCTGGTTTCCTTTTCCCCACTGCATTTGGTAGGGTAGGTGAAAGCTGCCCAACCTGGTACCTGAGTTAGAAAATTACCACTGCATGCAACAACTAAAATATGAAAGTTAAAACATATAAAGACAAACTAATTAAAAAGTAATTAAAAAAAAAATACAAAAATGAAGTAAAAATCTTAAGATAAAGAATTGTGTGGAATGCATATATGGAAGAATAATCCAAACTATAGGTCAGGGGTTAGGCAACTCTGCAGCTGGTTCAGGGAAATACCTCCCATTAATGCTAGACAACCATACTGCAATATTAGGGGTTTGGGAACTTGTCTGCTACTGTGCACCTCATTTTCCCCTCCCCCCACATCTATCTGGGCCGGTAGTGCTACAGACAGTTCTTCCTACTACCTCCTATACATACACAACCCGAATAGTTCAGAAAATACTTTATTTTATCCACAGAATTACTTTTATCATAAGAACATAAGAACATAAGAAATTGCCATGCTGGGTCAAACCAAGGGTCCATCAAGCCCAGCATCCTGTTTCCAACAGAGGCCAAACCAGGCCACAAG